>NW_020664530.1:9033719-9062318 GCF_002925995.2 Terrapene triunguis
GGCCTGAGTCATGATTTTTGAATGCTTGAATTTGGCAGTACTGATTCTGCCCTCTCCCCTAATTCCCACACGGCTATCCCCACTTCTCCCTTTGCCCCCACTTTCCATCCTGTAAAAGAAATGAGGGCCAAGAGGAGAGAAGAACTGGCAGACTAACTTCTCCTAACTAGCAGAACTTGAAGCTCCATCACTGAGCCGGGTCTGTCAAACTTTCCATGTGAAATTCATTGGTCTGAGACTGCCACTGGCCACCAATTCAAGTCTGTGGGAGATTGGAGGGCGAAGAGAGAAGTGGGGATTGGGTGGATTTGCTTGTGGGAATGACATATAACATTTAAAACATTAAAAAAAGAGCAACAACCCTGTGGTTTGTGGTGTGTAGGCATTTATCCAATAAGTAGGTCTTTCATTTAGACGTAAACACTTGACCCTTAGGTCAAGGTCTGTTCTCTAGTAAAGTGTTGCACAGTTGGGTTCCTTTACTGAAAATGCTCTGCCCCTCTCATTCTGGACATACATCATACAGCACTCTTCCGGAGGGAGTCCCCATGCTTTCCTCACACTGACAGAGAAGGCTGGTTGCCAACCTGTGCATTCTGTGCCCCACCCCCAGCCCATCTAAAAAAACTCGTAAGAGATTTGAGAACTCTCCCCAGCAACAGTTCAAAATTACAGTGATACTGGATCCACAGCTTCTCCTTTTGAATATTACAGTCTGCCTTTTCCCAATTGTGATACCCCAGTATGCTTGGCACATATTGGAAGCCTGAGATCATGTGAGATTTGAACCTTGTCAGGAATGCACTGCAGTCTGGGGAGCTGCTTCCAGCTAAAACACAATAAAATTAAACATATAACTAACTGGATACATTTGTTTTAGAATATTGTTTACCAAAGGGTCTAAAATCTCCCGCACCTAATCCTCAGCATGTCCTCCGTTGAACCATAGGTTAAGTCTGCTAATCCCTTCATTACGTATTTGTATACTGAAGGCTCCAATAAGTCTTGCCTCTGTTTATTAAAATAACAACTTGCTGGTTGCCTAACCAACTGGAGATAGCTATGCTCAGATAGTAATTTTACATCAGTAAGCATTTTCCCCCTTTATAATTTATTGAGTTCAGTATAGAACCAAACAGTACAGAAGTTCTTACAATGCACACAATGGGGCCAGAATTGTCAGGTTTGTTTGCTTAAAATAAGGCTCCTGAAATCCATATGTAAGGCGCTGAACATCCAGCAGCAATCATTGATTCCAATGCGATTCGCAGATGCTCAGCACCTTTGAAAATCTAGACGCCAACATAAAAGTGACCTAATATGGATTTAGGAGCCTAACTTTATGCACCCAGCTTTGAGTAATCTAGTCTGAAGCCCTTTAAGGTGCCATATTTATAATAAGGTTTGCCCTACTTTCTAACAATTTCCTAGACTGTGTATGCTCAATGAAATTCAAGGATATACACTATATCAAGTTATACCAGTGAACACATTTTTTAATGCTTCTGCCTGTGCAAGTCAAAAGAGGGAATAATGCCAATTAGCATTTTCCATAGGACAGATTTCAGCCATCTGTTTTGCGTTTTAGTTTTATTTTCTTCTGAAATCTCTTTTTTAGAAAGTGTTTGCTTTGAGGCTGTTGGAAAGACTACTCTGGAGGCTGGAATCTTCAGAATTAAAAAACCATTGGGGGGAAAAAAGGCTTCGGAACTCTCCCTGAGATTCTAGACCTAACTACGTTTTTGGGGTTCTGTTCTTGTTCCATTTTTGGCATCTGCAGCCTGGTGCCAAAGCATGAGAGCTAGAAAAAGCCACTTGCTATTCTTTAGTGGAGGAAAAGGACCTGAGCTTCATAGGGCCTTTATCTGAATTAAGTTCATATGTTTCTGTAAATAGTTGGTCAGTAAAAAACAACAACCCTCAACTTGGATTTGGCATATCATCCATTCTCTTTTTGGAATTTGACTTCATTAAAGATGATATTTCCATGCAGTAATATATAACACAACATACAAAATCACTTGGGGAACTGAAGGAGCGAGGAAGAGGGAGAGAGAGAGAGAACAAAGAAAATTGCTGATCTTAGAATAGTCTTTATAGAAATGAGTGTGCAAACTCAGACATGGGTGGGAATTGAAATAACTGGCCTGTCTGGTACCAAGTGTGGGTTGGGTGTTCTGTACTCAACCGAGGACTGCCTGGGGCCATTGCAAGTACTGTCTCATCTGCTTTAACCAGCACATGAAGCAAAGCAAAAAATCAAGAGGCTTGGGAAGGAGAGAAAATTAAAAAGCGAGAAGAAAAACCACATTGTTTCTTAATTGTGCTTGAGAAAAGGACAATGCCCTAATTTGTAGCTCTTTGTGCCTAGGAACATCTTCCCACTCAACCTGGGCCAGTGGGTTCTCTATCATAATCTTAGTGTTTCAGTACACCTTTACCCCGATATAACGCTGTCCTCGGGAGCCAAAAAATCTTACCGCGTTATAGGTGAAACCGCGTTATATTGAACTTGCTTTGATCCGCCGGAGTGCGCAGCCCCGCCCCCCTGGAGCACTGCTTTACTGCGTTATATCCGAATTCATGTTATATCGGGTTGCGTTATATCGGGGTAGAGGTGTATTTAATAGCATCAATTCTTCTTTTAGATATAGTGACTCTTAAATCAGTTTAAGGAGCATGTAAAGCATTCTTCAAAATAGACTTTGGCTTTCCTCTGTAACCTTCTTTTCTCCATAACTATGCGACAGCTTGTTTGAACTGATGTTTGGTGAGTAAAAGTGGTAAATAAGTTAAGCAATGGTAACTAACAGGGCGGGCAACTCCTAGCAATTAAATTACCAGTTTAAGGAGTTGAGGGACAGAGGTGAAAATATAAAAAGGAAAAACATGTAATTATGTGCTGAATAGTTAGAAATCTTATCTTTTAAGCTATTCAGAGCAGTGTCTGTCTGTCTGCTGTCTCGTATAGCGCCAAGGAAACTGTTAGTGATTAATAATAAGTTGAACTGCACATTGCTATGGATATTGTGTTCTGTTTATAGTAATGGTCTTTTCCTGTCAGATAAAGACCAGTCCAGTAATCAATAAGACAACAAGATTTAATCCTTAGCATACCCATTAGATTTTTTGCTAGCTGTGCAGTCTGAAGAGTTCAATAAGTGCAGAAAGAAGAGAGGAGTCAGTGGGTCTTTAATGCTATGCACTAATAAAAGTATTTTGCTCAGACTGGCCACCCCATTATCCTACTGGTTAATGCACTGCTTAGAAATGGCACCCAACTGTAGAAGGACCTGTTTATGCTTCAGGCTTCTTATGAGTGGATCATTATATTAATCAAGGCTTAAATTCTCACATAGTATTTTGCAGAGCCCTGGGGCTTGGAGCTTCAGCGCCGTGGGGCGCACCAGGACTCCTGCAGGTTTGAAAATATTTACCGGTGCTCCGCTCTGGACAGCTCCGGCTGAATTGCCACCACCATTTTTTCAGTAAATAAACTAATATCATTTTTGATTTGTTGGCCAAGCTTGCAAGGCCTTATACTCAATTTGATGACATTTCTCAGTTTGCCACATCCGATTAATTCCAAAATTTCAGGGAATGTTCTAGGCATCAATGGACAGAACTCTACTGATTTTGAGGAATTTTTTTTTTCAGAAAACCGGAAGGGTGAAAATGGGAGACACATGGAGCCCCCTGGTGGGGAGAAGGTTGGGGAACACTGGAATAGAGGAAGAAGGAGGATAGGGGGGAAAGGCAAACAGAGCCCCTGGCATGGGGGATCCTACAGTTCACACATGGTAAGAGGGGAATGTGGAACCATGAGGGAAGGTGGGTATGGGGGAAAAGAGGGAAGGGAGAATGGGAGTGCACACAGTCCCTGGCACTGGAGGAGAATGGAGAGGCTAGGTCTGGGGAAAAGGAGAATGGGAAGTACAGACAGCCCCTCGCTTGGCATGGAGAATGGGGGACAGGGTATGTGTGGCGGGAGAAATGGGGGACCATGGCCCCTGGAATGATGGAGGTGTGGGGGGAGTTGCAGGGAGTCCCTGAAATAGAGGGAGATGGGAAAGTGATACGCAGGGAGCTTGTGGGCGTGGGCGAAATGGAGGAATACAAGGAACCTTGGGTGAGCGCAATGAGCTCGGTCTACAGAAACTCTGTCAAGTGGGAAGATAAGAAAAGACCAGTAAGGATGGTTCTCCACAAAGAGTTGGGATAAACTGCACTGCAGTGATACTTTCAAAATGTACAACTTTCCATGGTGGATATCTGACTCCCCCCCCAAAATATTGGATAGTTAATTTCTAATGGCTTAAAAAAGATCAAGAGACAGGCAGGAGAAGAGAGGAAAAAATTGTCCTGAAAAATATTTCATCTGTTGACATAAATCTCATCAGGAGGGAGGTTACAAGGCAAGTCAGGCAGTTTGGACAGACGAAGTAATTTCTGGTGCAGAAGGTATGGAAGTAAGCTATATTTCTCAACAATGAGAGAAAAGAGCTTTTCTGAAACAGAGGGGCTAGTGCTGCCATTCTCACTCTCATTGAGTCATACCATGAAACTACTGGTGGAGCAAGGTACTACTCCACATGAGAAGGAGTTACGTACAACCATAAAACACTGCTACGTATTCCTACCCAACCCATGGAAAAACCTGTACATGAAGAACAGGCCTCTTCAGCCATTTTAATGTTATTTTACTAACCAACAATATAATAATATGTAATGAACACATTCAGATGTATAGGCATGGTATATATAAAAAATATTAGCTGAACGTATGTGCAGGTTCACAATGCTCAGAGGAAGTATTTTATGAGATGAAGAAATATTGTACCTTCAAAGCCAGGAGGGAGTTCATCAATATTAAAAAAATCCAAATCGCACGTAAAGAGACTAAAACGACATACGGGGATTTTACATTTGGTGGATACTAGAGATTTGGAAGAAAATGTGGTTTAACAATCACGCCCTTGAAGCTACTGATGTAATTGGCCCACTGTGGAAAATGCATAACTAGATGGATGTGAAAGAGATACAAAATTGTCTGGGTTCTGAGCAGCAAGATTATCAATGACACGTTGGAGGCACTGTTCTCAGCAATGCCATTTTTAGAATCAGCCTGTATCCAGAAGGATGTGCCCAAGCAAGATCAATTACCCATGATTGTGAATTCAATGATAAGCATACATTTAGGAAGTGAAAAAAATTGATAAATTCTAAGACTGTAAGAGTTAGATCCTCATCTTATGTAAATCATCACAGCTCCATTTATTAAATGGAGTTGCACCATTTTACAGCAGCTGAGGATCTGGCCCATGATGAATAGAGTAAAGTCAACAGGCCATGTGTTCCAGTGACTGAGATGATAACAAAACCAATATTAAAACTTGTTTTTGTATGTTTTTTCCATGTCTTTGCATAGCAACTTCTGGCCATCATATGATTAAAAAAACCAGACCTTGTGTCTCTCCAAGAGTGAGAAAAACCAATATAAACTCATCCTCAACTATTGTTCAATCCCTGGATATAATAAACACTTATAGAATATGATGGTGTGCTTGGATATAAAGATTTTCTTGCAAGGTGTTTGAGAGGGCCATATCAATTTTTTATAGCCTGATTTTTTCCCACCCTTACTAGCACTTAGTAACTTACTCCATGTCTAGTCTCACTGATTTCGTTGGGACTACATGTGAAGTAAGGCCTGATCCAAAGCCCACGGAAGTCTTTCCATGGACATATAGGCTATGCCTACACAGCATTTTGGAGTGAGCCTCTCAGCCTGGGTAAACAGACTCTGGTTAGCTGGGCTGGTGTTAGCTCTCTAAAAATAGCTTTGAAAGCTCCGAACCCTTGGCAGAGAGGGTGGCCTTTGGAGCCCGAGGTCCAGCCCAAGCCACAACTTCAAAGAACTATTTTTAGAGCACTAGTGTGAGTGCCGCTAACCAGAATTTGTCAAACTTAGGCTCTCTCCAAAATGCTGTGCAGACAGACACATAAGGGCTTTGGATCAGGCCCTAATGTACTGTACAATGGGCCAGATCCTCTGTTGTGTAAGTCAGAGTGACTCTCAGCTAAATATCTGGCACAGGTGGCAGAATCAGATCCCTACTTTATGAAGGTCTCAAATAAATCTCAAAACAAAACCCTTTATTGCACATGATACCAGAACGTGTTGCATTTTATTAGATATATATGCAGCAAAAACCAGACAAATATATGTGCATGTGTTTTCAGTCGCTCACTGCTTTTTTCCATTTTATTTTCAGGACTTTATTTTGGAAACAATGATGTCACAGTGCTATGGTTGGAACTTAGTGACATTCGTAAAGTGCAGAATAAAGCAAATGGTTCACAGTTTATTCCACGGTTGGTGAAACATCACAGTTTATGTGATGGTTATCCAGTCTGTACATGTGGTATAAATAACAAAGAACACCCACACACAGAGACCAGAATTAGCATGGAAACAAAAAATCTTGACCTTTTCCATGGAGGATGCCAAACGATGTTCTATCCTAAGGGAGACAGGATTCCAGAGCTCCAGGCCCAGCTACGTGGCTCTTCACTGAGGTTTGGGATGATTTGCAGCTCTAATCTTGTTCATTTGCAAATGCTGTTTAGAACATGGGGCAACAAGTGGTACCTCTGAACACTCCTATATTATTTAGGATTTAAGCCATGAACCATTAAGGTACTTTAAGCATGTGCCTAATTCTGAGCACCTTATTAGTCCCACATGCGAACCACACAGGTTCTCAAAATGAAGCACAGGATTAGCTTGGAAAAGCGGGGATTTAGATACCAATATTAAGGATTATAAAAACACTTTCTGAATAATTGGCAAGTCAGAGGAGAAATATTTTCCTCCAGTTAAAAGTTTTAGTTAATGGAGCTCTTTTCCAGCGGCTTCTTTGTTGTCAAATCAGTAAGTACCGTTCCTAAAATTTGTAACTATAAGGCTGCCAATAGGAGATACATTTGGCTATTGTTGACAACTGTGCATGAAATTAAACCCCCTACAGTACAAGTTTGTATTAAAGAAGGGCTGTTTTGTAAGTTGTTCATGAAGATCACCTCTGCTAGGGAAAGAAATGAATTCTGCCTTAAAGGAAGAAATGAGAAAATGTCTGAGTTCAGATGCATTAGGGAATGTCCCTCTATGCAAAGTAGACAGTCTGGAAGTTTTCTTAAATACTATTTTTTGCAGTTAAAAAACCATCAGGAAGCTTTTGTCCCCTACAGAATTTGTGCCTTACTTTGTACAGGTGTGCAAAGAGGCTAGGGGAGGGTCCCTCTCTCTCACGCCCCGCCTCCCAACAGTGGCTACCATCATGTAAGCCTTTTTATTATTTCACATGACCAGGACACTGGTTTTGTCATGGCTATGACTATATCTGTGCATTTTTAGGCTTTGACTTATTTATTAAATCAAAAATCATGAGTTTTATCAGGCTCCCCAGCCAGCTAGACAGGTTGCAGTGCTCCCCATGGTCCATGTAGACATCTTGTTGATGCCTGGGACATCTTACTAGGTGAAGGAAGGCCCACAAAACATCACAAGAGACACAGGAACAGAATAATTTGTAAAAGAACCTTGATTAGTTATACATGTTTTAATAAAACTCTAGGGCCCAGAGCAACAAGATGCCCAGATCCTAAGAACTGAGAGCACTTGATATTGTACAGGACTGGGCCTCTGGTTTTTATTAAAAATTTCCAACTCACCATTGTATTTTCCATGGCAAACTCACTTCCCTATTTATAGGCTAGAGAGACAACGTGGGTGAGGTAATATCTTTTATAGGACCAACTTCTGTTGGTAAAAGAGAGACAAGCTTTTGAGCTTACACAGAGCTCTTCAGGTCTGAGTAGCTCGAAAGATTGTCTCTTATAGGCTGACACTATATTCAAACTTAACCGCTGTTGTTGGCTGGGTCTACAAAAACCTGAGTTTTTATCATGCTACCATTCATTCTGGCTTAATCTTGCTGAAAACTAGAGCTGCCTGTAAGTATGTTAAATGTTATGAAGCATCTTGAGGGAATGGGGATATACCTGCTAATTGTTAAAATTCTCTATTTTCTCTGGGCTTTGAGAAGCTATTGTTACTATTGTATTACAAGGCATTTCTGTACAATGTAAGACTCAGAGATGTAATTTTAAAAAATAATCTTTAAAATCTTCTTTTCCATTTAGTAACTGTGCTTTACTATTAAAGCTCCTCTTTTTACAGTTTGAACTTCTACTTTTCTTCTAAAATAGCTAATTCCTGTGGAGTCACCAAGTATTTGATATAAGATTGTTGCTAAAATGGCAAATATCATTTATATACCCCTAAATATGGCTAAATATGGTTCCTGTTGGCTTTGTGATTTAATAGAAAGCTATGGCCATTTTTCTCAGCATAGATTTTAGCTTTTCCCATCATATATAAACTGTAAACAGTTTTAATACTAATTTGACCATCAAAGGAGAGCTTCACTCTTGAACATTATTTTCTTAAAAAAAAAAAAAAAGTTCAGTGTGGTTATGGCTAGAAAGTTGACAACCTCTGGTACAAATGGCACCTTCTCACTCAACACATTCCCTTCCTGTGTTTCTTAAGGACATAACTGCTTAACTTATCGCCAGAAACAAGTTTCACTATTTTTAGAGCAGCAAAGCCAGTATTCAAGGTGAGCTGGACTGATTCCTCATGAGTAATCAACAAGATCTTCAGTTACATTGTAAGGCGCATTCCTGCTTCCATAGAAGTTACAGAGTTTATGCCATTGGCTTCTTTGGAAACAGGATCAGGCTCCTAACTGGAGAATATTTGCTAATGTGGTGATTCTGTAGTAGGCAGAAAGAACCAAGCTTGATCTTTAGGTCTACAGGGAAATGCTGGAGAGAAGAGTTTCACCTCACTGATGTCAGTAGGATAGCACAGGTGTAAATGAGGATGACATTTGGCCCAGCATAATTTGACTTGTCATCCATCCTATTTTATCCAAGCAATTAAAGCAAATTTTAACGACTGTCATTGTGAAATACATGTTAAAGCAGAATAGAAACATGTTTGCAGTATTTTCTATGTCATATCACAAATGAGGGCAGTTTTGGAAAAAAGGTTTGCCACCAGAATCAGCTTAATGCCCATTTTAATAAACATTAAAAAAAAAGCAAAAAACCCCAAACAATTCAACTGACCTCTCGTATGTTGTATGGTGAGGAACTCTTCTCAATGTATAAACGCTTTGAACATTGACCTTAGTGAAACAGGCTCAGCATTTCTGGACCTCACAGAAATTTGGTGTTTATCCTGTTTCTGTCTTTCTTGAGCCCTCTTTATTCTAGTCCTCAACCAGAGAAGCATATTTATAATAGATGTATATACTGCAGAGTCTTTTTAACCTTCACTTACCCTATTCTGGTCTTAAGTCTACTTCACACAAGTGTGAATCCAGAATAACTCCACTGATGTCAAGGAGCCAAAGACCCAATGAAACCAATGGGCTTGCACAGGATGAAAGCGTCTGTTTCAAACCCTTTAAAAATCAGTCGAAGGCCTCTCCTTGACTTCAATAGGATTTGGGGAAAGTTCTAAGCCTGTTATGTAGCCCACTGGCTTTACTCCACATTTCCATTTTTTGGAGTTCAGAGCACAATTTGGTCCTTTTATCTTATTAGGCACTTTTAAGGCTGACATTTAAATACATCTATATTTGCGTGGGAAGGATGAAAATTGTCCTACACCCTTGGCTTTGGACACAGGCCCAAATTCCTATGTTCAAATCTCTTTTAAAATTTTTTAAAACAAAACAGGAAGTATTACACTGCTATCAGGTTACACTTGGCGCTGGAGTTGCCATTTTGAATACAGGCTCTCTTGGAAGCCTGAAAAAATACTGTGCGGCAAGTCACGCCATGGCAAAATGCCTTTACTTTTCAAGTGACAGCACTGCCTCCTTTCCTGCTTTCAATCAGCTTTCCACAGCGACATTCTGTTGCCAAATTTCATATGGAACGGACACTGTACAGCTAAAATCATCTTGAGTCTTTTGGATTACTGGAATGTGTTAATGATTAAATATGTTATTGATGCAGTTAGATGTGTAGTTTTCTCTTAAATTCAAGGCTCATCATTAATGGAAGTGAAAACTATCTAATACAAAATATTCTATTAACTGTACTATTGTCTGGTAGTTTATCTTGTGATGGTTTGCCTTATCTAAAACAGGAAGGATAAACAACAGGGAGAGAGAGAGGAGTTGTTTAAGTTAAGGGACAACTGATTGATTGATTGATTGATTACCTATCCAATAGAAAAGATAGCCTATAGTATACAACCCCAGTAAAGTTGGAAAGAAAACTGCCAGCACTACACTGGAGCCTACATTCTTGTTTGTGATTGGTACTTTATGGTCAGAAATTCAATGTGCTTCCTTTGTAGGGACTGCTGGTTTACAAAAATACAGTATTGACAGACACTGGGATATTTTTGGCCTGTCAGTAATACACCTCTACCCCGATATAACGCGACCCGATATAACACGAATTCGGATATAATGCAGTAAAGCAGTACTCTGGGGAGGCGGGGCTGCGCACTCAGGCGGATCAAAGCAAGTTCGATATAACGCGGTTTCACCTATAACACGGTAAGATTTTTTGGCTCCCAAGGACAGCGTTATATTGGGGTAGAGGTACTTTTGAATTAGAAAAATTATGATTACATTAAATCTAGTGTAGAGATAATCTCTTAAATTTGTGGGGGGAGGGGGTAGATTGTTATATTTGATGAGAAAAATGATTTCCAAGAGGGAATATTGGGTAATAAATTCTGACTTATTGAATTATTGAGAGGAAGGATGGTCAGTGGTTAGCCAAGCCACTAACCTGGGCCATGGGAGACCCAAGTTTGAATTCCCTTCTCTGTCACAAACTTCCTGTGAGACCTCGGGCAAGTCATTTAGCTTCTCTGAGCCCCACTTTCCCATCTATATAATGAGGATAATAGTACTTCCCTACCTCACAGAGGTGTTGTGAGGATAAATACATTTTGTATACAAGTATCTATCCTGTCTATCTATAAGTCCCTTAGATAGATAAGATAGACTTATAATGCACACAGACAGTCAAAGTTCTCATCAGCAACCAGATTCTTCCTTTCCTCTTGCCCAATTTACAGCACATACACACGTGTGGCTGTACATGGGTGTGTACATACACATAGTGATCGCTACAGATGGAAAAATATTCTTTTAACAGTATAATATAAACATTGCTAAGAACAGTGGATAGGAATGTCTAGTGGAAGGTAAGCTTCTGATTACTTTACTTTATAGTGGATCCAAGATCTAAGGTTGCGTACATGCCAAGTTAGTCAATAAAGTTCTGCTTTCCAAACCATACTGTAGTTTTACATTTTATAGCACAAAATAGTATTCTAAGTTTATGGGAAATCATTTAAGAGGCACTTTTTATAGCTTGCAGCAGTAGCAAAAAATGCAGACACTTCAATAGTGATTTTAATAAAAGCAAAATCACTGTTTATAGAGGCTGATAAAAATGTACTTGAGACAGCTGAATGGTTCATATACTCACTTTATGGCAATGTTAAAACAGAACATTTGCTTAGAAATTGTCTGTGGTGATTGTGGACTTTAAAATACTCATTTTGTAATAAAATCTAGTAAAAGTATAACCAGATTAAAGTACAATTTAAGCCAATAAATATTTGCTTTTTCATCCAACAATTTAGAATTAGAACATTCAAAAGGTCATATTCTAAGTAGTCAGTGATATTTGGGCTTACAATATAAAATTTTTAAAAAGTTGGCCATTTTTATTGGAATAACACCTCTCTTTATACATTGATCTGGAAATTAAATAGCCCTCACTGGTTCATTCTTCTTCCTATATTTATTAGGTGCTGGATTACTGTATGTAAAGTCTGTTTCCCAGAAGATGTATGAGATTTGATTTTAAACCATGACTACCAGTGCCACCAACCATTATTAACGATAAGTTTAATGCATGCTATACATTAGTGAAGTATGGTGTAGTTAGGTTTTTAGACAAAAGGTCTACATGCACTGGACACAGATCAAGCACATATGTCTCTCTCATTAATCCTTTCTGGATTCAAAATATTAATATAGGGCTTGATTGTGCAAATTGAACACCATTCCAACTCAGGCGTGATAGAGAGCCTCCTCACAGCACCCATGGTGCAAACTGGGGAGGAATTTTAGCTCAGAGAATCTTAACTTTGTCTTTTGTCACTTTCTGACTACACTTTGCAATCCTAGGACAAGATTATACCTTTAAGCTCAGCCCAGAATGTGGGGCGGTGCATAGCTGTATTAGCCAGGAGGAACATTGGGAGCCAATTATGATTCAGACTCATTACTTCTTTGGGCTCCCCATCTTGTACATAGGGGAATCATTTACTACACATCTTTTTGAGGCATACAATTCTCTCCCCATATGCCCTGTCAGTTGTGTTGACCAGTTCATAAGGGGGCAATAAATCCATGGCTTTGCGCACATTGCTTTTCTCTAGTAACTTGCGTAGAGAGGGGATTAATGTAGTCCATGGCTGTTGCTACACATCCTATTGAGGACTTAAGTGGTGCACAGACCTTCCACTGGTCCTTAGAGAGCAGGAAACCAGAGAACACTGCAGGGACACTAGACAACTGGCTTCTTATTAGCATTGCCCCTTGTCTGAAGAGTAGCAGGTGTTGGTGCCTTGCAGGTCAGTTTTCCATTGGAGGAGAAATTAGTGAGGGAGAATCTGGTTATATTTTTATTGTAACTTATTTATTTACATGCATACACCACGAACCTTGCACAGAGGTGGTCACAAACAACACAGAGGTATTTCTTCTTTCAGGTATCTCAGCCCTAACACCAATACCTGGTTCACAGGGAGCAGTTGTGTCTCAATAATTTACTCTAGTTAGAAAGATGAAAGCAGAGAGCAAACTCTCCTGCTGTTTATCACAGCTCCCTTAAAAAAACCCACGAAACTAAGACCCAATGCAGCATTTCTTCAAAGATTGTATACTCCTCACATGCTATGGAAAAGAACCTGAAAGCCACTAAACTAAGAAAAGAATTATTACTGAACAAGCATATGAAAGAAAAGAGGTATCAGCAAGGTGTTCCCTGGAACTTTAAATTAACATCTGTGAGAAGGATAGTATAACTAGTAAAAATCTGTAGATAAGTACACCTTTACCTCGATATAACACTGTCCTCGGGAGCCAAAAAATCTTACCGTGTTATAGGTGAAACCGCGTTATATCCAACTTGCTTTGATCCACCAGAGTGTGCAGTACCACCCCCCTGGAGCGCTGCTTTACCGCCAAATTCGTGTTATATCGGGTAGCGTTATATCGAGGTAGAGGTGCACTTAAAAAATCATGAGTTGCCCTAAAGCACCAAATGTTTTGAGAAGTCAAGTTCTACAAAATAGTTTGGTGACTACAAAACATTTCCCCTCCCCAACAGGGGTTCCCATGTCTAATGATATTGTTACCATGACTCCAACACAACTTTTTGGGTCACTTTATGTTAAGGTTCCATTTAAAGACTATGGAGCACACAGGTCAACAGGCTGATGATATCACTGACTTAGAACCAGCCATAACACATACTACTTATGTCTGAATCATGCTTATAACTAGAGCTGGTTGCAAATTTTTCAGTGGAATGACTTCCCAATAAAAAAATATGCCCTTTTGGCAAAACCAAAGTTTTCCACTAGAAAATTTCAGGTTTTCCCCACCAAAAATTAAGTTTTCTGTCAGGGAAAATTGAAATGAGGGCTCCCCAGCTGGAAGACTCATGTTAATTTTTCTTTCTGCCATGAAATTAACAAAAACTTTCCCAGATGGGCTGTCAAAGCTAGGCCCCTGGCTCTGTCTGCCCACCTTCCCCCACCCCATTCGGCAGCAGTCTTAGGGAGCAAGACAATCTTAACTGCAGCTGGAGATTAATGAAATTAGTGCAACAAAGCGCGAATATCTTAAAGACACAAAGTTGTTTGAAGGTCCCTTAGTGGGCATCTCATCTCTTCATAAGGTGTGTTGTGACATGGCTGTTGTCTGTCATTCTGGGGGCTGCCTTCATCAAAAACCACTACTTTCAGGGTTGAAAGGTTACAGCTTTTGAAGTCTGGCTAGCAAATGTTGTGCCATTATTCACAAAGTCATAGAATTATCTTCAGGAGGAAATGCTTCTGGGAACTCTGATGTAGCTGTATTTACAGCTGACAATAACTATTGTGGGTGAGGTAATATCTTTTATTGAACCAACTTCTGTTGGTGTGAGAGACAAACTTTTAAGTTCCATGGAGCTCTTCTTCAAGACTGGGAAATGTAGGCAGAGCATCACAGCTAAGTACAAGGTGTAACAGATTCTTTAGCATATGTAGTTAACACATTTCAAGGGACCATTCAAGGTGAAGTGGTGCATTAACAACTCTCCAGTCATGGGGGGAAAGGAGAAAAAAAAAAGGTGTGTGTGTGTGTGGGGGGGAAGGTTGAAGGTTATAGATTGTTGTAATAAGCCATAAATCCAGTATCTCCATTCAGTCCATGACTTTTAGTGTCTAGCAAAGTTATGAATTTAAGCTCCCAGGCTTATCTTTTGAAAGTGTTGTGCAGGTTTCCTTTGAAGGTGAGGACTCAGAGGTCAGATATAGACTGATTACTTTGTGAAAAGGGCTCATATGGTGCTTGTCTTTTATCATTTTTCTATGAGAGTTCATTTGAGAGTGCAGTGATTGTCTCGTTTCACTCACATAGTTGTTACTGGGGCATTTAGTGCACTTGAACTCCCACAGAAAAATGATAAAAGACAAAAAACACCATATCGAAAGCTTGTCTCTCTCACCAACAAAAGTTGGTCCAATAAAAGATATTACCTCACCCACCTTGTATCTCTAATAACATGGGTCCAACATGGTTACTACATCACTGCAAACAATAACTGTTGTGTTCAATGCAGCGAGTACTACATTTTTTCTTCATATAACAAAATTCCAGATGATTGGAACCAATACTAGTGTGCAGGCAGGGTATGGTATCCATTTTGAAAGCCTTTTGCTGTTGCTGCTGAACAATGACATGCATGAAGGACTTCACAGTGTGACTCTACTGCCAAAATTAATTTTACATGATCTGACTGTAGTTTAGTTTGGCATCACCGAAAGGCATAATCAAAAGTCACTGTCATGTGAAAAAACTGAGTCATTGGTGGCTTAAGAAAAAAGGAAACTTTAAAAGAATTCCTATGCAGTTTTCTGAATTGGAGAGATGCTCTGCAGCAGCTCGGGCTGGGTGCTGCTCATACCAGCAAGGGCCACAACCTGAAATATTGGATGTTTTTCACAGATAATCTAGTGGCTAAAGTACTTGACTGGGAGTCAGAGGACCTGGTTATTAATCTCAGGTCTGCCCCGGACCTTCTGCGTGACCTCAGGCATGTTGCTTCAACTCTGTGTCACTGCTTCCCCACACACCCTTTGTCCATGATTTCTGTTTAGGTTGTAACTTTTCAGGGCAGGGATGCTGGCCCTTGCTATGTGTTTGTACAGTGCCTAGTACCATGGGACCCCTAGTTTCAGCGGGCGCCTTTAAGAGATACTGTAATACAAATGATCAGTCTACCCAGTGAGAGCTTCAGAAGGCACTACACCTCCCAGGAAGTGCCATTCTTAAAGATATTTTCCCTTTTCCAGCTGGCCTGGTCTGCTACCATGGCTTCAACATCTTCCCTATCTCTTTTGGGGAGGTGAATGGCTCTAACCGGGACTCAGGGGATCACAATTGTGACCAGCCTCTGGATGTGTGATGCAAATTAGGGAAGATTCCTTATATATTCCCGCCTTGCTCACCCAGGCTCAGTGCAGAGCCCCATCAGATCTTTGCAGCATTCAGATG
Source organism: Terrapene triunguis (assembly GCF_002925995.2). NCBI lineage: Eukaryota > Metazoa > Chordata > Testudines > Emydidae > Terrapene > Terrapene triunguis. The sequence goes on from NW_020664530.1 coordinate 9,049,661, forward strand.
TTTGGTATCTCTGACCACCTGCAGGAGCTCTAATTGCAATGAATAGGAAAGAAGTTTCATTACTTTTTAAAATGGTGCATGACTGAGTGTGAACATGCACCCACACGTGTTAATAAAGAAACTATTACTAATGGGTTAAAATCCTGCAGTTCATATTCATTTCATAGTCAAAACTCTTTCCTTTCATTCAGGTATTGTCCATAGTGTCATGCCATTATGTCAACCTTACTTACAGTTCTATCAGTCTTTTCCTTAACTGTACACCATACATGCTGTGCTGTATTTAATAGGAAAGTTTTACACTCTGACCTGATGCCAATCTCACCATGCACACCATTGTAAATTAGGGATAATACCACTGAAGCCTCAGGATATTAAGACATAATTGCACGTACTTGTTATCCATAATAGCTGTGCCAGTGTGGTGGAACATAATCCCATCAGCAACACACCGTACACCATTGAGATAGCTGGTACATCTGTGGTTTGCTAAGGTAAACTGTTCTGTGCTGTCTCATTTGTGGAAAACATTCCACATGGTACAATCCTGGAACCTTAACACCTTTCTGGTGCTGAATGGCTGCAGTCTCTTTTTTTATAGGAATTCAGGGCTCATCAATAGAATTTACGTTGCAAAACAGAACATCCTCTGTAACATAAGCGGAAATGTCATGTTTTGGGACTGTAAATATGGTCCTCTCTGTTCTGCCAAGGTGGATAAATTAATACTTTATGGGTCTGCTTGCACACTATGGTACTTAATCTCCCGTCTACCTACTATATCATCTACAAAGAAGGCACTTGAATAGGAGTCAGGAAACTGGCTTCTAGTCTCAGCACTGCCACTTCCATGCTGTGTGATGTTGGGTGAGTCACTTAATTTCTTTCTATCTCAGCTTCCCTATCTGTAAAATGAGGATAATGATACCTAGTTTGGTATGAGATCCTTGGAGGAATAGTGCCAGTCAAGAATTATCACTACCGCAGTAGAGATGGGATAAGTGGGATGGACACTCCTTCAGCCAGCACTACCAATATAATCCTTACAATGAATGTCCATGCTTTCCACTGAATTTTGGGCAATGTGAAAATTAAAAGATGCTGGTGAACTGCTGCCTGAGAGAGAAACAGCAAGGCAGCTGCTTCCAAACTTCCCTCCAGAGCCCAGTCTTTGCTTCTCCAGCAGCTCCCAACAGGCAGCTTCCAGCACTGTTTTATTATTACAAAGCCTTAATCAGGAACATGGTAAATTCTTAATCTAGCCTTTCTGGTAGACAAGATATCTTGTCTTCCCGTGAGGAGTTGCTAGACAGAGAAAGGAGGAGTGAGAGAATGCAGGGATAACAGAGCCATGGTAATCAGAGGTATAGGTGAGCCATCCTTAAAAGAAGAACAGAAAGAATATTATACTTAATCTGATCTTTTAATGATTATAAGAAAAAAAAAGATATTATGCCATTTATTTTTGTCGTCTCCTTCCCATGTGGACTTTAATTGCTAGAAGAGTATGACTAATATAGAGCAGAAAAATATTTCGAATAGAAACTTTTAAATTGTAATAGGATTAAGACACTCCAGCATGTGTTTTATCAGTCCATTAATAAACACCGTCTGGGCAGGTAAAGGTCATGGTTCAACATATACCCAAGATATGTGTTAATAGGTCGGTAAAATTTACCATGTCTTAATGCTACAAGATAACATTTAAGTTAAAAATAAAACAAGAATAAGGTGAGCTTTGGTTTTATACCAGGATAACTCTATTGATTTCAGGAATGATTCTTGAATTACACAGAAGAGGATCATACCTAATGTCCCTTATTGTCAGGTAGTCATTTATTTCACAGATGTAGAAAGTGAGGAACAGAGAAGTTAAATGACTGATCCAGGATTACAGAGTGAGTCAGTGAGAGAGCCAAGAACCAAACTCAGTAGTTCTGACTCCAGGCTAAATTATATTTTTGTTTTATTACATTATGATGAGATTTGGCTAATTACTCAGAGATGATAAAACATTTTAGTTTAAATATTTTTTTTATTGAAAAATGGCCTTTGGACCAAAATAATTTTTTTTGCAGAAATCTATTATGTGTGTATAAACGGAAACCCAAAACAGACAGGCAGGAGAGTGGGAGATGGTAAAAACATTTTGTTTTGTTTGTTTTTTGAGTTTGAGAATGAAAGGTTTTACTGGAAACTGAACATTTTTACTAAAAGTACTTTTTGAAAACCAAAAATATTTTAGCTTTCTGTTGCATAAAAAAATTCAATATTTCCCACAAAATACAATGGATGTTTTCACATCAGATCTAGTAGTCATTCAATTTCCCCACCTCCAAACTGCCTGTGGTATTGAACCTCAGAGCAGCATACAAATCATATGAGCAATACAAAACAAGAAAATTCTGTATGGAACTCTGCCCACACAATTCTTCCAAAAGGATATTGAATGACTGGAGGCACTGCTTAAAAGTTCTTACTAAATAAAGGGCTCAGTAATATAGATTCAGGTTTCAATAAGACTAATGAGTTGACTATAGCCTAGTGTGAATGAGGATGGCAGAATAGGGCCTTACTGATATGAAATCATTCTGGTTTTGTCATAATATTGTAATGACACTGCTGTAAACTTCAAATGCAACATCCAGCCAGCAGAAGGCTTCATAATCCCTTCAGCACAGGAAAGGGACAGCAGTACCGGATGGCAGAAGGCTTAAGAGAGGGCTGCTGGAGAATGCATGGGAGCTAGAGCAGCAGGCTGGAGGCAGCAGCCTGAGCGTTGGCAATGCAGAGTAGACTGGGGAGCCAGGCTGAAAGGCCGGGAAGCAGCCTGTTATTGGCAAGGGGGCCAGTGGTAATGTGTGACAGGAGAATGCTCTGGAGTGGCCTGCAAAAAGGAAGGCTGTACAGATAAGCCCTAACAAAATGGACTTTCATACCCCTGCCCCCTAGGGGCTGAATTAGGAACTGTTTGTTCATCTTTTGCTGTAACTTAAAGCCCACATCGAGAGTAATTGCAACATTTATTTCTGTCAGCCCAAATAAAGCAACGCTCTGTTATTTGTTCATGGGAACCCACCAAAGGGGATAACCTGAAGGGCCTAGTGTGTGGAGCACCTACACTTGCCACCAAGTTTTTGGCACACACAACATGCTCCCAGAGATCTAGGGGACTGAGGTACCACAGCACTCCCAGCAACACCCTGAAGTGGGGTTGGGTATAGTACTTTTGTGATGCTATAATAGAGACTTTGAATAGCACAAGTGATTTTAAAACAAGTATATCAACAAAACTATACTTAGTTCTCTTTCAGAGGCTAATCATTTTACCAGATGACACCATCTTTGGACATTCATGGCTTGTGGGAATCAATAAAAATGTATTCAGTGACATTTACAAGCTCTGATTAGTGCCTGGGAAAATCCATGCTCATGGGATATACACAAAGGTTTCATTTGAGTCACAGTGAAAACACACTAGTACATTGTCTTCAGCCGGTTCACTTATGCAATTTACTACATGATGCTTTTACAAAATGGTACATAAGGAAAAGTTTTCCTTTCACGGATATCTACGAAATCCTTTCTTCTTTCAATAATAAATTGCTTTCCCAGCTTTGGACTAAATTCAGACCTGGTGTATGCAGGTGAAACAGCACTGATAACTGTCCCCATTGTGTCTTTTATCCTCTCAGTCAACAATATACACATCAAGCCGGTGTGGGGCGGGAGGGAGGGGAGAAGCTCACTGTGAATGGAGGTGTGGAGGGATAGAAGTGGGAGCTACTGAGACTCAGCGGGGGGGGGGGAGGGAGAGGAGCCTGCTCCAGCTGGAAAGGGTGTTCTGGCAGTTCCTTAGTGGCTTGTGTTCTGCACACCTCATCCCTCCCCCAGCAGCTAGTATCCTAGGCTTCTCTGCCTTTGACAGCTGGTGTCCTGTGCACTGACACCCACTGTAGCCCACCCACGTGCAGGTGCCCTGTCCCTCACCCCAGCGGCTGGGGCACGTGGTCTTGCCCCCCCCATGAGGCTGGGTGTCTCTGACAGAACCTCTCCATACACTGTGTCACCCCCATGTGGTCCTGCCCACCAGCTGAGGCCAGTGTGGCTGCTACAGCCGCCCAAGTGAAAGAAGACAGAGAGAGAAGAGTTGTTCCCATCTGCTCCATGGCAGCCAGCCCGATCCCGTGCACTGCAGCTGCTGCTCCAGCTTCTCCTCTGGGTCCTGATTTTGCCTCTGCCCTCCTCCCTCAGGCACACAGGGGCAGAAACATACCTGCCATCTGTTCCTGCCTCTGCAAGATAATATGGTGGTGGAAAACATTGTGGGGGAGGCAGAAACATACATCTGACCCAGCAATATTTCCATTGCACAGTAGCCCCTCTCTGCGCACCCACAACCCTGTTTCTACCACCTCAAGCTAGAAAAAACTAGGCTGAGCAGAAAACGTTGCCTCTTTCTGTCAAAAGTTATTCTTTGAGTCATTCTGAATTCAAGTGGTCTACTGCAAATTCAAAGGAACTAAAAGGCAATCTGGCTGCAATACTTACCTGGGCCCTGGCCTATGTCACCACACAAGGATGTAATGAAGGAGTAAGAGCCTCCCGTGTGGCATCCCTGAATCCCTGCTGCATGCACAGAGAGGTAAGCAAGGCTTGTGTATCCTGTATTCCCCCTCCTCCTCAGAAAGTTGGGCATGGAGTAGATAGAGAATGGGCAGAATTTTGGCTCCACCCCATCGCAACCAAACCAGCACACTGAGCCAGCATGGAGAGCTGGGGTTAGTAATCTGTTGCTAGTATGGGCCAACAGCAGTTTACCTCTTCCCAGGAGCGAGGGAGGAGGATGGGCTACATATCACCCCGGATGCAGAGCAGGATATAGAAGCACAATCTAGCTCACCGTCATGTGTAAAAAGAGCACATTTTTACTACTGCTACTACTATATGGTCTACTACCTTCAACTCTATAGACTCTGCTGGGGCTTTTACACATTCATTACTTTGTATCCTGTTCTACGATTTTATTCTGTTTATTATTGCTGAAGTGAGATCTTTCTTTCATGCCTTTTTTTAAACATACTTTATAAGTAAATATATTTTTTTTAAAAGTTACTCTTCACAGCAGAGGCATGAATGTTCAACGAATTCACAAAGAGCTCCATTGTGCCTTTAGGCACATCCCTGATCAAGAGGTAGTACATAAAACGGCACCATCCCAGGAATAGTCCTGGGAGATGTTGAGTCTTGGAGACACCCTTTTGAGGCACAATTACTTCCCTGCTCTTCTTGCTCCAAGCAGAGGGGTGGAGAAAAGTTATTACAGCTCTTGAATCTGTACAGCTTACTTCCCTGCCCCATGTCTGTCCATCTGTTCTGATTAGGGAGTTAGGGTACAGACAAAGCTCCACCCACACAAAAGCCTCAAAAAGATCAGGGCAAAATTTTTCAGCCGAAACTTTTTTTTGGCAAATAATGCAGATTCTGCCACACTGATGTTTTGCAAATTTGGCTCGGTTTTGCTGGATTGTTGCCCCTCCCCGCCCCCCACCAAGCTCTTTAAATGATTAAAATAGCACGCACACATTTCAATTGTTTTTTATGCTTTTTGATTCATTGAAAAATTTGAAAATTTTAATTCAGAGCAAAATTGCTTTTCCAATTTTTTTGGAATTTCCAGCAAATTGAAAAATCCATTATTTGTCCAGCTCTACTTATTAATACATGGATTTGTCATAAGCAGCAAGTGGCCATCAGAAGCCATTAGGAATACACTTCACTGCTGCTTACAGTGCCTGTCAGTCCCTTGTGAGGAACCCTGCTGTGGTGATGAGATTCCTGTAGTAGAAGAGAAACTGGACACATAATATCACAGTGCATCAGTCAAGAGATGTACACATATGTACATGAAGTAATTCAGTGTAAACTTATTTAGATATTTGTGGTTTTTCAAAGAAAAAGATTTATTCATATTTTTCAAAAATCTTTTTTAAAGGTTAGAGAAGTTAGAAAGTGTTATACATGACACAGTTTCTTTTGGTTCAGGATCATTATACACAGTTTGGTAGATAGGAAATTGGTGCAATGTTGTTATAACTCACTATGAAAACATGTTTTGGTACAGCATAGGTATGTTATATTACATGGAAAAGAATGTTATTCATTTTGCAAAGTCAAGCTCTCAAAATTAGGAAATGCTGCAATTAAGGTTAGTGCAATCTTTGCACATGTAAAGGTATCAGACAATTAACTAGTTAAAAATAACAAAAAAAATACATGACTAAATCAACAATTAAAATTATAGAGCATATAATCAACGTGTATGCCAAAGGCCTCCTAATACCCAAAATGTGAAGGAGGTAGGCCGTCATTCTCCTTTACGCAAAACAGACACGTTGTTCAGCTTTCCAAATGCTAAATAATAGTAATACTTAGCTTTTCTAACATTTTTATGGCTGAATTAGAACAACGCTTCCTCAGCTCTCGTCCCCTAACACCCCTACTCTACTTGCGCTACATTGATGACATCTTCATCATCTGGACCCATGGAAAAGAAGCCCTTGAGGAATTCCACCATGATTTCAACAATTTCCATTCCACCATCAACCTCAGCATGGACCAGTCCACACAAGAGATCCACTTCCTGGACACTACAGTGCTAATAAGTGATGGTCACATAAACACCATCCTATACCGGAAACCTACTGACCGCTATACTTACCTACATGCTTCCAGCTTTCATCCAGACCACACAATCCATTGTCTACAGCTAAGCTGTAAGATACAACCGCATTTTCTCCAATCCCTCAGACAGAGACAAACACCTACAAGATCTCTATCAAGCGTTCTTAAAATTACAATACCCACCAGTTGAAGTGAAGAAACAGATTGACAGAGCCAGAAGAATACCCAGAAGTCACCTACTCCAGGACAGACCCAACAAAGAAAGTAACAGAACGCCACTAGCCGTCACCTTCACCCCCCAACTAAAACCTCTCCAGCGCATCATCTAGGATCTACAACCTATCCTGAAGGACGATCCCTCACTCTCACAGATCTTGGGAGACAGGACAGTCCTCGCTTACAGACAACCCCCCAACCTGAAGCAAATACTCATCAGCAACCACACACCACACAACAAAAACACTAACCCAGGAACCTATCCTTGCAACAAAGCCCGTTGCCAACTCTGTCCGCATATCTATTCAAGGGACACCATCATAGGACCTAATCACATCAGCCACACAATCAGAGGCTTGTTCACCTGCACATCTACCAATGTGATATATGCCATCATGTGCCAGCAATGCCCCTCTGCCGTGTACATTGGCCAAACCGGACAGTCTCTACTGTGACAGACCCAGACCAGTGGGGTACAGGAGTCTGGTAGAGGGCAAATATACTGGTCACTGGATGAGTAGTTTTCTGTTCCCTGAGTGACCAGAGAAGGGGCTGCACTAGAGTAATCAGGAACCTGCTAGAACCAGTTAAGGCAGGCAGGCTAATTAGGACACCTGGAGCCAATTAAGAAGAAGCTGCTAGAATCAATTAAGGCAGGCTAATCAAGGCACTTGGGTTTTAAAAGGAGCTCACTTCAGTTTGTGGTGAGAGTGTGAGGAGCTGGGAGCAAGAGGCGCAAGGAGCTGAGAGTGAGAGGTGTGCTGCTGGAGGACTGAGGAGCACAAGCGTTATCAGACACCAGGAGGAAGGTCCTGTGGTGAGAATAAGGAAGGTGTTTGGAGGAGGCCATGGGGAAGTAGCCCAGGGAGTTGTAGCTGTCATACAGCTGTTACGGGAGGCACTATAGACAGCTGCAGTCCACAGGGCCCTGGGCTGGAACCCAGAGTAGAGGGCAGGCCCGGGTTCCCCCCAAACCTCCCAATTGACCTGGACTGTGGGTTCTTCCAGAGGGGAAGGTCTCTGGGCTGTTCCCGAACCCACATGGTGAATCTCTGCAGCAAGAAAATCCGCCAATAAGCGCAGGACCCACCAAGATAGAGGAGGAACTTTGTCACACTACGCAAAAGAATAAATGGACACAAATCAGAAGTCAAGAATTATAAGATTCAAAAACCAGTCGGAGAACACTTCAACCTCCCTGATCACTCAATTACAGACCTAAAAGTCGCAATACTCCAAGAAAAAAACTTCAAAAACAGACTGAGAAACTGCTGAGTTGGAATTAACTTGTAAACTGGACACCATTAAATTAGGCTTGAATAAAGACTGGGAGTGGCTGGGTCATTACAGAAAGTAAAACTTATTTCCCCATGCTAATTTTTCCCCCTACTGTTACTCACACCTTCTTGTCAACTGTTGGAAATGGGCCATCCTGATTATCACGACAAACGTTTTTTTCTCCTGCTGATAATAGCCCACCTTAATTGATTAGTCTCGTTATAGTTGGTATGGCAACACCCATTTTTTCATGTTCTCTGTGTATATATATCTTCCAATTGTATTTTCCACTGCATGCATCCGATGAAGTGGGTTTTAGCCCATGAAAGCTTATGCCCAAATAAATTTTTTAGTCTCTAAGGTGCCACAAGTACTCCTTGTTCTTTTAAATTAATAGTGTATTTTGACCAGCTTTTCTGGACCAGCTTTTATTTGAAATGCCAAATCTGTATTGCACAAGATCAGCTTGAATTAGAATGAGTAATATATGGCACAAGGGAGTTTCATCCTCACAAAAAATGGCCTGTATATAATTATTAAAAGGTCACATTATGTAATACGTAAAGTTTGAGATTCAGGAATTCCCATTCTGGAAAATGTTCTTGGATAAGCCAATCTGGGTGATTAAAAGATATATTGGTTTATTAGGTAACAAAGACAACCCAAGTGACTCAGACTGTACTCTCAAAATGGAGGCACCCAAAAACCTAGCTATCTTTTGTCCAAATTCTGTACTGAATATAAAATTAGTTGGAATATTGCAATGTTGCACAAAATTAAGTTTCTATCAGTATTAGAATTCCAATATTAAATAATTTATGTACAATATATCAACTATCAGAGGGGTAGCCGTGTTAGTCTGAATCTGTAAAAAGCAACAGAGGGTCCTGTGGCACCTTTAAGACTAACAGAAGTATTGGAGCATAAGCTTTCGTGGGTCAATGCTCCAATCCACTGCATGGATTGGAGCATTCATGAAGAAACTTGCACAAATACAGGCAGATATCATCTTCCTTTCCAAATGCAAACGGATGGACATCATACCAAATGGACTGAAGGTGAAAAATCCATTGCTATCTACATACTGCACAGACCACAGTGAGAGATTATGCCATACACTATCAAAGAAACTGAGGAACCACCTCTTGTGTCTGATGAAGTGGGCATTCACCCACGAAAGCTTATGCTCCAATACTTCTGTTAGTCTTAAAGGTGCCACAGGACCCTCTGTTGAATATATCAACTGTTCAGTATTGCACCAGAATGTTTAATAATCAGTATATGTACTGCACTCTCTTGAATCTTCCCCTTTTGGGCAAAGTCACTCAAGGAGGTTATGGTGAAGAAATTCTAGTGTTGTCTTGATTCTTCTGATTTCCTGTTATCCCATCTGCGGTTAAGCCCAGGTATGGCACATAGAATGCATAGATTTCCTTAGTTAACAATTTATTCCTGCCAGTGGACAGAGTTCAAGTCTTCATACTCACAATGTTTGATCAACCATCTATCTTTTATATCATATTCTATGAAGTGTCCTAACTTGCCTGCAGACTCTGGCAGCAAAAAACAGTGGATCTATTCTTGTCTCTAACGGACACCAGAGAGTGTTGTTTGATAGTATCTCATTCACCCTGAAGGCTCTTTAATGTGGAGTTCTGCAGAATTATGTTCTGTCTGTACTTGTGTTCCTTACGTATGTGAGGTTTCTAGGGAAGAGTGAAAGATATTTTGGGCTACATTGCCGCCAGCATGCTGATGATATTCAGATCTGTGTCTCTTTTTCATCAAAAGCCTCATGGTGCAATCTCTTTACTTTCATTTTGTGAGTGAAAGAGGTTCCTGGATGAGGGCTGGGCATGGATGAAGTTGGCTTTAGATTCATTAAGAAAAGATGGAGGTGAGCCAGAGTTAGAAGAAAGCTTGTAGAAAATTTTGTAGAGATTGTGTCTTCAAACTCAGTTGAAGGAATGTACCAACTCATTGTCAAGGAGGTACACTGTCCAGGAAGTCTTTTTGATTCCTCTTTACTCCTGCAGTCTCAGGGACCAACAGTGGCCAAAAGTATTTATTTCCTATATGACTGACTGCCCAAAGGAATCTGATCTTTGCCCTCATCACAGGTATACAGATCTCATCACAGACCTCATCACAGATATTAATTTAAATAAATTATTATTTTTTTGCCTCCTAGAGACTGGACAATTGTATTATACTCTCCTTTGGACTACAATTAAAGACCAACCAGAAGCTTCAGCTAGTGCAGAAACTTCAGCTAGTGCTGTACATAGTGGGATTAACCATGCTGAATACATTAAAATTGTGACTTCTTCTTTGTTTCAGAGTAAAATTCAAGATGTTGGTGACAATATGTAAAGCACCTCTTGAGAGAAAAGATAATCTTATGATTAAGGCACTAGAGTGAGACACAGGAGACAGATTTCAGTTGAGGCCTCTAGGAATTGTCACAAAGACTAATGACATGCTCTGAGTCCTGGCTACATTTGTACAGGTGTGACTACCTGTCCGTTTCTGGTTACAGCCAGTCCGCATCCAAATCCAGTAAAAAAAAATTTAAAATAGGACATTAATCCAAATTAATAAGCATTTATTTATAGATTAAAAGCACTGTATAAAGGGACAGGTGAGCAAGTAGCCAATGGATATAGAGGTACTGACAACCAATAATCCATTGAGATTAAAATATGGAGAAATGACTAGAATTTAAATAATAGTAGGATACATGGAATGGAGCTCCGGGATCACTACTCGTCACTGAACATAGCCATCATATCTGTAGTGGCATATAAAACGAGTCTGCAAAGATTATCTTTAAAATTCTTACCTCTCTCAATTCCTAGGAGTCTTAAGAGATCGTCATTACCTTCACTCCACTTACCACGAGCCCCAGTTACGAGACCAAAGAAGTGAACATTTGTACTCCCCGATATTTTCTTGATATCTTCCTCCAACTTGGAGTAATAGTCAACCTTCTCCCTGTGGGCTCTTTCCAAACTATTGGAATTATCTTCCCAATGAACAGTAACATCAACAACCACTGCAGTATCACCCTTTACAAAAACAATGTCTGGTTTATGCAAATTTCCTTCCCTATTCCTCAGATCAGGTTCCACTATTGATTTCCACCCAAATTCACCAACTTTGTCAATTACTGCAGAGACTACCCTATTGTATCTGCTAATCTGTGCATCCTTAGTTTTAAAACATTGCCCGGATATATGTGGTACTGTTTCCCTTACCTTTCCACACCATCTGCACATGGCATTTGCTCCCTCTCTACCTCTTGCCAGTGTCTCCCTGGTTGGATAGACATTAGTCTTCAGCTGCAGTGCGGCAATAAAAGAGGAAGATTTAATCATATAAGATCTTTTAAAAAAATGAATGACTAATTATGTCATTTTAAAAATACTTGATATCTACACCCTGACATCTCAGGCTACACCATCTGGAGAACTCTTCCTTTCTCAATTTCTTATCAACTAAGTTTTCTCCGGCATATATAAAGGATAAATTGATCCAATTATCCCTAGATACTATATGCCTCCTCCACTTATGGATCCGTCTATTAGGTATCTGTACACTAAACTTAGTTAGTGCAAGCCTGTTACCAGATGTGCCCATTACTTTGGGGTATGCTCATTTATTAGGGTTACTTTTGGGGGAGGGGGCGTGCTGTAATTCTATCAATGTACTGCTTGTGTCACTTGTGTTTTCATATGGAGTTCTACTTCTCCCTTCTGCAAATCCCCTCCCAATGGAGCTATCCTGCCGGACCTAGGTTCCCCAGGGCTGGGTTCGTCCAGCCCCAGAACCGGAGGCGCGTACACACACACACACACACACAGCAAGTCTGAGTGGACCGGGGCAAGCCGCACTTTCAAGCTGCCACCCTTATGTGCCACAGGTATCACAGTGGAATAGAATAAGCCTGAGCAGGCTTGGTCGAACAGCACTTCCAGGCTGTCACCTTTATGTGCCTCTGGACTTAGTGGACTGGGTCGAGCAGCACTTCCAAGCTGCCACCCTCGTATGTCCCAGGTTCAGTATGTCCCTATCCCCACTTTCACGTTACAATTGTACTGGTAGTAACCCACTTGATGAGCAAACCCCACAGTATTTTTGGGCGCTACAGGGATCTTTAGCTTAGGTAAGAGAAGCGTTGCTGCAGAGTGAATGGGGAAGCTAAAAACACAAAAGAGTAAAGATTTGAGAGAGAGATAACGTGAGAGAAAGAGGGAAGCAACCAGCTTAACCATAAAAGTTATTTATTGAATAATATAGGGTTACCATATGTGGAGTGTCCCAAAAGAGGACACTCCACGGGGCCCCGGCCCCGCCCCCCGCCCCGCCCACGCCCCGCCCCAACTCCGCCCCCTCCCCCAAAGTCCCCGCCCCAACTCCGCCCCCTCCCCTGCTTCCCGCGAACATTTGATTCGCGGGAAGCAGGCAGCAGGTAAGGGGG
>NW_020664530.1:9062718-9227159 GCF_002925995.2 Terrapene triunguis
GGCGCACCCCCCGGCCCGGCGCACCCCCACCAGCGGCCCAGCACCCCCGGCGCCCCGGCCCCCAGGATTTTCCCGGACATGTCCGACTTTTGGGGATTTCCCCCCGGACGGGGATTTGAATCCCCAAAAGCCGGACATGTCCGGGAAAATCCGGACGTATGGTAACCCTAAATAATAGTGATAGCTACACAAGGAGAGCCTAAACCAACATAACAGTTACATTATTAAAGGTTACAAAAGTCATATATAGAAAACTATACCTGATCAAACAAGTCAGTGTTAGAAAGTTATACCTGGGGTAGAAAAGAAAACAGAGAGAGAGAGAGAGGGATTGGTCGGGGTTCTCAGGTAATGGTGGTAGCTCAGGGTCCTGAGTGCTGGAGACAGGCAGAGCCCCCAGCACGATCAGTCAGTAGAAGATGAAATCCCAGTGGAACTGATGCAGAGTTTGGATTCATGCATCAGAACACTTACTGGAGTGTGGGTAGGGGTTTTTTTTTTTGTAGGGAAACAACAATGGTTCAAGGGAGAACACTAGATTTGTTTATGGGTAAACTGATGACTCAAGGGTTTTCCTTAGGCTAGACAATAGGAGCTGATCACTCTTGGCTATGGGTCGTGTTCCTTCCAGGGAGCTCAAAATGCAATTAGGCAGCTTCAGTATTTTGGATATCAATCAAGGATTCATTACTAGCATTGGTCTGATAACTGCTGAGCTGGGTGTGTGCAGGCTTCCCTGCGTTTCTGGTCCCAGAGCTCAGTGCGGTTCTTGCCTTGGAATCTCTGTTCTCCATTCTGTATACTAATGGAGATGCCTCCCTCTCTCATCTTTGATGCAGATGAGGCTAGGGGAGTTGCCTTAATCCTATCACCCTTGTCAGGAGGGGTCTCGGTGTGTCTCCCACTGCCCTTTACTGCTCTCTGCAAGTCTTTTCTCTGGGTACGTCTACACTTACCGGAGGGTCCGGCGGCAGGCAATCGATGTTCTGGGATCGATTTATCGCATCTGGTTTAGACGCGATAAATCAATCCCGGATCGATCCCGGAAGTGCTCGCCGTCGACGCCGGTACTCCAGCTCGCCGAGAGGAGTACGCGGGCATCGACGGGGGAGCCTTCCTGCCGCGTCTGGACCCGCGGTAAGTTCGGACTAAGGTACTTCGAATTCAGCTATGTTATTAACATAGCTGAATTTGCGTACCTTAGTCCGAAGTGGGGGGGTAGTGTGGACCAGGCCTCTGATTGGTTTTGGTTCAAGCAGATGCTGGGCGGGGGGGGGGGGGGGGGAGGAGAAGTGTCCTTTCATGAGTCAGACAGGCTGGATACTGCGCCCTAGTTCCCCAAGAACACAGAGCTGACTGGTATCAAGCCTTCCATCTCTTCCCCTAATATAAAATAGCCTGTGTATAGTACTCCGTGGGAGGTGTAAAATCTTTTTGACAATTTTCCTAACTAAAACATCAAGCTCATTTAAAATATAAAAAAGAGGCTCAATTAAAAGCAAATTGTAAAATAACCTAGATAAAACGTACGTCTGTAAAATCGTCCGTAAAGTCTCTAAGAGGAGCCCTGCACAAACTGTCACTCCACTTGGTCAATTTATCCTTAAGAGACAAGCCTCCCACCCCTATCCAAGGGTTTATTCTTGTCCCCAAGTAGTTCAAATTGACCTGGTTGTACATAGTCAATGCTCTCAGTGCCCAATCTCCAGTTCTCCCTGGGATTAATCACATACGTTTTGTATTAGATAATATGTGAAACCCTTTAGTCTTTTTAACATTGACTCGTAAATTGGTGTTTCTACAAAAGCAGTCTAAAATCCCAAGGTTTTTAACCTCTCCATCCACTTAATATTGCAACGTCATCAGCGAATGACAACGACGTGATACTATTCCCCTGAACATAAAACCCTGACTCCTCAGTTTCTAGTTTAGTTAACAAGGGATCCAAAGCTATACTAAATAAAATTGGAGATAAAGGATTACCTTGTTTAACCCCACTCTTTATTAAAATAGACTGAGTACTTTTATCACCAACTCAAATCCTAGTTGAGCAATTATTATATAGGTCCCTAACGATTTCTATAAAATGTTCATCAATCTGAAATCTCTTAAGGCCGGACATAATGTGCCCATGTCCTACAGAGTCAAAAGCCTTAGCTAAATCAACAGATACTATGGCTAATTCATCTCCATTCTGCTTTGCTCCCCTTATTAAATTATCTAAAATTGAAATATTTTCTTCGCATCCTGGAGATGAAATAAATCATTTGTCTGTTACAAATTTTAACTGTAGTCATCAATCTTTTAGCTAAAATTTTCATGTACAGCCTAATCCAAACAGATCCAATTGTTAGCGGTCTCCACGAGCATAGTTTAGTTAATTCTTCCTCATCCTGTACTTTTGGGATTAAAATAGTTCTATTTTAGTTAAAAATGTCTGGGACCTGCATATTTAAAAATCTTAGTGAGACTTTGAGAGTCCAGGTAAAAAAATTCCATAAATCATTCACAGTGACTTTATCAGGGCCTGGGGAACTCTCTTTGCGAATCTCTCAAGGCCTTCCTAACTTCATCCACAGAAATCGGACTCAATAATAAATCATTATCCACAGTTTCGATGGCTGGGGGCCACCCTATCGTAGTTTCATGACCAATTTTATCCAGTGTATCTACATAATATGTTTCAATCTCTGTAAGGGGAATGTTACATTTAGCCCTATCAAGTTGTCCCATAATAATGCATGCTAATCTTTTTTTGTCTTTAGCGAATAATTGTTGATAAAATTTATATCTAGCCTTCTTAGTGGCATATCTTCGAATAGAGTTAGACTGCCTTTTCTTATCTCCCTTTCCTTTATTCCTTATTCTGTTTTCATTCCTCATCTCCTGTTCCTCATCATCTCTAATCAAATCAACATCTAACAATGAATTACATATCTTCTTTATCATTGCTCACCCAACCAACATTGTATGATCTTCTCCTCTAGACTATTTAAAATTTGTCCGGCCTTCCTACTTCGTCTTTTTTGTCTACACAACATACCCACCATGTCCACATATGGATGCTCCCTTAGTGGCAAAATTTTTTCCTTGGTAGGAGGAATCTCTAATACGCACTACTCACCAATATCTACATTACTCACTTCATCAATCACAATATCCCTCTTAGCCCTTTCCTTTGCCAATTTGCGTCTTTTATCAGAAATTTGCTTGTTGGTTTTCGTCCCCAGTTCACTTTCTATGCACTTGTTTATGTTTCTCTTACCTGCATATTTAGTCTCTAATTGGGTAAGCAGCTCAATCTCCTGCTCATTCCAGATGTGAGATTGAGTTGACTCCCTACCACCAATCCTAGCTACCTTGTTTTCTTTTCTTTGTTCATTCCTAGCTGTGGGATGTCTGTGTCTAAAATGTTGGCTCAAACCTGATTTAGTGTGGAAAGCCGACCCACAGATCGAACAGGCATAACCCATCTCTGGGGTATCCACTTACTTGGACACACACTTGGGGTAGTGACAAGCTATATTGTGGAATTGAGATTTACCACACTTTTTACAAACACCTCTAATGGCCTTGCTCTTATAGACCACATTTATATACTTAGCCCACTTTCCAAATGTAGCTAAAATCTGTGGGCAGATGGCACAATTATAACAATCGATGGGATATTGGAAATAAAAAACTCCGTTCTTCCATTAACTGCTATTTGTTAAATTTGATAAATTATCCGTATTAACAAAAACAGTAGTTAAATTAGTGCTAAAATGCCCATTCTCTTTAAAATACGGACCTTCCACTGTATCCAAATACTTAAAACCAGGATTAAAATTGTCCACATCTAAATTATTAAAAGTGTTATTGGTAAAAACAATAGGTAAAAACGATAAATCATTATCAACCCTGGTCCTCACTTATCAATCCAGATTCCTCCACTCCCTTATCATCTCTGACAGGGAGGTAACCTCTCTCAGTCTCGTGAGAAATCTAATCACCCAAAAATGTTCTATCCAAAGGTCCAGTGACCTGAATTAGTCCCCTAATATATTTAACACTGCTGGCTGGGGCATCAAAGCCGGCAGCGGGGGCATTGTTTACCCATGCCACTCTGTATATAAATTAAAATTACTTTCCTCCATAGCTAAAAAGATGTAACTGTTCACAGGGGGAGACTATCCCTTACCAGGGGGAAACTATCCCTTACCAGGGGGATTCACCTGTACCTGGAGGAGGCTACTCTTGCCAGGGGGAAACTACCTTTACCAGGGGAGCAGATTTTCTTGGGGCTGCCTGCCTCAACCCACCACCTCAATAGGGATAGGGAGTCACCCTCCACATTCCGCCTGGCTATCCAAGCCAGTTACTGACTCTCACCATGAGGAGGTGGCGGTAGGACTTACCATCCAGAGGCTTTCCTCACTGAGTGGTCCCTGTCAGCTTAGCGCCAAGCCCTAATGGGAGTGTGAAAAAGGGCTCAGCTGTTGGCGGAGATTGCCCCTATCGGCAAGGTTTGCACCCTTCTCCATCTCACTGATTACCCAATTCACCGCAGCCCTCAGGTATTCAAAACTATCTGGACTCAACAACTGACCAGGGTCCAGAGACGCATGGAATGGCATTAAGTGACCACCTTTTTTCACACGTCTTCTCCCAAAAGCAGAGATTAGCTAAAGAATTCCTGTAAACAGTCCCAAAGGAGTATTAGCAGGGAGCTTTTGGTTGAACATCCTCAACTCTAAAACTCAACTCTGGTCTGTTGAAGTCAATGGGAGGTTTACTAGCAATTTTAGTGGGATCAGGATTTGGCCCTAGAACTCTTTCCTAGCATTGGTTCTCCAAGCCTGGTTTAGGAGAATGGGATCTAGGCCTCCGTAATGGCTTGGAGAAATTGCCTCATGTTTAAAGAGCTGGCTGGTGTTTGCGTTTGAGTCTCTTTTCTTTTATGGTGGTAGTAAGTAGCTAAATTCGGGGCTCTATGTTTACTGTCAGTGGTTGGCAGTATGTGTGACATATTTTTGTAATGTAAATGGGCTCAGAGCGTTGTGAAATTGGTGTGTGGTTTTTAGGTACCACTGTTACTAGTAATTAGATTATAGTGATTTTAAAACAGCCTTTTAATGGTTTCAGACACTTTTTGGTTATGTTCTGCGGGTAACACTTAGTCATTCTGATGCCATTAATTATTTCAAGCAGTTCTAAATCCTTTCTATGGATGGTTGGATTTTCAAGATGTAAATATCTTGGCTGTTTCAAATTCAATTAGATTTTAACTTGGCACAGGAGCTTACAAGCTCATAAGCATTTTTTTCTGCAAAAAAATAAAGTTGGTTGAGTTGTAATTTATAGCGTAATTTTTCTGCCTGCAGTTTAAGAAACTGTTTTTTTTTGTCAAGTTCTATGAAAAAGAGCCATGGTCCGTGGTTTTCATAACCCAGAGTTTGTGAACAAATCAGAAAGATGAGATAAGACAAGAAAAAGAAAATACCGAGATTTTTAGGAAACTTACAATTGTCATCACTAGTGGGGTTTTTTATCCTTATTTTTGGTAGACTAAATAATTAAAAGACTCTTGGACCTGTTGCCCACATGCCTTAAATGACAACATGAATACCTTTTACAGTTGTGAGTTTCTGTTGAGATTGTCATTACAAACACCTGGTTTTATAGGAAGAAAATTCACCAATTTATTTGATCAAGTAATGACAGCCAAACAAAGATAATGATTGGTGATAATTAGTCTCTGCAAATTTCCTATTTTAGATTAAAGAGCACAGGTAAAGCTACAACTGGGTTACCAAAACTTGAATGATCTAACCTAAAAATTGACAGCATTGATAGCAGCTGCAATCTCAAACAGGTTTGAGACCCTATCAGAATATACTGACGCTAAATCTGGCTGGCCAGACTTCAGATCCCAAATAAATCGATGCCACTATGATTGTCACTGGTCTCAAAAAAAGAGCCAAGAAGCTCTGCATCTCCGCTAATACCTTAACCATCACTGAACAGCGTTGCACAGAGTGTTTGAGAGATGATATGGCCATGTACCATAAGCTAAATGGAACTCCTAATAAAGCAATACACATTGAGCAAAGAGCTTTGATGGAAGCTTCTGCCAGGTATCACGTTGCTTCCTTATATAAATATTTGTGTAACTTCACTGACAAGAAAGGTCATTCACTTGGTGCGGTCCACTCCAGTTCTGTGCAGGTCATCAATACAGAATCAGAGTGCATGGCACACTGAAATGAACATTTCATCCAGCTGCTAAATACACACCCAATTTCTTTGGACCCTGATCATAAGGCTGCTGCCAAGTTGACAAAATGATCCTGGCAAATTTACTATCAATGTAATCTACAGAACTGTAAAGAAGCTTAAGGGAAATAAGGTGTGAGGAATCTGTGGAATTCCTGCAGAACTGTTAAAAACTGCTGGACCAGCTATTCTTTTGTGCCTGCAGACACTATACAATATCTTCTGGAGAACAGAGTTGGTCCTGTGCGACCGACATGAAGGCATTATTTTATCGCTTTGGAAATGTAATGGCAGCAAAGGAGACTGTTGTAACTACCACAGCATTACCCTTTATCCATACCGGGGAAAGTTTGTGCTTTTTTTATTGTTGACCTGGGTCTCTGATATTTTAAGGAGCAAGAGAAGATCAACAACCTGGATTCACCCTGAGCCATTTCATAATGAAGCAAATCTTCACAGTGTGCCGACTTATTGAGAAGTCAGGAGAATTCAAGTCCCGTGTTCACATTTCAGGCGTTTGATTCTGTTGACAGGAAATTGTTTTGGCTGAGCTTAAAACTTGCAGGCCTCCCTGACAAGCTCTATAGAACGTTTCACCTTCTGTGTCCTTACACTGCATTCTTGTAAATGGGAAATGAACCACCTTATTTTGAATTAGGTTGGGCGTTTGACCAGGCTGCATTGCCACACAAGCACTCTTCACTGCTGTCATAGACTTGACCAGACACCAAGTGACTGCATTTTAGATGTATGCCTTGATAATAAGAACCTCACCAACACTGATTTTGACAACAACATATCTCTAGCTGTTGAATCAATGGATGAGCTAATTGAGGCAAACTGGAAAGCTCAGTGGCAAAAATGAGCATGAAAATTGATTGGAGTAAAACCCAAATTCTTCTAGTCGGCAATTTTGAAGCTCCTGCAGGCTCTAACATCTGAATGGGTGGAGGACCAGCTAGTTGAGAGTGTCAGTGATTTCACTTACATGGCCCCTCTCTCACAAGACTAAAAAGTAGTTAGACACCATTCAGATGAAGCATCTCTGACTGATTGAAAAACATCCAATATTACGAATTCAACTAAATAAGGCCTGCTCTCTCAAATGGTCACTGAACACTCTGGCCTCTGCTCTGAATGCCTACCAACTTCCAGCCATCTTAGACTTTGACCCAATGAAAGCAGGATGGAAAAGACCTCCCATAAGACCTAAAATATGATGTCTGGACGGCATCAACAGACATCTGTCCCTCACAGGCATCTTACCCCAGAATATCATATCTGGCTCAGGACAGAACATCATGGAGGCACAGAATGCGTTTAGTAGCCAAATGCGTTTGGTGGCCTCTATGCTGTCCAAATGACAGCATGAGAACTAACAACCCAACCATATAAACAAAATACAGTTCTGCAGACAACGCCGCACTAGAAATGTGTCTAAACCAAATCCCCAGATCCAAATATCCTTGGAACTTGGAAAGGTTTGTATTTGAATGTGGATTTAGATCCAAATTTCTAGTCTCTGTATTTATTATAAGCTGAAACAAAGTCTTGGATCCAAACATGCCTGAACTTTACTCTGTGTTTGAAATTCACATCTGGATCTGTCTGAAGCTACAGAAACCTGTATGGAAATGATTAACTCGAAAGAAATTATACTTTCTTATAACATGAACTACAATAAAGCACAAAGTTAATTTGTAAAATAAAAATTACCCTCCCTTCACAGCAGCAACTAACAGACAAAATGTCTTATTGGAGATGTGTCAGACAACAACAATGAAAAGATTGAGAGTCTGATTTAACTGACATCAAAGGTTGCCTCAACTTGGTGTTCATTTATGTATAGGCTTTTCTATGGTGCTCATTTTAACACCTCATAATCATTAATGAATTTATCTTCACAGCACCTTTGTGGGGTAGGGAGTATTGCCATCATTGTTTTTCAGATGGGGAATGGAGGCACAGTGAGATTAAGTGATTTTTGGCAGAGCTAGGTATGGAGCCCAGATCAGTGCATTAGCCACAAGACCATCTGGTACTGCCTATCTCTTCACAAATCAAGTTCTTAAATTCCATATATATTTCTCTTTGGAGAGAGAATATGTTCATTTGGCTCTGAATGGCTGACATATCCTAACATGAACTTCAAGCATTATGAACTGGTAAATCCAGCTTTTGAAGGAAAGCATCTAGAATCATGGTCAGGTGTTGCTGAACCATGTACCAGTCCAATCTTCTCCTGGGCATAGCAGCCACTATCCACCAAGCTTTTATGGGGAGTCAATGGTATCCTTAAGAAAAACAAATAACTTTCCTATACACCCATTTTGCATTGCCAGGGTGGGTTATGGATGTTGCCTGTAGTGGATTCGCGGTTGCCCCCCGCCCCCGGCTCAGTGGGAGGCCACTCGGCCTCACTATGTCACCGGCGCACCACCCACTATCAGGGAATTAGCAAATTGAGCACAAGGGCCCCAGGTGGGGCAGGGCCGAGCAATAACACAGCCTTAGCTCTCAGGACAGGCAGAGCCACCAGGTAGTTTTAGGGAGCTCGGAGCCTTAGGCTGGGCAGGGCTATAAGCAGTCTAAAGGAGCTCAGGCCCTTAGGCAGGGTGGAGCAAACAGTCTATCACCTGACATCCTGGTTCAGGCAGATGGCAGTCAAGTGCATGCCTCTTGACCTAAGGTGGAAGACTGTCACCCCAGGAGTGGGGTTGGCAGCAATGGGATCCACTCTACTCCACCAGATCTCAGCCCAGGGCCCTAAGAGTGGTGGAGGGTTCCACCACTGGGTCAGCGTGGAACCTACTGCAACTCGCTGACTCGGGTTCTAACAGTGCAATTGGACAAATGTCTGGTTTCCCTGGCCTACTTCCTGCCATCACCTGGGTGGGGGGTTCCGTAGTCCAGGGGTCCTCCATCTCCTCAGGGTATATGGCGAGTGGCAGTCCCGGCAGCTCTTCTTCTGGGTCAGTCTCCACCAGGGGTAGGGCATGATACAGCACAGGCTCTGCTCTGGGGTTCTGCACTAGTCTGGAGATGTCTGCTTCCTTCCCTGGCTCAAAGTCAACTGGGCTAAAGGCCTTGCCTTTTATACTTCCTGTCCCGCCCCTTTGCTTCTGGCAGGAGGGGTGGGCCTGGCCAAGCTTCACCCACCAGGGATCAGAGGAGGCTCCTCCCACTCTGGCTCAGTGAGAGGCCACTCCGCCTCACCACATTGCCATACACCCATCACCAATTGCCTAAGGACTGAATGGATAAGCATTTTAGAGGAAGCCATCTCTCTATGTAGCCCAGAGTCCTGATCTGTTCATTTAGGGACAACAGACTCTTAAAGGCAAGATGTGGATCTGAGAATACAGTTTTACTTCAAGTGTCTGACTTAGATTGAGAGAAGCAAGACAATATGAATTGTCTTCTGTCAGAGGTGGTTGGTCTCAGTCCATACTTAATTCACCACATTATGCCCAGTCATTGGGTACGTCTATACTTACCTCCGGGTCCGGCGGTAAGCAATTGATCTTCTGGGTTCGATTTATCGCGTCTTGTCTAGACGCGATAAATCAATCCCGGATCGATCCCGGAAGTGCTCGCCGTTGACGCCGGTACTCCTGCTCCGCGAGAGGAGTACGCAGAGTCGACGGGGGAGCCTGCCTGCCGTGTCTGGACCCGCGGTAAGTTCGAACTAAGGTACTTCGACTTCAGCTACGTTATTCATGTAGCTGAAGTTGCATATCTTAGTTCGAAGTGGGGAGTTAGTGTGGACCAGGCCTCATTGAGGCATATGGTATCCATAGTGCTTCAGACCTATGGCTTAGCACAGGGGTCTCAAAGTCCCAGCCTGCTTGGAAAAGAGGAGACTAAGGGGGGATATGATAGCGGTATATAAAATCATGAGTGGTGTGTAGAAAGTGAATAAGGAAAAGTTATTTACTTGTTCTCATAATATAAGAACTAGGGGCCACCAAATGAAATTAATGGGCAGCAGGTTTAAAACAAATAAAAGGAAGTTCTTCTTCACACAGCGCACAGTCAACCTGTGGAACTCCTTGCCTGAGGAGGTTGTGAAGGCTAGGACTATAACAGGGTTTTAAAAGAGAACTAGATAAATTAATGGAGGTTAAGTCCATTAATGGCTATTAGCCACGATGGGTAAGGAATGGTGTCCCTAGCCTCTGTTTGTCAGAGGGTGGAGATGGATGGCAGGAGAGAGATCACTTGATCATTACCTGTTAGGTTCTCTCCCTCTGGGGCACCTGGCATTGGTCACTGTCGATAGACAGGATACTGGGCTGGATGGACCTTTCGTCTGACCCAGGATGGCCGTTCTTATGTTCTTAAGAGCCTCCCCTCTGTGGCCCATGGAGGAGAGACCCGTGCAGCCACGCTGCCAGCTCTGCCTGCTGCAGGCGCCACCCCGCGCAGCTCCCATTGGGGGATCGGACAGAGATATCTTTACTAGTCGCTGGGCAGAGTGAGCCATGGAGGCAGCATCATTAGTTGCCGGGCAGAGTCAGCCATGGAGGCAGTGTCACTTTTTTCCACCATGAATATAAACAAGTCAAAATACCAAACACAACTATCTGATGCACACCTTGCTGCAATCCTGAAGGTTTCAACTGCTCAGTCACTGAGGCCATACATCAACAAACTGACAGAACTGAAGCGTTGCCAGGTGTCTGGCAAACACTAAAAACTCTCTGGCAGGCGAAGAATTGTATAAAGTTGTATGACAGTTTTATTATTTCTAAGAAATTCGAAATAAAAAATATAATATAAACGTTTTCTTTTCTGAACACCATCTTCAGTGACATTATTGGTCCACTGGGAGGATTTGAGGTCTAACACTGGCCCTAAGGTAAATTGAGTTTGAGACCCCCTGGTTAGCAGATATACTTTAATATATGTAATATGTCAGCAGCATTCACAATGAAGTGAGCTCTGGTAGAATGAACTGAGTTCACCCTGCCTTCTTCTTCATCTCAGAAAGAACTTTACATTTCCACTACCTTTGAGTACTCTGTCTTGGTTATGTGGATATAAATCAAACAAAACGATCACTATGATTTATGTTCGGTAATAGAAAGGACAGACAGTATAGCCTGCTGTCTTCCAAAATAGTAGCCTTCTTGCATAGAACTGAATCCCTAACTACAGTATCTGCATGGTGTCATTTCTCAAATGCAGCAAGATTCAATGCTTCGAAAATATATACTAGACATTAAAGAACATGAAAGTTTATTTGAAATTGTGTGAGTGAAAATGTTAACACATTTTGGCACCATTAATGCTACAGATGTCTGGTTTAATTTAAACATTGGGCATCTTCCAGTACAAACTTGTAGCAGTTGCTTTGATGGAGAATTGTATAATTCAAGTTTTCTGATTATTACCAGATGTTTTAGTGATAGCTAGGTAGATAGGTGCTAGCAAATAGATAAAGACAGATAAGCAGCGGTATAACATAAGTTATCTGTTTGCAGTGTAATAGTTGTACTGATAAATGATGACTATCTGATAAAACAATATTTCAGATGATAAATCCATGTCTAAAAGTGCAACACTTTGTGACAGCTCTTATATAAAAATATATTTTATAAAGCAATTAGGTCAGTGGAAAAATATCTAAGATATATCTAGGTAAGATATCTAATCACTGATAGATGTATTTTAAGCAGCATATACTTCCCTCCACATTGACCAGCGCTGCGGGTCAGTGTGGAGGAAGGACTATGACCCTGCCATCTCCCCTTTTCCATCTTGCTTCTTTTGCTAGCCACGCTAACCAGAAGGAGGATGCATCCAAAAGGATTATTTCCAGAGCCTGTGAAGGGATGTAGAGAGGATGCTGCTTGAGTCCTTTCCTCCTCCCACACCTATGCATCAGCAATCACAGTTTAGCCTTTAACATGCCAATTTAGAAGATTCAGGATTTGGGTTCAGCTAAGCTCCAGAAAATTCAAATGAATATCAGAAGTTCATTTTAACTTTCTGAGGCCTCTTTCTCTTCCAAACTTATTTTGCTAAATTGACTACCTCCTTCTCCTTTCTTCTAGTAGCAGTAGTAAATATTTGCATTACAGTAGTGCCCAAAAGCTCCAGCTGGGATTGGGGCCTGATTATACGGGGCACTGTTGAAACATAGAAGAGACAGTCCTTGCCCTGAAGGTATCCTAAAATTGTCCTTCCCTCTTGCCTACCCCTGTTCCTTTTTCTTTCTATCCAAGCATCTGAAGTACTCAGAAAAATGATCAAAGCTAATCAAAGCTAATCCTTTCTAAGGACTTCGAATTTACAGAAGGTAAGTATCAATAATATCTTCAGCAGATACCCTGCTATGTTCAAGTGCATATTTTATAGGGCTGTCTCCCTAGGTGATTTTGTGCAATTGCCACAAAAGGGAACATTTGGGGAACAAATTTTGTAGAGATTGTTTTCATTTTCATAGTTACAACTAACAGAAAAATCTGCTGTGATGCTTCTGTGTGGATAAGAAAATAAACGGGTTTAGCAACCTTCGTCTGAAGCAGAAAAGACATTAGCAAACTAGACATCAGCA
The DNA here is from genome assembly GCF_002925995.2 of Terrapene triunguis. Classification (NCBI taxonomy): domain Eukaryota; kingdom Metazoa; phylum Chordata; order Testudines; family Emydidae; genus Terrapene; species Terrapene triunguis. Next base: position 9,075,536 of record NW_020664530.1, read on the forward strand.
TGGTATCTTGGATTTTGATCACTGTAATAGGAGATGGGAGAACAAGCTCATGAAATATCTATCATTGTTCCACAGATGGAAATATTCAGAACATTTAAGATGGAGTAACCTGGCTAAGGAATGAGGAATAGTTTATATGGAGGATGATGCAATAATCTAAAACTCTCTCATAAGTAATATCAGGTATTGAGATAGGATGATTGAACCTGTATTGCATCAATTTCAGACCATTATTAAGTAATACCTTCTATTAGCATCCAGACATGATGATTATGTATCCATGATAGTAAAGTTGACAGCAAATTTCAAAATGTTTTTTCTTAGAAGGTAGAGAATAACAGTCCTATTAGGTCATCTAGTACAGTGGTTTTGAAACTTTTCTCTGTCGTAAACCACTTCTTATTGGAGAGGCTCTTTCACAGATCACCTCCACACTCAACATCCCAGTTCTGGTCCTGACAACTACAATGATTGTTATATCAGGAAAGTACCATATATACTCGATCATAAGCCGGCTCGTTTATAAGCCGACCCCCCCAAGATGGATAAGTAAAAATGGAAAAAAAATTTATAACCCATTCATAAGCCGACCCTATAATTCAGGGGTCAGCAAACTTTGGCTCCTGGGCCATCAGTATAAGCCGCTGGTGGTCCGAGATGGTTTGTTTACCTCGAGCGTCTGCAGGCACAGAGGTAAACCTAAATAAACAAAGTGTCCCGGCGTGCCAGCTGCTTACCCTGACAGGCTGGGACAGCAACTGGTGGGGAAATTTTTGGGGGGGAGAAGCTGGGAGTCAGGGGAGTAACCCCTGTGACCACTCCCCACATGACCCCACCCCTTGCCCAGGACCCCCACACTCTCCCCATCCCATCTCTTCCCGCTTTTTCTGGGGAGGGTCAGGGGAGGATGTTTCTGACCTGGCTGGAGCTGCTCCAGCAGTCTGGGCAGCGCGGCCTCAGCCTGCTCCGGTGGGCCAGACCGGGCGGCGCAGCCGCAGCATGTTCCAGCGGGCTGGGCCGGGCGGCATGGCCGCAGTGTGCTCTAACGCCCGGGCGGCGCAGCCACAGCCTGCTCTGGGGGGTGGGGCCGAGCGGCATGGCTGCAACCTACCAGCCCTGGAGCTGCAGCTGCTTTGGAGGCTGGGGGGAGATCAGCATGTCCAGAAGTGGAGAGACTCTGGCCCCGCCTCTTCCCTTCTGTCTCTGCTGGCTGTGCTGCATCTCCTTGCTCCCTCTGTTGGGGGAGGGGCTGTGTCCCACCTCTCCCTCTCTATACCTGTTCATAAGCCGACCCCCATCTCTGGTGCTTCCCTTTTTTACTGAAAAAATTTCGGCTTATGAACGAGTATATACGGTAATGTTAGGTCAGTAGCAAGAAGACAAGGTAAAAATAAGCTTGTTTCATTGGCTTGTTTCAGGTTAGGTCCCACCATTTTGTATCCGTTCTGTTTATATTCTTTCCCAATATTAGTGATTCTCCTTTTAGTCCCTTCAGACCCCACTGTGATCTCTCCAGGTCACTTTGTAGTTAGGAATAGCAAGCACACAGAAGGCCAGAATCCTCTGTTTTTTCTGAATATTTGAGCATAGTAGACTTTACACCAGATAAACATCTGCCAGAGCCATAAAAACACTCAGACACATTGTGGGGCAATGCTTCTTGTTTTGAGTTTGAATGGTCAAAAAAAGTTTGAAACAAGGTGAAACTTAACAGTATCAACTAAACTTCACTGAGTTTTTTTAACTCATTTGAGCTAGAATCAGCAGTTCTCAAACTATTTACCATTGTGGGCCCCATATGTGGCCCACCATGTGTCATGTGGGCCACATCCAATACTACCTGTATGGCCCTGAGAATATCACATTGGCCACAGCTGTGTGCTGTTTGGGCTGCAAGCGGCCCATGGGCCGCAGGTTGAGAACCACTGAGCTAGGTATGTAAAGCAAAATATGAACCCATGTGAATCAAAATAAAAGAAAATGTTCATACAAACCTCTGTGATCTAAAACCACTGAGTTTTGAGTGACTCTAAATTGCCTCTGAGGAGCTTAATCCTGCACAGTGCAAAAGCAGAGTGCTGGTGTGTGTATAAGCACAAAGTAAAAAGAGTTGAACAGAACAGGTAGTGCAGAGGAACTTGAGCCCATATTAAGGAATGCCCTGGCTGCACAACTCCTAAGGACTGCTAGGCTAATAGCAAAAGCCACAGCTGTACAACTCATTTGCATGAAGTACATTTACCTTCAACTTCATCAAACTCTCACTCTAGTGCAAAATCTCAACAACAATCTCAGTTGTTCTTGTAGCAACAGAATGACACATCTGACTGTCACACATTCCAGAACTTGGGGAAGTTATTCTTTCACATTGCTGAGGGACGAAGGGGAGATGGCAAATGACTGAAGTGTGTCACACCCTAATTTAAAGTTTATAGTTAGGGCCCTACCAAATGCACGGTCCATTTTGGTCAATTTCATGGTCATTGGATTTTAAAAATTGTAAATTTCATGATTTCAGATATTTAAATCTGAAAAATTCACCGTGTTGTAACTGTAGGGGTCCTGACCCAAAAGGGAATTGGGGTGGGGGGACCTCAAGGTTAGTATGAAGGGGTTGCAGTATTGCCACCCTTACTGCTGTACTGCTGCTGGCGGTGGCACTGCCTTCAGAGCTGGTTGTCTGGAGAGTGGCAACTGCCGGCCGGGAGCCCAGCTCTGAAGGCAGTGCCACTACCACCAGCAGTGAAGAAGTAAGGATGGCATGGTATGATATTGCCACTCTTATTTCTGTTCTGCTGCCTTCAAAGCTGGATGCCCAGCCAGCAGCCACTGCTCTCTGGCCACCCAGCTCTGAAGGCAGCGCAGCAGTAATGGTGGTAATACCACAACCCGTCTACAATAACCTTGCGACCCAGCCTGCAACTCCCTGTTGGGTCTGAGTTTGAGAAACGCTGGTCTCCCCCATGAAATCTGTATATACAGGATAAAAGTACACAAAAGACCAAAGACCAGATTTCACAGTCTGTGACGTGTTTTTCAAGGCTATGAATTTGGTAGGGCCCTATTTATAATAGTTCTTAAGTTACAAATGTGCTTTAAAGGATGTTCTCATTGTTTGTATGAAACAAACCAGGTGTTGTTTTTGTTTGCTTGTTTTAGAAAACTTGGGGGAAGGAGGAGAAGTGGGATGGGTGGGAATCTGTCACATACAATATTCATTCCCTCACATGGGTCAACAGCAGGCGTTGAACCCTGGACCCTCAGTTCAAAGCTCTACCACTTGAGCTAAAAAAGTAATTGATAGCCTCTATTTAGTTTAGTTTAGCCATTAGAAGAGGACTTGCACAGATTTTCCCAGTGGGTTACAAAATTGCTTGCTAGACATTTGTAGCATACTGAAGAGCAAGAATCCTGGCTTCTATCCCTGGATCTGGGAGAAGACTGTGGTCTAGTGGTTAGAGATAAGATTGCCTTTCACTTTGAATGTGCTTTGGTTATGTGGCTGAGTGGCTAACCTTTGGATCTACCACACTATAATCCTGGCTTTGGTGCCTCACTGTCCCTGCAGTAACCTCGTGTAACCTCACTATGAACTTCTTTGTAAAGTGCTGTGGCAGCTCATACTAGCCTTGGGTTCATGGCCTTGGTCAATAATAAGGATGGTGAGGCACATGGGAATATAAACCATACCAAGCATAGGTGGGATTTAAACTTTAGTCACCTTTTCCCTAGTTCAGGAAACTTTCCCCAAGGCTACTGCAGTATTTGGAGGCCTGCCTTAGCCTCATTGGTTGTATTTTCTCATCACTGCTAAATAGCGTAGGTTTGGCTAACTGCTAAGAATAACTGACATTTCATTTATCAGCACACAGGGAGCAAAACACAGATCCCAGAGTGCTTTAGTGTTCTTTTGAAAAAAGGTCAGACAATCCAATGGAAAAACGTCAAGAGAGAATCACTTGGGAACTTTTATTATTCTCTTTGCAACAATCTAATTTTCATCAAACCACCGTGAAAAATTCAAATAGTGCTCAAGCTTTACTTGCCATGTTTTATTGTATTGAGATTGCTACAAAATAAAAGGGTTATAGTTCCTGTTAAACTGAAACCTTCTGAGTCAGCCTTAAGTATGGAGTCATAATCAGCAATTCTGTAATATGAGAATTTCTGCTTCCTTTTTGATGTGGGGACCATTTGTTCACAGTTCACAATGACACTCTGGAGTTCACAGCACTGGCACCAAGACATTACAGATTTCTATGACATAGAACATTTCGTCTGTACTAGCACTGCCATGCAATTGGTGCACACAGAAAAGAAAAGAGAGTTATAATGTAATAAAACATAATCAGAGGTGGTGCTGCCTTCTGTAGGAGTCCCTAGTGACTTATCAGAATGAATGGAAAAATGGTTTTTGTTCCAAAAGTAGGTCTCTTCTGGCTACTACAGTTTTTATACAAACCAAAACACCACAAGGAAGAGCATTTTTGTGGTATTTTGAGTGGAAACATTGCCAGAGAGCTCTTTGTTGTGGTATTTTGGATGAAGACAAGTAGGTGGTTACTGCAGTATTGTTGCAGAGCAAAACAGTTGTTCATTTCAGAAAGAATTGCAGGATCTGGCAATAACTATTTCAGATAAAATCAACAAAGAGAGAGCAGTCTCTTGACAAAAAATAAATGCATTTTCCATCTAAAATGTTTTTTAAATAGCTGCTTGACTCCTTTTTATTTTCCAGATTGGTACTTTTAGTGAAAAATGACAATTTGAAAACTTCATTGGCAGGCACAGTGTTGAGCTTTATTGTCAAAAAATGTTTATGTTGTATTCAAGGATAAATCTTGGTATAGAAGTTTACACCATTGAAAAAAATATTGGCTATTTCTAAGTTATACATGTTATAAACACACACATGTGCGCGTGCGCATGCGCACACACATGGATTTACCAGTTTTGGATATTATCTGAGATTTTTCAGCATGTTGACCCATAACATTGATTTAACATTCTTTTTATATATTGTCACGGGGGCGGAGGGCTGGTGTTTTGAGTGGGGCAGCCCCTGTTGGCCCAGTGTGGGCTTGGTACAGACTGTCACACAATCATTGGGACTCCCTGTGGGATCAGACAGTTGCACTAAGGAGGGCACAGGACCTCTGGCGGGGCCGAGTAAACAATCAGTCTGTAGCCCCTGGGCTGGGCAGAGCAAAGCAAGCTGTCTATGGCCCGTGAGCCTCCTGACTGGGGCAGGCACTGGTATTTGGAGCTCTGACCTTCTGGGCTGGGCAGAACAATCAATCACTCTGTAGCATCCCTGGCGGGGCAGAGAAAGCCCTCAGTAGCCACACCTAGTGGTAAGTATGGGAGGGGTAGCAGCTCGGTGTCCCTGTCAGTCCCTGCAGTCGGTTGGTCATCCGCAGCATAGTCCGGGTCCATGGTTCCCACCGCTTGGAGAGTCACAGCTGCCTCTGCAGGAGCCTGCAGCATGTGTCCTTCCTCCTCCTCAGTCAGCCCAGACTCATCTGGGCTGCCTCCTTCTATCTGTCCTATTCACCTGGAGCATGCACAGCAGGGGCGAGGGGGTGTGGGCACCTGGGCCCACAGTGATTGGCCAGGCCCCGTTGGCCCAGTATGGGGTTGATGCACCCCGTCCCATATATTTTTCATGGAAAAGTGGCCAGCATATTGCATTTTTGAAACTCTGTACTGGGTAAATAATACATTTTTATTTCAGAAATACTACAGACAGGAGACAGAATAATTGTATAATGCCATCCTAAGAATTATCAGTACATCTCCAATGTATGCAAAAATGTTATGTCTGTCTTTGGCATCTCGGTGCCTCATTTTCAGTGTTGGGACTACAGACGTCAAAGTCAGCATTAGTTTTTTCCCTGACAAATAACATTATATTTTTGATTCTGTGCTATGTGGAGATTACATTTTGGGGGAGGATACAAAAGCTCAGTTAACGTTGGGTCTAGATCTGACGAGACAGTTAACCCGAGGTTCTCAAATTGATTCACTGCTGCTTAGAGCAAAAGGACTAGCGGCAGATTCCTGTCCTCACTGAGGGCAATATGCTTGTAGTGTTGGGTATATTCTATTCTGAGTTGAAGCTGAGTAGTAGAAGTTGCAAAGTATAAAACAGTGTCTGTTTGTTAAGGGTTGCACATTGACGTTTCATATACTGTACAAAGTATATGTCCACTGCCTACCTTCAATGGTTGTTTTCAGATCTCAAGTCTATGTTCCAAGATTCAAAGTTCAGTCTTGTAATGAACAAAGTGTACACTCTTGATAGAAGTCATTTAGGGTCAAATCAATGGAGAGATTCCTCCAAAAGTAATTATTCTCAGTTTTGAGGCAAGATTATTCCTGAATTTGCATCAGAAAAATGTCTTCTCAGCAAGTAAACATAGAAGTCTTTAGAGAGAAGTTTTAATTTTTCCTTAGGTTACTGAAACCTTGCTACTGTTAAAACCCACTTTATCGGATGCATGCAGTGGAAAATACATTTTTTCATATTCTCTGTGTCTATATATCTTCCTACTGTATTTTCCACTGCATGCATCCGATGAAGTGGGTTTTAGCCCACGAAAGCTTATGCCCAAATAAATTTGTTTGTCTCTAAGGTGCCACAAGTACTCCTCGTTCTTTTTGCTGATACAGACTAACATGGCTACCACTCTGAAACTTGTTACTGTTGTTTATGGGAAAAATATTGCCAATATTTTGTAATCCCTGTTTTAAAGTTACAGTCATCATGTCAGAAAGGAAACTCTGGAAGTCTTCTAAAATGGGATTTAAATGGGACAATTTTGAAGCACTGCCTAAGTACTTAATAGATTTCATTCAGATTTTGACGTATACCATAGTCTTAAAATGTGATATATTAAATGCTGGCAGGTGTAATTTTAAGTTAGGTAATAATATAAACAATGTTGACAATAAGTTGCTCCCAGCTGCTTATCTCATAATATAGTTTTGGCACTGTTTCATTCAAAAAAACCTTTAGCTGTATTCCAGAGGGCTCTGATTAGATTCATTCCCTAACATGGGTAAATTTGTTTGTTTGGTGAATTTCCATTTGTCAGAAATGTTGAAATATGCAGAACCCTGAAAGGGATGAATGCTCAGATTTTGACCAACTGACTTTGTATGATGTTCCAAATGTTGAGACAGTCTAAAAGTTTGGAGATGGTCACTTTAGCAGATTAGCAGTAATATTTCATCAACCTCATTAAGATTTGTATCTCTCACCTTTATGCCTTTCATATTTTGCCATTTCTTTAACCTGATTAATAATGGTTTCAACTCTAATGAAAGCAGTTATGAAGGAGGAGGACCTGGTTCCTATGACCAAATAGTTCCATCACTAGAAAACCCAATTTTATTATAGCTGATGGGACATTAGCTGATGCACCAAACCGCATCTTTTCCCCACTCTGGCCTGTTTAATGTTTTTCATTCTCTTGTGACATGATTACAAGATGTGTTTAATTTCCTAAACTGTGTTTTTTAATCAGCTGAGGAACAGGAAGGGAAGGGTGGTTAGGCCACTAGACTAGCACACAGGAGATAGGGGTTTAATTCCTGGCTTTACCACAGACTTCTTGTGTGACCTGAGGCAAGACCCTTAGGCCCAGATCCGTAAAGGTACTTGGGTGCTGAGTTCTCTGTAAGCTGTGTGGCCGCACAGCAGCCTATTTAGTGTCACGCAGGCACTTGGGGAACCTGCCCGGGGAGGGGCGTCCCTCCCCCAGCCCCACCTAGCCCGGCCTCCAACCTGCCGCGGGAGAGGCACCACACCCTCGGCCGCAACTCAGCCTGCCGCCAGGACCTGCTGCGGCCGGACCGGGCCCGACTGCAGCCAGGGTGGCGCAGCCCAACCCTGGAGCAGCCCTGATCCACCTGCTGCTGCGGGGAGGGGGCCTCTCCCAGCCCGGACCTACTGGAGCAAAGGGGTGCCTATCCTGCAGCCCCAGCCCCAAGCGCCTGCAGTGGGGAGAGGGGCCTTTCCCCCCCTTGCCCATGTGCTGCTGTGGGGAGAGAGCTCTGGGGGGAGGCATTTCTCCCTGCCATAGTCCCAGAGCCCCCGCCTGCACCCCAAAACCATCTTCTCCAGCCCCACCCCAGAGCCCACATCCCCAGACGGAGCCTTCACACCCCTGCACCCCAACCCTCTGCCCCAGCCCTGAGCCCCCTCCCATACTCCGAACCCTTAGGCCCCACTCCCACCACATGAATTTTGTTATGTGCACCAATAGAAAGGTGATGCGTCACACATCACCTCCCTATTGGTGCACATAACAAAATTCATTCTTGAAAATTAGAGGGAACACTGCTTAGGTGCCTAAGTCCTGATTTCAGATATCACTGTGATCCACAAAACTGTTTATCTGGTGTCTAGCCCTATAGGTGCCTAAGCTCACTCACTACCTAAGTATTTGCAGTAAAAGTTCCCTAGGTGCCTATGTTGCGACCTCGGAGCATGCACACTGCTGCTTCACTCTAGGTACCCTAAATCCCAGTGCTATTCACAAACCAGGGAAAGGTAGGCCTTCCTCTGCCTCATCTGGCGGGTATGCTCAGAGGCCATGCAACTCCTCACAAAACAGCTGGAGGTGGTGCACCACCACTCCTTCTATAACCTTTAGTCCACTGGTTAGGCTATTCATCTGGGATGTGGGAGATGCTGGGTTCAAGTATCCTCTATGCCTGATGAGAAGAAAGGATTTGAAAAAGCAGAGAGAGGACTTGATCCAGGGATCTCCCACATCTCACATAAATACCCTAACCACTGGGCTAACCCATAAAAGGAGGCACCTCCCCCTGGCTATTTTGTGTGGAGTGAGGCAGCCTCTGAGCAGACCTAGCAAAATGGGACCTGCATGTGACTTAGGCAGTTGAGTGCCTGTGACATGTATTTAACAATATCCTAGACAAACTTATTGGATTAAGTTCAACCTTACTGAATTAAGTTTATTTTAGGAATTCATTATATTAAAAAAATGAAAACGTTTATGTATGAGTGAGGGACTGTATGTATGAGAGGGACTGCAGCCTTCCAGGAACTAAGAACAGGGGGTGGTGATGGTTAGGCAAATTCACTCAGGTTGTGACACAGCTTGTGACTGGAGAGGCTCGCCTATGGTTCCAACTGGATTCTCCAATGAACAACTGACAAAAGAAGGATTTTTGGATAAATAGCTGGAGTTTAAACTGACTCAGGGCCTGCTTTCTGATCCAAAAAATGGACAGGACCTCTGGTCCAAGGCCCCCCGCCCCAGTACATAGGGAGGAGTTGGCAGGACTTTGGTTTACTGAGGCCCCAGAAGACTGAGGGGGGCTTGTTCTGAGCTGAAGCTGTGATGAACTTGTGACCCAGGAAAAGCTCTCGTGGAGTTTGAAGGACTGATCACCTGTCAAAGCCTTTGTTAGAGTCAGGGGTGATCTCTGATAGATGCATGTAGATAATTTTATTGTTTTAATATTTTTTTCTGTAATGCTTTTACCTTAAAATAAATGTGTTTGCTTAAAAAAACAGCCATAGGGTAACTTAAAAACCCATGGGCAATCACAACTGTTCATTGCCTGTGAAGAGAAGTCAGACCGCAGATGCTGGCATGTTAAGGGAGTCTGCCTTGCTGGAGAACAACACAGTGTAGGTAAGTATCAGAGGGGTAGCCGTGTTAGTCTGAATCTGTAAAAAGTAACAGAGGGTCCTGTGGCACCTTTAAGACTAACAGAAGTATTGGGAGCATAAGCTTTCGTGGGTAAGAACCTCACTTCTTCAGATGCAAGTAATGGAAATCTCCAGAGGCAGGTATAAATCAGTATGGAGATAACGAGGTTAGTTCAATCAGGGAGGGTGAGGTGCTCTGCTAGCAGTTGAGGTGTGAACACCAAGGAAGGAGAAACTGCTTCTGTAGTTGGATAGCCATTCAGTCTTTGTTTAATCCTGATCTGATGGTGTCAAATTTGCAAATGAACTGGAGCTCAGCAGTTTCTCTTTGGAGTCTGGTCCTGAAGTTTTTTTGCTGTAAGATGGCTACCTTTATATCTGCTATTGTGTGACCAGGGAGGTTGAAGTGTTCTCCTACAGGTTTTTGTATATTGCCATTCCTGATATCTGACTTGTGTCCATTTATCCTCTTGCGTAGTGACTGTCCAGTTTGGCCAATGTACATAGCAGAGGGGCATTGCTGGCATATGATGACATATATAACATTGGTGGACGTGCAGGTGAATGAGCCGGTGATGTTGTAGCTGATCTGGTCAGGTCCTGTGATGGTGTTGCTGGTGTAGATATGTGGGCAGAGTTGGCATCGAGGTTTGTTGCATGGGTTGGTTCCTGAGTTAGAGTTGTTATGGTGCGGTGCGTGGTTGCTGGTGAGAATATGCTTAAGGTTGGCAGGTTGTCTGTGGGCAAGGACTGGCCTGCCTCCCAAGGTCTGTGAAAGTGAGGGATCATTGTCCAGGATGGGTTGTAGATCACTGATGATGCGTTGGAGAGGTTTAAGCTGAGAACTGTAGGTATGGCCAGTGGAGTTCTGTTGGTTTCTTTTTTGGGCCTGTCTTGTAGCAGGAGGCTTCTGGGTACACGTCTGGCTCTGTTGATTTGTTTCTTTATTTCCTTGTGTGGGTATCGTAGTTTTGTGAATGCTTGGTGAAGATCTTGTAGGTGTTGGTCTCTGTCTGAGGGGTTGGAGCAGATGCGATTGTACCTCAGTGCTTGGCTGTAGACGATGGATCGTGTGGTGTGACCGGGGTGGAAGCTGGAGGCATGAAGGTAGGCGTAGCGGTCGGTGGGTTTTCGGTATAGGGTGGTGTTAATGTGGCCATCGCTTATTTGTACGGTGGTGTCTAGGAAGTAGACCTCCCGTGTAGATTGGTCCAGGCTGAGGTTGATGGTGGGGTGGAAGCTGTTGAAATCATGGTGGAATTCTTCCAGGGTCTCCTTCCCATGGGTCCAGATGATGAAGATGTCATCAATATAGCGTAGGTAGAGAAGGGGCATGAGTGGACGAGAGCTGAGGAAACATTGTTCCAGGTCAGCCATAAAAATGTTGGCATATTGTGGGGCCATGCGGGTGCCCATAGCGGTGCCACTGGTCTGGAGGTATATGTTGTCACCAAATTTGAAATAGTTGTGCGTGAGGATAAAGTCACAGAGCTCAGCAATAAGTTGTGCTGTGTCATCATCAGGGATACTGTTCCTGACAGCTTGTATTCCATCTGTGTGTGGGATGTTTGTGTAGAGAGCCTCTACATCCATGGTGGCTAGGATGGTGTTTTCTGGCAGGTCACCAATGCATTGTAGTTTTCTCAGGAAATCTGTGGTGTCACAGAGATAGCTGGGAGTGCTGGTGGCGTAGGGTCTGAGTAGGGAGTCCACATATCCAGACAGTCCTTCAGTGAGAGTGCCAATGCCCGAGATGATGGGGCGTCCAGGATTTCCAGGTTTGTGGATCTTAGGTAGTAGATAGAATAACCCCGGTCGGGGCTCTAAGGGTAAGTTGATTTGTTCCTGTGTTAGTGTAGGGAGTGTCCTGAGTAGATGGTGCAGTTTCTTAGTGTATTCCTCAGTGGGATCTGAGGAAAGTGGCCTGTAGAATTTGGTATTGGAGAGTTGTCTGGCAGCCTCCTTCTGGTAGTCAGACCTGTTCATGATGACAACAGCACCTCCTTTATCAGCCTCTTTGATGATAATGTCAGGGTGGTTTCTGAGGCTGTGGATGGCATTGCATTCTGCACGACTTAGGTTATGAGGCAAGCGATGTTGTTTTTCCACAATTTCTGCCTGTGCACGTCGGCGGAAGCATTCTATGTATAGGTCCAGACTGTCATTTCGACCCTCAGGAGGAGTCCATGTGGAGTTCTTCTTCCTGTGTTGTTGGTGGGAGGGTATCTGTGTATCAGTGCGCTGTTCAGTGTTATCTTGAAAGTATTCTTTGAGTTGGAGGCGGTGAAAGTAGGCTTCCAGATCACCGCAGAACTGTATCATGTTCGTGGAGGTGCTGGGGCAAAAAGAGAGTCCCCGAGATAGGACAGACTCTTCTGCTGGGTTGAGTGTGTAGCTGGATAAATTGACGATATTGCTGGGTGAGTTAGGGGTACCCCTGTTGTGGCCCCAAGTGGCAGGTAGGATTTTAGACAGCTTACGGTCCTTTTTCCTTTGTAGAGAGGTGAAGTGTGTAATGTAGATCTCCTGTCTTATTTTAGTAAAGTCCATTTGTGTGGAGGGTTGGTTATTTATGAAAGTCTCCAGATTGGAGAGCTCTTTCTTGATGTTTTTCTGTTTGCTGTATAGGATGCTGATCAGATGGTTCCTCAGTTTCTTTGATAGTGTATGGCATAATCTCTCACTGTGGTCTGTGCAGTATGTAGATAGCAATGGATTTTTCACCTCCAGTCCATTTGGTATGATGTCCATCCGTTTGCATTTGGAAAGGAAGCTTAAACCTCTCCAATGCATCATCAGTGATCTACAACCCATCCTGGACAATGATCCCTCACTTTCACAGACCTTGGGAGGCAGGCCAGTCCTTGCCCACAGACAACCTGCCAACCTTAAGCATATTCTCACCAGCAACCACGCACCGCACCATAACAACTCTAACTCAGGAACCAACCCATGCAACAAACCTCGATGCCAACTCTGCCCACATATCTACACCAGCAACACCATCACAGGACCTGACCAGATCAGCTACAACATCACCGGCTCATTCACCTGCACGTCCACCAATGTTATATATGTCATCATATGCCAGCAATGCCCCTCTGCTATGTACATTGGCCAAACTGGACAGTCACTACGCAAGAGGATAAATGGACACAAGTCAGATATCAGGAATGGCAATATACAAAAACCTGTAGGAGAACACTTCAACCTCCCTGGTCACACAATAGCAGATATAAAGGTAGCCATCTTACAGCAAAAAAACTTCAGGACCAGACTCCAAAGAGAAACTGCTGAGCTCCAGTTCATTTGCAAATTTGACACCATCAGATCAGGATTAAACAAAGACTGAATGGCTATCCAACTACAGAAGCAGTTTCTCCTTCCTTGGTGTTCACACCTCAACTGCTAGCAGAGCACCTCACCCTCCCTGATTGAACTAACCTCGTTATCTCCATACTGATTTATACCTGCCTCTGGAGATTTCCATTACTTGCATCTGAAGAAGTGAGGTTCTTACCCACGAAAGCTTATGCTCCCAATACTTCTGTTAGTCTTAAAGGTGCCACAGGACCCTCTGTTACAGTGTAGGTAGCAAACTATTCAGAAGGGAGAAAGATGAAGGTCTTCACCCAGGATTGGTCATAGCTGAGGACCTGGGAGACTAAAGTAGGTGCCCTTTGTGGACCAAAAGTGGGGAATGTAGGTGTAGTTCCTCTTAACTATAACGCCTGTCTTGCCCTGGTTTATGGATTGCTTGGCATCCTAACTCCTAGAGTGAGGCAGCAGTGTGGATGCTCAGAAGCAGGAGCATAGATCTGAAGGAACTTTTACTGAAAAAAATTTAGGCACTTACAGGGCTAGGCAGCAGCTGAGCAGGAGTTTCATAGATCACAGTGGTGCATGGGTTAGGTACCTAAGTACCTGTGAGGATGCAGGTCTTTGTACCTCAGTTCCCTATCTGTGAAATGGGGATATTCATACATCCATTCTCCTACCCTTGGTCTTGTTTACTAAGATTATAAATTCTCTGGGGCAGGGGACTGTCTCTTAGTATGATTTTTACTATATGCTACACCCAATACAATGGGGCCTATAGGTGCTATCTCAATGCAGATAGCAATAACAATAATGAAACTGTCTCCAGCATGTCTGTTGAGCATAAAACTCACCTGATCATTTTTATAAGCACCAAAATTGTTTCCTGTAGTTTACTACAATTATTGTATCATTGAGAATGTTAAGGACAGTGACTTCTCACATGCGGTGGAGGGACCAGGAGCAGGCTAACTCTTGGCCAGTCATGTCAGCCAGCCTTCTCCATTTATTATCCCATGTCTGATAGATGAGAAGGGATGGGCAAGCAGAATACTACTGTGAAAATACCATCAATAGGTTAGTGGGGGAGAGTGGGCTGAATCTGTTGCTCTCCCCGCAGTACCTGGAAACTGCAGGAGATAGGAACAATATAGCCACACATTTCCAGAAAGCAAAGGAGAGGAGATGAGGCCAGCCAATCACCTCTGAAGATGATGGGAGTGTGGTGGACCACTGTCTCCCCCTTCAAAGACAATAAAAGCCAAGGGCACAGAGATTCTGGGAAAAGGGGATTCTGATTAGAAATAAGTGAGAAACTGACTCAAGAGTTGGATCAAAATTATAGGATTTCAGCTGAGATTTATGGTTCATAGGAATCAGAAATTGTGGAGCATAAACATCTGTGATTCAAAAGCAAATAATTTTTTTTAAAGAACCCCTGTGAAAAGAAACCAGTGGGAGTTTTAATCAATGGGAAACAGCTTGGGAGAAACTAAGGAATTTGGAAACTGAATTAGTGATTATATTTTGCAAACTGATTATCTCCAGATTTCCTTCCCCCCACCCCGTTTTTCCTAAAAAGAAAAAAACCCTAGAAAATAAAATGCAAACTCCTAACGTTACTACAACCTTAAAGTTCTGACATTAAGGACTCAACAGTATGGAAAGCCTAAACATTAAGGTTATGGCATCAAAGATTAACTTGGCCATGTTGCTTAATATGAGCATATAGTATCACCTCAATAAATAAGAAAGGAAAAACAGAGGGAAAATAGATTAGGTACTTACTAGCTGTAAGAAGCTGATGCCAATTACAAAATGGCTACATTAGAGCTGCAGTCGTTTGGCTTTCTCAAATTTAAAAGGCCAGCTCCAGAAAGCCATTCTGGTAAAAAAAAGAAAGTTGCTGTAAGAGGACATTCCACCTCCCTACCCCCTGCATAGAGTGTAGGAATCAGGAACTTGTTGTTCCTTGTTAAATATAAACTTCAACACATTATTCTTTATTATTAGTGGATACCAAAAAATATACAAGATATGTAACATGACAAAATTAATGTTGCTAGAGCAGCCTTTACTTTGGAATTCCTTGATTTCTTGAGTGCTTGATCTTATAAGCTTAATATTGCAATAATGCTAGTTTTTAGCATGTTCTTATTATATCAACCGATAGTAAAATTTCCACGCCCTCTGTCATTCTGCTTACAGAATAAGCTCTGAGGCCACGTTGTTAAAAACATTAGGCTGATCTATTCTCAAAGGAGCTAATCAGCCAAGAATTCTTAAATGTGATGATATATGATTTATAAAGATTGTATCAATACACGTCAGATGGGTAGTGGAGAAAGCAGATTCAGATTCATTACAGGCCTTGATTAAGTTATGCCTAACTTTAGACACCTGAGTTGTCCCATTGATATCAATGGGACAGTGCAGGTGCTTAAAGCTGAACAACTTGCTATACTGAGATCTATAACAATACTCATTCCAAAAAACCTTTGAACCTTTTCCTGGTTTTGTTTTCTTCCCCCTGAGCTGTTTCTCTCAACCCCTACAGTAAATATATCATTGTAATGGAGGGCTGCGTACTTACCCTTTCCTCAGGATACGTACATAGCATGTTGGATTGCACCATAGTACTTCCACGATTGCACATATTGCACTCCTTTATTCTAACCACTCAATTATTCATGCCTTTTCAGACTCCAACTCTTTGTCTCCACTTTTACGTGGTTGATAACCTTACTTGACTTCATAAAGTTAATCCACAGTGAGGAATGAAAACAAAACAAACTTAAAAGTCTATTGAAAAGCAATATCAGATAATAGACAGAAAAAACTTCAGGGAAAAATCAAAACAAACAGTTAGTGACAAATTTATTGAAAGACCTATTTGATAAAACACATTTTTTCCACAACGCTGTCATAGAAAAATCCAGTTTCCTAGAAAGCTTGCATTTGGCAGCCTGATTTATTATCCACATATGTTGTTCAACATAAGGATCTCATATATCCTTGAAGGGGGGTACCCACTGGAAAAATATGAACTATAAAACATGTAGTGAGACATGTAGGTCAAGTAATAAATCCAATAGGATCATCCACGGCTAGTTTATGTTGTTTTGGAACGTTTCCCTCAATTCTTAGCTCATCCTACAGTGCAAACGTATGAAGATTTCAATGCTTTTTAAGGACATTGTCATAGGTTGTACCTCCAGGGCACCCCCAGGGGCTGAGGGCACGCACCTCTTTCATCACAGGTGTCCTCCTCTGTCTGTAGGCATTGCTATAGAGCCAGTTTAGAGTGCAGTCCTCTGGCCATAAGCCTTAGAAGAAGGGGGTTGCCATCTCCCTAGGCATAGTGCAATCTAAAATGGTGAGGGCAAACCAAATAACACTACAGCCCACAAAACAGTCCAGACTCACCCAGCAATTTCCCATAAGGGAAAAGATCAGTAGTCTCTGTGGAGGACATCTGGACACTTAATCCCCTGTTGTGCAAAGGTCACAGGCTGTGCACCCTAGTTTCTAAATAAAAAGTGAAAAACAATGTAAAGAAGGTCTCTGCACTTTTTCAGATGGTCCAAGTGGCAGAAGCAGAAGTACCATTCTCCTGGTAAGCAGCCCCTGCTCTGCTTACCTCCGAGTATCACCTTGCACTGGGCTTGCATCCTCCCTCTCCAGGTTGACAGGTCTCTCAGGAATGCTGGATTGGGGCAGATGGTACCCAGAGGATCTCTTTAATAACTTTCTGGGATGGGAACCTGTCCCACCTTGGACCTGATGGTGCTCTCACTGAAATGCAGATGATATCACGATGGGAGGGGTTGCAAGGACTAAATAGAGGCTATCAATTACTTTTTTAGCTCAAATGGTAGAGCTTTGAACTGAGGGTCCAGGGTTCAACGCCTGCTGTTGAAGCTCTTCTAGCAGAGGCCTAATTCTCACTGGAGTATGATTCTCCCCTCCATTTCTCATTCTCTGACCCCCAAAATGTGAGAGAGGAGTCACTGGTGGTTCGCATAGCTAAATGAATAGATGGGATCCCTGCAGACAATTTGTTGTGAAATTAGTATGGTGGAAAGGATGGCTCACATGAATAAAGGTGGGAAGGTGGGAAGCATCAAGTGTGTGTGTGTATCATTGTTTTCCAACCTGGGATGTGCCTGTCTCCCTGAAGGGATGCCAGACAAATCCAGAACTAGGGAGAGGTGTAGAGCAAAGCAGTGGGGGCAGGTGAAACTCCACAACTTTGAATCTGTCCCTGTCTCCACTGCAAATGCCTTGAAAGCTGCTACCTTCTCTCCCTGTCCCATAGTGGGAGGATCTTGTGGTGCACAGATTTCTCTCTTCTGCTCCCACAGGACTCAGCTCAGCCATGAGAGCACATGTGACCTGGCACGACTGTGGATCTGAGGGAGAGAAACAAGAGAGAAAGGAAAAGAAAAAAAAAAGTCAAAGGAGAAGGCAGGCAGAGAAGATTAGGGAAGAGAACATGGGTAGATAAAACAGAGATGGCAAAAGTTTGCTGGGACATGGTGCCAGAAAGCTGCCCATCTGCCACTCAGTTATAAGACGGGGTTAAAAAATAGTTGGGAATAATTAATATACACGGGAAATAGTACATAGATAGATATCCCCATACACTGAGACATGCATGCATATAAGGGAAAGAGAGCTTTATAGAAATATTGTATATTTATCATCAATAAGCAATACATTAAAGTCTGATGTCACTCAGACATAAGTGCACAATAATGTGTTGATGTAAATGAAATACTGGGAATGATCAGAAATGATGCCCACATAGAACAATGTAAGTTAATTGCCACTATTATGCACCTTGTAGACTCAACACTCCATCTCCTCTCCCCTTACCCCCTTTTCCTCACAATGAATAAGAGAAAAAGAAAGGTAGGAAGGGAATAAAAATCACTACAGCATTCCTAAAGTTGCATGTACCTGTACGATAGCTGCAATTTTCCTTTCACTGCACACCCAGGTAAGGGCAAGTAGTCCAGAGTTCAGGGGTTGTAATTCTGTCCAGTCATTAAGTAGGCCACACAAGTGATGTGGGAGGGTCCTTCTCCCCACCTAGGTGATATCTAGGCATCCTGTAGCCTAAAATGATTGCTCTAAGTGTTTACTGTGTTTCCCTTTCTTCTCCCCGCCTCCAAATCTATAGATGCAGCAGCTTCCTCAGTTTTTAATGATCCCTCAGCTTCTTCTGTATTCATAAACAACACCACCATAATTCACTCACATAAGGGCTGGTTTTAAAGCAAAGAGGAGAGCTGTATACCCCCAAAATCTTTGTTTTTGCTGGCAAAACCTTTCTTAAAAGCAAAGCTGGGTAATTAAGATAAATACCGATCTTTTTCTACTCAGAATTCCACTGTGTGCTGCTTTCTAGCTGCTTCAAGCAAAATTATTTTGCCTCAAGATTGCCTTGCAGATAACTAAGGTGCTGTATGTCGGGGTTGATTATTGCCACATGGAAGCAGCCTCACAGAAATTAAAAAGCAAGTCAGCACTTGTAATGCAGACCTTGAAAGAGTATTTTATTGATTTATTTATTTATTCCTCCCGTCTATAAAAATTATGCTTATCTTAATCTCCAGGCACATGTACTAAAAGCTATAAAACTACATAGGTACATTATTCCGTTGACACAATACCAGCTAAAAATACTTGAACCACTTCCCTTCACACACTCAACCAGAGAAATTTAGTTAGACTTTGCCATGGGTTCTGAAGGCTCTGGCACAACAGGCAGTTTCTCAAGGAGACATTATTAAAGGTACACCTGCAAACTATCTTGATGTGCAAGATAAGAAGAACAATAATAGGCCAATATGGCTTCACCAGGAGCTCTTTTATGACTTGAAAATCAAAAAGGAGTCCTACAAAATGTGGAAACATGGATGAACTGCTAAGGAGGGGTACAAAAGAATAGCAGAAGTGTGTAGAAACAAAATCAGAAAGGCTAAGGCACAAAATGAGTTACATCTAACAAGGGTCATAAAAGGCAATAGGAAGGGATAGTTCAAATACATTAGGAGCAAGAAAAAGATGAAGGGAAGTGTAGGTCTACTATTTAGCATGGAAGGAGAGCTAATAACTGATTACATCAAAAAGGCTGAGGTGTTTAATGTCTATTTTGCTTCAGTCTTCACTAAAAAGGTTAATGATGACCAGATACTCAACACAATTGGTATTAACAACAAAGGGGAAGGAATGCAAGCCAAAACAGGAAAAGAACAAGTTAAAGAATATTTAGATAAGTTAGATGTATTCAAGTTGACAGGGTCTGATGAAATTCGTCCTAGGGTACTTAAGGAACTAGCTTAAGTAATCTTGGAACCATTAGCAATGATCTTTGAGAGCTCATGAGGGATGAGTGGGCTCCCAGAGGACTGAAGGGCAAACATAGTATCAATCTGTAAAAAGGGGAACAAAAGAACCTAGGGAATTATAGAATAGTCAGTCTAACGTTGACACCTGGAAATATACTGGAACAAATTATTAAACAATCAATGTGTAAGCACCTAGAGGACAATAGGATTATAAGGAATATCCAGCATGGATTTGTCAAGAACAAATCATACCAAAACAACCTAATTTCCTTCTTTAATAGGTTACTGGCCTATTGGATGCGGGAAAGCAGTAGACATGATATATCTTGATTTTAGTAAGGCTTTTGACATAGTCCAACATGACATTCTCATAAGCAAACTAGGGAAATGTGGTCTAGATGAAATTACTATAAGGATGGTGCACAGCTGGTTGAAAGACCAGTAGTTATCAATGGTTCACTTTCAAACTGGGGGGCGTGTCAAGTTGGATCCTGCAGGACTCAGTCCTGGGTCTGGTACTTTTCAATATTTTCATAAATGACTTGTATAATGGAGTTGAAAATCACAGAATTATAGGAATGTAGGAGTGGACGAGATCTTGATAGATCATCTAGAGTAGTCCCCTGCAGGACTAAATATTACCTAGATCATCCCTGATAACCTGCCTTAAAAACCTCCAGAAATGGAGATTCCACAACCTAGTTAGGTAATTTGTTCCAGTGCTTAACTACCCTGACAGTAACTCCTCTTTATGACAATCTTTTATGTACTTGAAGACTGTTTTCTTGTCCCCCCTTAGTCTTCTCTTCTCCAACAAACCCAATTTTGTCAATCTTTCCTCATAGGTCAGGTTTTCTAGACCTTTAATCATTTTTGGTGCTTTCCCCTGGACTTTCTCCAATTTATCCACTTCTTCCCCAAAGTGTGGTGCCCAGAACTGGACAGAATACTTCAACTAATACCTTTTGAGGTGCTAAGTAGACTGGAAGAATTACTTTTTGTATCTTGTTTGCAACACTCCTGCTAATGCATCCCAGAATGATTGCTTTTTTTGCAACAGTACTATATTTTTGTTCATATTTAGTTTGTGATCCACTATAACCCTCAGATCCTTTTCTGCAGTATTCCTTCCTAGGCAGTCATTTCCTATTTTGTATTGTGCACTTGATTATTCCTTCCTACGTGTAGTGCTTTGCATTTGTCCTTATTGAATGTCATCCTATTTATTTCAGACCATTTCTCCAGTTTTTCCAGATGATTTTGAATTCTAATCCTGTCCTCCAAAATGTTTGCAACCCCCTGCAGCTTAGTATAGTCCTCAAATTTTATAAGTGTGTTCTCTATGCCACTCCCCACATCATTCATGAAGATACTGAATAGAACCAGACCCAGGACAGATCCCTGTGGGACCCCACTAGATAAGCCTTTCTAGCTTGATTGTAAACCAGTGATAACTTCTGAGTATGGTTTACCAACCATTTGTGCACCCACCTTATTGTAGGTTCATCTAGGCTTTATTTCTCTAGTTTGTTTATGAGAAGGTCATGTGAGACAGTATCAAAAGCCTTACAAAGTCGAGGTATATGACATCTACTGCTTTCCCTCATCCACAATTCTTGTTACCATGTCAGTGAAGGATGTGGTTAGGTTGATAAGATATGTTCTTGACAAATCCATGTTGACTATTGCTTACCACCTTATTTTCTTCCAGATGCTTACATTGATTGACTATTTGCACCATTATCTTTCCTGGAACGAAGTTAAGATGACTGGTCAATAATTCACTTTGTTGTCCTTATTCCCCTTTTTATAGATAGGCACTATATTTGCCATTTTCCAGTCCTCTGAAATCTCTCCCCTCCTCCACGAGTTCCCAAAGATTATTGCTAATGACTCAGAGATCTCTTCAGCCAGTTCCTTAAGTAGTCTAGGATGTATTTCATCAGATCCTGCTGACTTGAAGACATCTAACTAATTCTTAACTTGTTCTTTTTATATTTTAGCCTCAGATCCTACCCTATTTACATAGATGTTCACTCATAGTATGCTTTAAAACTTGCAGATGATATCAAGATGGGAGGGGTTGCAAGGACTTTAGAGGACAGGATTAGAATTCTAAATGACCTGGAGAAACTGGAGAATTGGCTGAATTCAACAAGATGAAATTCAATGAAGCTAAGTGCAAAAAACTTCACTTAGGAAGGAAAAATTAAATGCACAGCTACAAAGTGGTGAATAACTTGCTAAATCGTAGTATTGCTGAGAAGGATCTAGGGGTTATAGAGGATCACAGATTGAATATGAGTCAACAATGGGATGCAGTTACAAAAAAAAAGGCTAATATCATTATGGGGTGTATTAACAAGAGTGTCGTATGTAAGACACAGGAGGTAATTGTCCCACTCTCCTCAGCACTGGTGAGGCCTCAGTTGGCTGGAGTACTGTGTCCAATTCTAGGCACCACAATTTAGTATACATGGGTCAAATTGGAGAAAGTCCAGAAGACAACAACAAAAAAGATTAAAGGTTTAAATTAAATTAAATTAAAGATTAAAGGCCTGTGAGGAAAGGTTAAAAAACCCAGGGATGTTTATTCTTACATAAACAAAACTGAGGAGGACCTCATAACACTGTAATGCACAAGGCTAAGGTGATTAATTTGTGTCCATGGGCATTGAAGGTAGGTCAAGAAGTAATGGGCTTAATCTGCAGCAAGGGAGACTTAGGTTAGATATTAGGAAAAGCTTTCTAACTATAAGGGTAGTTAAGCTCTGGAATGCTCTTCCAAGGGAGATTGTGGGATCTCCATCATTGGACATTTTAAAGAACAGGTTGGACAAACACCAATCAGGGATGACCTAGGTTTATTTGTTCCTGCCTCAGTGCAGGAGGCTGGACTTGGTGACTTCTTGAGGTCCCTTATAGACCTACATTTCTATAAATCAGTTCTTCAACCCAAATGAATTTTTTTTTCAACATTTTGATTCACCAAATATTGTAAGAAAATTGTTTGAAACATTCCCCCCACAACCAGTTTCTCAGAATTGCCAATGAACCAAAATAAATAAATACATAAATCAGTTATTCACACAGCTCTAACACAGAGGACCAATTTGATTCTAGTGGTGAGTGGGGATAGCTCTCATTGAAGTGAACAGGATTTACTCCTGTTGAGTTCAGGGCTGAATTTGGTCCACTGTCTCAAAATCTGCTCAAGCTCATCTGAATCGCCTCCAAACAGCTGGCTCATACATGTGTGACTCCAAGACAGAACATTGTAAAATATTCACTAATTTAGGGTTACCATACGTCCGGGTTTCCCCGGACATGTCCGGCTTTTGGGTCTTTAAATAGCCGTCCGGGGGGAATTTGTCAAAAGCTAAAAATGTCCGGGATTTCCCCAGACGGCTATTTAAAGACCCAAAAGCGCTGACAGGGCAGCCGCGCCGGCTGAAAGCAGTACTGGGAGCAGCATGGAGCGGCCGCGAGAGGCGGTTGCGGGCGGCCCGGCTCCCCCTGCCTGGGGCTCCCCTCGCCCGCCGGGGGGGTGCAGGCTCCTCCTCTGCAGCACTGCCCGCCGCGGGGCTGGGGCTCTCCCAGAGCTCTGCCCTGCACGCGCCCAGCACCCCCGGGGCTGCTCCTGCCTCCCTGGGCTGGCCCAGATCCCCTCCCCCGGGGGGCTGGGGTCCTGCTGCGGCTTGCGCCCCTCTGCTTCCTCCACGGGGCAGGCAGCCCCAGGGGGTTGAGGCTGTGCCACCCCTTCCCCAGCTTCCCCCTCCAGCAGCCCCCACACTGCCCTGCCGGGTCTGTTCAGCCCTCGGCCCCACCGGGTCCTGCCCTGCTTCAAGCAACCCCCCCACACACACACCGTGCGGCGGCCCAGCCCGGGGGGACTGGGGGAGCCGCAGCAAAGCCCCTCCCGGAGCTGGTGCAGGAGACGAGCCTGGCTCTCAGCCCAGGCTCAGGCATCAGCCTGCAGCGGGGAGCGGAGCCCCCTCCCCCCCCGCTGGCTCGGCTCAGCCCAGCCCTCTCTAAGGGACAGGGACCCCACCGTGGCTCAGCCCGGCCTGGGGCACGTGCGGGTGTCACCTCTCCCCCACCTGGGGGGCCCGGCGAGGGGGGTGCTCGGCCCCATAGCAGCACAGAGGGGAGGCCAGCGATGCACCTTACGCTCTCCTGCACTGCCAGCCACGGTCTTGCCTCCTTTCCCCAGCTCTGCGAGGCACTGTACACCTCAGAGCAGCAAATGGTAGCAGATTCTGCTGTCTCCAAGCAGAGTCTAGCCCTGAGTGTTGTGTTTTCGGTTTGGTGCATTCACTCCTGATCTCCCTAGTAAAGTGTAACAAAAGCCCTTGGCATTCATTTTCTCAGTGTTTCTGGGAATACCCTTTTCAGTTTCATAGATTGATCTGGGATCTTTCTTTTGCTGTTTCTGGAGAGAACTGTTGACAGCAGGGAGATACGTCCCTGACTAGAGGGCAGGAAGCAAATTTGACTAGATCAGTTGTGACTTCCTTTTTATTTGTTACTATAAAAGGTATTACACACAAATAGATTGCTAATGAACTTCCACCTTTGGGTTTCTGGAAAACAACTCACTCTAATACTTGGAAGATGCAGGGACCTTTGGTCTTAAAAAAATGAAACATCAGACTCATTAATTTGGGGGAAGTGCAGTGGTCCATTTATGAAATTTCTTAAAAACATGATTCAAAAAATCCTTCTGAGACTGTATTTTAATGCTGAGATCCCAATAGCCTTACTATAGAAATAGAAAGTAAAACAAAGACATTCTTGATCCAGGTCAATTAGAGCAGTGGTTGTCAATGTTTCCAGACTACTGTACCTCCTTCAGGAGGCTGATTTGTCTTGAGTACCCCACACTTAAAAAACTACTTGCTTACAAAATCAGACATAAAAATACAAGTATCACAGCACAGTATTACTGAAAAATTGCTTATTTTCTCATTTTTACCATATAAATTATCAAATAAATCACGACTCCCAGATTGAGAAACACTGGTATAGTATATAGAGCAGTATAAACAAGTCACTGTCTACGATGATGGTTGCATATGCTTCGATAATTAGTTTGGCAAGGCCTTCTATATCAAAGTTACACACATTTTTACACAATATCAGGCAAACCAGCTTGGATCTCTCACTATTCATGTCTCTGTACTAATTGTGCTCTGCATCATTTCACAAAAAAGTTATTTAACTGAGCTTGAAATTTGTCATTATACTGAGATTTCTAAAAATACCCTTCTAGAAAAACTTCCATTTGGTTTCCCAGTAAAGAAAATGACTTTATATAGCTTGTTTGTTTGAACTTCGAGGCCCATACAGTCCCTGAAATGACACTGCCTTGGTTAGTGTTGTGCCCCATTTCTCACAGTATTCATGATGGGTTGGATTGTCACAGCCCAGCTCAGCCACACAAGGGAGTAAATATTATCTTTTCCAAGTAGACAACGCTGATATGGGGATGCCTCTTTAAAGGAAGGCCCCGGAACAGGTATGGACAGGGGAGTCCCTCCAGTGGAGGGAGAGGTGAGTGTTAGAGGTAGGGTTACCATACGTCCGGATTTTCCCAGACATGTCCGGCTTTTTGGTCCTCAAATCCCCGTCCGGGAGGAATTTCCAAAAAGCCGAACATGTCCGGGAAAATAGGGAGGCATGGTAAGGGGACCGCCTCCTCCCCAGGCTCCAACTTTTCCGGCTCCTGCCGCTCTCCACCGCGGCAGGGGCCGAAGCAACTTCCCCGGTGCAGCAGCAGCCGGGGGGCGGGAGGGAGGAGGGGGAATGTGGGGTGCTCAGGGGACGGGGTGGAGTTGGGGTGGGGAAGGGGCGGAGTTGGGGCGGGGCGGGGAAGGGGCGGGGAAGGGGCGGAGTTGGGGCAGGGGCGGGGTCCCGTGGAGTGTCCTCTTTTTGCACTATTGAAATATGGTAACCCTACACTAATTTCTCTCTCCATTGTACCATTTGTTTCTATTGGCATTTTAGTTGGGATTAGCTTTGATCTATTATACAGGAGTAATCCAATACTTGGATATACACCTCTACCTCGATATAATGCTGTCCTTGGGAGCCAAAAAATCTTACTGCGTTATATTGAACTTGCTTTGATCCACCGGAGTGCACAGCCCCGCCTCCCCTGAGCACTGCTTTACCACGTTATATCCGCATTTGTGTTATATCAGGTCACATTATATTGAGGTAGGGGTGTACCTACGTTTTTACAGTCTTAAAATGTAAATTTTTCTCATGTGTTAATTCTCTCTCCCAAAGACAGCAGTCACATTTTAATACTGAACTATATTGAATGTGTTGTATTTTTTAAAAGACAGTTAAAAATAATACAATTTATACAATAAAAAGCCCACAAAATAATTTGAGAAAGGATAGATTCCAGATTCTGGGCGTGACTGAGGGCTTTTTTTTAAGCATTTAGAGAGGTCAGTAATTTTCTTTGAGGTGTAAGAACAATTTACTGTGTTGTTTATTTATATTTTGACTGTGTATTTTAATTATTAGGTGGGCATTTACTATTTCAAGAAAGACCTGATGACTTCAAGTTCTTTGGGGCTTGGCTTTTAATATCAGTATAGAAATAGTTTAGTGCTTTATTGCAGGTTGGGTTTCCCATCACTTCGATTACTAATCATATAATAATGTGTTCAGCCCAAATCCTGACCCCATGTACATGAATGTGGTGGGCAATAAAAAACCCCCACAGTGGGCAACAAGAGGTTAAGAAGCTGCTCTGGGCTCAGCCAGCCCTGCCTCACTTGCAAGAGTTGCACAAGCTTGAAGAGGAGTTGAAAGATAGCAGAACAGCTCACTTGTGGGCAGACAAGGGAAGAGAAAGGACCTCTACCTTGCAGCTCCTGAGAAAAGAACTGAGGGAAGGCAGAATCTGTCCCATCAACAACTGCCTTAAGGTCCTTCCCTGAGGGAAGGGAGGACTGGCTTCTGATTGGCCCTGAGAAGGAAGCATTTCCTCCTCCCACATACTAACCCACTTTATGTGTGTTGATTTGCTGTGTTTGGTTTATGGACTACCCCTAAAGGGGAGAGACCTGAAACTAACTTGGCTGGAGGGACAAGGCATGAGAGGAGGCAGCTGCCGCTCCAAGAGGAAGATAGTTACCATGCTATGTCTGGCCACAAAGAGGTGCCACATGGTGAGCTGACCCCCTTCATGCTTTCCTGTACAGACTGTTAACAATAGATGGGTGGTAGGAAGTGACCCAGGGACAACAACCTTAAGGCATTCATGGGTGTCAGACCCTTTTGTTGCCCTCACATGGCCCTGGGCTGGAGCCCAATGGAGTGGGAGGGCCTGGCTTCTCTTCCCAAAACCCCTATGCAGGTTGAAGGCCCTAAGCTCCTGACCACTGGACAATGCTCCCCACAAGCAAAGACCATCACAATTAGCATGCCCAAAATAGTGGGACCACTCTTTCCTTTGTGATGACAGCTATTGAGAAGAATCCATGGAGGTCCATTCAGCAGCCACATGTGTACCATGGATAAGTCTCCATGGCATGTCTCCACTGACATTTGGGAGATATTGTTTTGTGTCACTCAGCAGTGATTCCTCTGGCCAGTTAAGGAGTGGCACTAATAAATATAAAATGTGCAGTGTTCTCCCAATATTCCAGTTAATAAAACAATGCATTTTCAGTATATTTAATTCCATTTCTCCTGTGATTGGCTAATCCTCTAATGTTAAAACTGCAAATATGTAATATTGGTGTACACAGCACACTTGCTAAGCCATATAGGGACAATTTTTTCCAACCAACCATTGTTCTGTGCTTGCATGTGCTAGTTTATGCATATGCATGTGGTCACAAACCCTTAATTTGTACGCAAATGCCCACTGTCTGTTTGCATACAATGTGGTCAGTTTCTCAACTGATGCAAAACTGCATAGATCCATTGAGAATCCAGGTGGACAGGCAATTACTATCATATGGGTGAGTTGGGAATTCATTTCTAACCCCCTCTAGATAACCCCTGTCCAAGTGGGGGATTCCATGACGCACTGGACCAGGGCCCTCCAAGTACGAGGGTTGTAAGAGAAAAGAATGGGAGGATGATCTTTGAAATCAATGGAGATACACCAGTTAGACCCAGCTTTGAATCTAGCCCCTAACTTTGGGATTTGACCATGCAAACCGGCAAAAGCACACATTTTGCACATGCAAAAACCAGAGACCAGATGAAAATTATTCCCAGAGTTAAATGTGTGGTAATAAATAGAACAGTATTTTGGAGCTTATTTACATGTTATACAATATGAATAAAAGCCTTGAACACAAACAGATGAAATGAAAGAGTTTTTGATGATATTTCCTTTATCAAAATCTTTGAGATCTATCCTAGCCTCAACTGGCTCCAAAAAGTGCCTTAGCTTTTCACTGGGAGTAATAATTTTACTTTGAACCACTTCAGCCAGCCTGCAAATCATGATTGTGTCCTCAGCAGATGTTTCTGCTTTAAAAAATGCAATCCTTTTCTGTTAGGTTTCCAAGGAATGAATGCCAACAAAAATGTGATATGGAAACACATTGATACCAAGGATGAAATCCCCAGTGAACTCAAGAGCATATGAAAAACCCCAAATCCTTGCCCAGACTATCATCATTCTAGCCAGGAATTTAGAAATGCATAATGCACAGTAAATCTGAATCCTCCTGAGGATAGTATGGCTTGTGGACAGACTAGATGATCATAATGGTCCCTTCAAGCCTTAAAAAAAACCTCTCTCTGAATCTATAGTCTGTGTCTTTAAACCAATGTTGTTTCCAGTGTTGTTGTAGCCATGTTGGTCCCAGGATAAGAGATACAAGATTAGTAAGGTAATATCTTTTACTGGACCAACTTCTGCTGGTGGAAGAGATTAAACCACATACTGGATCATTACATGCGTCATCCAAAAAATCAGCTGTGAAATCCTTAACAAATATTACATCCACCACAATCTCTACACCACTAAGATAATAGCTGTACAGTCCCTGAAATCCCATCATCATATAGAGACAACCCCATAACACAATTCACAGAGGAATTTAAGACTATCATCAAATCCTTCAGCAAACAACTCTAAGAGAAACTCTACAATATCATCCTGCACAAATCCATTCCAGGCTTTACAAGATACACAAACAGGGGAACCCAGGCAGACCCATCATATCTGGCCACGACACAACAAATTTCCTTCAGAAACTCTACATGACAACATTAACAACCTCCCTCAAAACAGCATCCTTGCCAACGTGGATGTCATCTGCCTATACACCCACATCCCTCACTAGAATGGCAGGTCTACCTGACTCAAATATGTACAGTAACTACAACATTAAGCGAAGAGTTATGTTCCTGAAAAATGCGACTTTAAGCGAAACGATGTTAAGGTAATCCAATTTCCTCATAAGAATGAATGTAAATGGGGAGGTTAGGTTCCAGGGAATTTTTTTTCACCAGACAAAAAACTATATATATATATATATATATATATACACACACACATACACACACACACAGTGTAAGTTTTAAACAAACAATTTAATACTGTACACAGCAATGATGATTGTGAAGCTTGGTTGAGGTGGTGGTCAGAGGGTGGAAGAGGGTGGGATATTTCCCAGGGAATGCCTTACTGCTAAATGGTGAACTAGCATTTGTCTGAGCCCTCAAGGGTTAACACATTGTTGTTAATGTAGCCTCACACTCTACAAGGCAGCATGAATGGATGGAAGGGAGACACATACCCTGTGTGTGGGAGAGATAGAGAGATGCACATTGCCCCTTTAAGTATGCTGACCCCACTCTGAGTACATTGCCTTTAAAAAAATCAGGAAGTTGAGACAGCAGCTGTGGCCAGCAAGCTCTCTCAGTCCTGAGCCCTGTCCTCTCCCCACCCTGCTCTATATGGAGAAGGGGTAAGTGGGGGGCAGGAGTAGGGGGGAGGGGGACACCCTGACATTAGTCCCCTTCTTCCCCCCTCCCCTGCACAGCAAGCAGGAGGTTCCCGGGAGCAGCTCCAAGGCAGAGGGTAAGAGCAGCACATGACAGTGGGGGGATGGACAGCTGAACTGCTGGCAATTGGTAGCCTGCTGGGCGGCTGCTGCACAGGGAACTTAAGGGAGCGGGGAGCTGATAGAGGGGCTGCCAGTCCACACTGGTTCCTGCAAGCAGTGGACAAAGAAGGCGGCTGCCAAACAATGTTATAAGGGAGGATTGCACAACTTTAAATGAGCATGTTCCCTAATTGATCAGCAATGTAACAATGAAACAACGTTAACCGGGACGACTTTAAGTGAGGAGCTACTGTACAAGAAAATGGACATTGGCCAGAAATCCACCCCAAATATATTGCCAGACTCACTCATTTCATCCCTTTCATCCAACTTTATCTTTAACAAATGCTTTGTTCAAACTATGAGAACAGCCATGTGTACAAGGATGGCTCCCCACTATGCCAATCTGTTCATAGAGGAAGAATTTCTGGAAAAATGCACCATGAAACCAATGATATACCAGAGATACATTGATAATATTTTCATCCTCTGGACAGATGACCTGAAGTCCCTCAGATTTCCACAACAATTTCAACCATCACCCATCCATCAAACTCACTCTAGAACACTCCCACACCAGCATTAGCTCCCTGGACACCACAGTCCGCTTCAATAATGGAACTATACAGATAACGATATACAAGAAACCCATGAAACATTTACCTCCATAGATCCTGTAACTACTGTACCCAAAACACACCAAGAAATCGCTGTACAGCCAGGAACTCAGATACCACAAATTATGCTCCAAAGAGAAAGTCTGGGATACACACCTTAAACACACTTAAAACCACCTTCACCAAACAAGGCTCTGCACCCGAGAAATAGATTGCATCATGCAGAAGGCCACCCAAATACCCCAAAATACTTCAGCTTCAATACAGGGGGAAAAAACGCACTTACTGCACACACCTAGTTGTCACCTACACTCTGGAATGAACTCACACAGAAAATGATATCACACAAGCACCCTATCACTGATGGACAAACACTTTTCACAAAGCGATCACTCCGTATCTGAGCTCTCAGTCCTCAAAGGAAAGTTGCACAACACCTTCAAAAGACGAGTCTGAGAATTTAAATTCACAACTCTGCTGGACACTGAAAACCATGGACTTAACAGAGAGACTGGTTTTTTGGCCCATTACAACAGCTTGTAATACACCTTGCTGCCTACTAACCCCCCATTGTCTTCCAACTGCAGCGGTGTTAATTGCCCACTTCATTTTAAGTGGTCTCCTACAGCATGTGTGAACCCCTTATGTTTAACAATCTGTCCCACCCTGTATTTAGCTTGGACATCCAGTTTCCTTCTCCACACCTGAAGAAAAACTCTGTTAATCTTGAAAGTTAGTCCCTTCCACCAACAGAGATATTACCTTAACCATCTTGTCTCTCTTTAAACCAAAACCTTTAACTGAAATAGGAACCAGAAGATTGGTTCATATTTATGATCATTTGTATTTCCACACCACACTCTTTATTCCAGAGTCCTTGTTAAGAGGCTATCCTCGCTACGTGCTAGGATAACCATGTTAATACCTCTTCTCAGCACAAAGGAGTGTCCACCATTTGTGTGTGTTTTTATTTCTCTCACACAGAAAAATAAAGAACAGGGCATATAATCTGACATATCCCATTAGTACAGGTATCCACAATATTTTAGGAATTTAGGAATAATTTAGGAAACTTTTAGGCTCTGGTACAGTCAAGCACTTAAGCATGTGTGTAACTTTAAGCTCATGAGATCAGTGGGACTACTCATGTGCTTAAAGATATGCATATGCTTAAGTGCTTTGTTGAATTTTCTTAACTCAGAAGCCTTGCCTCAGTGTGTTATGAACTGAAACTATGACTGCTTTATAAGAGTCTGCTGTTTTAATGGTATGAGTGTTCTCCCGGTACATTATATTGTTTGTATGGCATTGAAGTATGCTTGAGCAGGATTGAATGAGTGTTTGGAATTCTCACGCAAACTAGAAGCTTATTTTAAGGCTATTCTAATTAGCAAAGATTTAAATAAAACAACATGGACATCTTGTTTGTAATCTTGCAGAAAGCAGTTTTAAAGAGTCAGTATAACTGCACTTTAAAATGATAGAAAAAACTGACAACAGATCAATCATAAATATTATAGGCATATTATATCTATCTACACCAGTAGACCCCAAACTATGGGGCACAGAGGAATGTCTGTGGGGGCACAGCAGGGCCTGGGCCAGCCCCTATGCGGGGGCAGCCCCACTCCTGGCCCCTACACCTGGCTCGTGGCCCTGTGGTGGGTGGGGGGTGGCAGACAAATTCCATTACTGGAAAGGGGCGGGGGCACGAGAGGAAAAGTTTGGGAACCACTGATCTACATTATACACTATCAGGGATGACTAATACAGTGTGGGGTGGGAAAGGGATTGAAAACATGAATGTTTTGTAATAATGTCAAGGGCCATAGTTAAAGTACCAGGAATCGTGTCATGTGGTGGAGGATGTGGTATGGCAATGGCACCTGGTTGGTTTGGGATGCTTATTTGGGGAGTAAGAAGGGTTTTGTCATTTGAGGAAAGTTCACTTGTAATGGGAGATGGGTTTTTAACTATAAATCTTGCCGAATGTTCAGATACCATGGTAAACATAGGGTAGAGAGAGATATACTATGAAGTCTTTTGGTAACTACTAGTGGCTCATAATTGACAGGGATATACCTTGTGATGATACAGTTCTGGGATTCCTCATTTCCATTCAGCAGCCTCCCTACATTAAGAAGATAAACTTGGCAACCCAGATGCATCTGCACTGGCCTAGTGTGGTGCATTCCTTTAGAACTGCTGAAAGTTCTGGCAAGCAGTGGTGTCTGAGGTGCTCTAAATCCAGGAATGAGTGAGATCATAACTCCTTTCTACCATGGCTGCATACACTTATTGATGTTAGAAGCCAAATTCTCTGTTGGTGTAAATGGAGTTGAAGTCTATGGAGCCATACCAATTTTGGGTACCCAACTTGAGACACCTTAAAGAAGGCCTAATTTTCCCCTCTGATTTTCTGAAAATCAGGCCTTTTGAAGCATAGCAAGTTGGGCACCCAGAAATTGAGGTGCCCGTAATCACTTTTCAGACATTTGGCCTGGTCAGTGTCTACCCTGAAATTTTATATACAGGTCTACTGTTATTAACAGGAAACAGAGTCTCTCTGGAGTTTTTCCCGGATTAAGCAATGACAGAATCATAGAATATCAGGGTTGGAAGGGACCTCAGGAGGTCATCTAGTCCAACCCCCTGCTCAAAGCAGGACCAACCCCCAACTAAATCATCCCAGCCAGGGCTTTGTCAAGCCTGACCTTAAAAACCTCTAAAGAAGAAGATTCCACCACCTCCCTAGGTAACCCATTCCAGTGCTTCATCACCCTCCTAGTGAAAAAGTTTTTCCTAATATCCAACCTAAACCTCCCCCACTGCAACTTGAGACCATTGCTCCTTGTTCTGTCATCTGGTACCACTGAGAACAGTCTAGATCCATCCTCTTTGGAACCCCCTTTCAGGTAGTTGAAAGCAGCTATCAAATCCCCCCTCATTCTTCTCTTCTGCAGACTAAACAATCCCAGTTCCCTCAGCCTCTCCTCATAAGTCATGTGTTCCAGCCCCCTAATCATTTTTGTTGCTCTCCGCTGGACTCTTTCCAATTTTTCCACATCCTTCTTATACTGTGGGGCCCAAAACTGGACACAGTACTCCAGATGAGGCCTCACCAATGTCGAATAGAGGGGAACAATCACGTCCCTCAATCTGCTGTCAATGCCCCTGCTTATGCAGCCCAAAATGCTGTTAGCCTTCTTGGCAACAAGGGCACATTGTCAACTCATATACAGCTTCTCGTCCACTGTAACCCCTATGTCCTTTTCTGCAGAACTGCTGCCTAACAATTCAGTCCCTAGTCTGTAGCAGTGCATGGGGTTCTTCCGTCCTAAGTGCAGGACTCTGCACTTGTCCTTGTTGAACCTCATCAGGTTTCTTTTGGCCCAATCCTCTAATTTGTCTAGGTACCTCTGTATCCTATCCCTACCCTCCAGTGTATCTACCACTCCTCCCAGTTTAGTGTCATCTGCAAACTTGCTGAGAGTGCAGTCCAGAATATAAAGTAAAGGCAGAGAATACCTTGTTCCAGATATTGTATCTGAAATATTTGTAATTAAAGTGACCCTACAACTGGGCAGTCCTAAAACTGCATGGCATCTAATAGTGTAAATGGTTAATTTTATTGAAGTGGAATCTTCATCATCAGATAATCTATTGTTTTTTTTAAAAAAAGAAAATGTTTTATGAATTAAGAACACTACATAGTACATAGGAGGTTGTGAAGGCTAGGACTATAACAGCGTTTAAAAGAGAACTGGATAAATTCATGGTGGTTAAGTCCATTAATGGCTATTAGCCAGGATGGGTAAGGAATGGTGTCCCTTTTCAGAGGGTGGAGATGGACGGCAGGAAAGAGATCACTTGATCATTACCTGTTAGGTTCACCCCCTCTGGGGCAGCTGGCATTGGCCACTGTTGGTAGGCAGGATACTGAGCTGAACCCAGTACGGCCATTTTATGTTCTTATGTACCTCCATACCCTGAAAGCTGTACAACCGAAAGTGAAATATATAGATATGTGGGAAGACTACACAAGAATAGACAATTGGACATAAAATAATATGCAAACATATTTTTGCATAGGAGGAAGCAAGGTCATATCATTTTTAAGATCAGAGGGGAAGGTTTTAAAACCCATATTTCACGAGAAAACAGGATAGCAAATACAGTTGGAATGCTGATACACAGAGATTTCATAACTAAAGACTCAAGAACAACAACATGAAAATTATAGTTGCTGAGTCTTGAAGACAGTCAACCATAAATCAGCTTCTCCATATCAGTGAAAGAATCATAAGCAACTTTAAAGCAAGTGATCTTGCGTGCAAGTGTATGTGATAAAACTGCTCAGCGCTCCAGGCATTAGGAAGTTCTCAGCCTCAGCACAGCTGTTGTGTAACCAGGGTCCAAAGAGATTTAAAAAGTTTCCAATAAAAGCACTGCTTTGGACACAGATGGTATTTGTCCATCTTTGTCATTTTCCCAGATGGTACAATAAACACCCATACTTTTTTTCCAGGGGGAAATATTTGGGATGGACAAATTGAGCCTGAAATGTTGTCCATCCCTCACATGAAACCTAAACACTCATCCTTTTGACCATCACATGGTCCATTTTCAGAGGAAACTTTAGTAGCAGAAACATGGCTGGCTTAGCTGCAATACATAGAGTATAATGAGAGTCACACTCTGGATCGAAATTCTACAGTGAGGGCCTGATTGAGGACTGCATTATGCCAGTTTTCATTCTCATCTGGCTCCAGGTGCTGATTGACTTCAATAGAGCTATGATGAGGTACACCAGCTGAGGAGCTAGTTCACCTAGCTTTAATGGAGGTACACTGGCAGAGAACTAGACTGAGAAGGCAATCCCCAAGTCTCTCTGACTTATGTAGCATGTAGTATCGAGTCCTGGATTCTGTGGCAATTGAAAATTTCATGTGAGCATAAAGTACATGGAGAAACATTCAAAATGCAGGATTGTTTTTACCGACTTAAGTATTCAAATGGCTATCAAAATGGATGCTTTAACATTTAATTCAACCACAAAAATGTGTATATAATTTGTTTATTTTACACTGCCACAAATTTCAGTTTGCAGGAATATTTGGTACTGACCATGCACTGTAACTTTTCCTAGGTGGGGTGGGGAGAGATCAAAAGTTTGGCAAGTGGAGATGGGTGAGGCTTTAAGGCTTTTCTTACTGTAGAGAAGATTTAGTGATAGGAACAGAGTCAGAGTCACCAGAAGAGGGTTTTGCCTTTGTTGAGGGTCTATTAGGTAGGGGACCATTGAAGTTATGTTGTGGAGGGAATTTTGGCAGCTAAGGGCTTTGCCACAGGGAGGAAGTCTTGGGTCAAGGATCTCATCACTAGTGAGGAGGAAGCATCTTCATTCCCCTTGAATCACATTTTCTTATGTCCCCTATCCCCAGTCTTATATAGGCTGTTTGGATAACCAGCATCTCACCTATAAAGGGAAGGGTGTTTTTTGTGGTTCCTTATCTCCCCGGGGTTCCTAGCATCTCTCTCAGAGGAAACAGATGGCATCCATAAAGCTCTTTCCCACCCTGGTACAGAAGCCACCACCTTTCTAGATCCATTTGTTGAGTGCTCCCCTGACTGTTTGGGAAATACTAGAATCAGGAATCCTCCTGCTGTGGTCAGCACTGAACAGATCAACTACCCCAGTATTCCATTGAACCTTGTGCACTTTGCAGCCAAAAGCCAACTTTGTTATCTGCAGAAAAAAAGAATGTATGGTGTCCTGACTATCATAATTATCTCGATGCAGGTTTAGCCATAGACAGCAAGTTATACACATTTACTTTCAAATATCAAGATGATGTTACCATTGCCTGAAATAAAAAATAAGCCCAAAATGTAAAATTCTAATCTGGATTAAGATCCATATTTCAAACACCCCAAAGTGTAGGTGTTCAGATTTGGGATTTAGCTACAGCCCTTAATAAAATAAAGGGGACATCTGTGAAACTCAAATCTGGATTCAGATTTCAATCCAGGGTTTTGTTCTGGGCCTCTCTCTCTCTCCATAAAAGTACATTAAATACAGGCAGGGATAGGATAGAGGGGATCACAAACTTTTGTTAAAACTCCACCATCAAACTGAAGGACTATTTAGGATGATTTTCCTATTTCTAATGGAGCTCACCTCTTCTTTGGATGCTACTAATTACTGCAAGAATGGACATATGCATAGAGGCCATAAAAATACTTCTGAATTGTGTTGCTTTTGGAGTAGAACAGAGTTCTCCAAATGGCTGAATCTTCAAAAACTTTCCCAGTTATCATCATCCTCACACAGCCCTTTATAGAGTTTTCACCCCGTATCCACTTCCAATTACATTCTGCTATAAGATTATTTTTACATTCAGTGTAAGATTTCAAAAACAAGGAATGTTATTTCCAACAAACTTATTTGCCCCATGATGTTGCCTTCCTCTTTGATGATAGAAAATAGTTGTTTCCATGACAGCACAAATTAATGCCCAGTCCTAATCCTACACCCCTCCTTTCTGCAGGCACGTGCATCTCCGGTGAAAGGATATTATAGCATAGGTTAAGGGGGGAAAATAAGGGAGCCCCTTGTTACATAATGGCATCATATCACTGTGCAAAGAGGGCAGGAGACAGGGTAGTCTCCTCAGCATTTGTCTGTTCATTTGTGCATATTACACCAAAACAAAACAGGCTGTGTAAAATCAACATGCTGGCCCCAAAGAGTCTGGCTCTTATATCATTACTGAGCACTAATGCATTTTGTGTTTGTACTTGGTGTCACATGTTTTGAGGGTAACTGCACCTTTAACCCCTCTTCTGTGGTCCACTCCAGGAATGGTCCTCAGGTCTGAGGCCTCTAGCCCTCACTTCTCACTGGGCAGGAACTCACATCCCTCTGCCTGGTGATGGGGGCTCACTGGTAGGCCAATGTTCTTCCAACATTTCAGCAGGATTGGGGACCCCATGAACAAAATAAAATAAAATATAAATGGAGATATACCTGTCTCATTGAACTGGAAGGGACCTTGAAAGGTCATTGAGTCCAGACCCCTGCCTTCACTAGCAGGACCAAGTACTATCTGTGACCCTATTTTGTTGTTGTTGTCCCAGATCCCTAAACGGCCCCCTCAAGGATTGAACTTACAACCCTAGGTTTAGCAGGCCAATGCTCAAACCACTGAATATCCCTCCCTGTGTTCATATCTGCTGGAATAGAAAGAAGGCCCTAAATCTGTTTAAACTCAGCCCTTTAAATTAAAAAAAGAAGAAGTCTTGATTGGTCTCCCAACGTCTTGAAAATAGGTAAACCAGTCCCTCCCTCAATTCTTAGGAGGTCAAGCTTCAAAGGCAGCAGTAGGAATTTGCTTTAATCACCCCCTTGTGGTTCTTGAAACTCACACATACACATCACCTGCATTGGTACAAAGGGCCATGAACAGTCTACAGCTCATGATGTTTGGCTCATCTCAGTAAAATAGCTTTCTGAGGTTGTCATGCAATATCTGTTATACTTGGCACAAGGATTTTTAGGTACTAAAGTACCAGTATGAGTTGTACTTAGTGGCATTTCTCCCCCTCATTACAATCTTTTCACAAGAATAATATCATACCATCTGAGGAGAGGTGGTCACCATGATTACCATGGCACAGGGCCCTCCTGTCTGGGTTCCAGAGTGACAGAAGCAGCAGCATGAAAACTCCTTATCCTCCCTATAAGTGGAAGCTGGGGTCCCCTCATCCCACTAGAGAGGCAGGAGTGGCAGCAAAGGGTTCTAGTACATACTCCAGCAGCTAGCATGAGATTCTGATGTATGCACATCATTTCAGATGCTTGGACCTTAGTCATGGGCATGTTGTGTCTATGCCATTATACACTCCTGACCCACCTTCCTTGGTGGGGAAGGTTGTGAGGAGTAATTAGTTAATGACTAATTGCACATTTAAAGTGCTATAAAATTGCTAAGTCTGTAGTCTTGCTATAATCACCTTCAAGGAAATTAGGCAGAGTATAAATGCTCTGTAAAGTTTAGGAAAGACCATAAAATGTTAATAGTCTTATAAACCCATCTTTAAACTTTTATATCTTTCATTTGTATTTGTTGTCTGCTCTGCATTTTCTCTCACAGATTATTGATGTTGTAAACAAAAGAGTTTAAGGCTGGACAACAATGCAAACAAAACATTAAAAAGGCCAACGAAGTATAATTGGCAAAGATCTTTTGTAGTATATCTGAGGCACAAATGTTTCGATTCTGCATTCCTGATACAAGGCTAACAGATAATACTCCATGACAGTCTTCAAATAATAGTCTGATTGTTATCTTGTTGTTCTCATTGGCTGAATGTAATTTATTGAGGTCAGCAACACTGTTGTCAAAATGCACATTTCAAACATTCCTAGGAGCAGGCCACTGGTTTGAATCTTGTCAAAAGACAACAAAAATAATTCCCAGCTCAATGTTGCATGGTGCTGTATGTAAAATAAATTGGGGAGCTCCCTCCTGTTCCTACAGGGCACATGTATACATCAGCAAAAATACCATCACTGTTTGCACTAACTGGCACTGTTGTAACAATCTGAGCAGAGGCACCAAGGGCTGAATAGTTGGGGAGAATGAGCTATACCAGGGATGGCCAAACTTACTGACCCTCCGAGCTGCATATGACATTCTTCAGACATTCAAGAACTGGGGCACACCTGCCAGTGCTTGGGGCTTCAGCCCTGTAGTGAGATGGTGGGGCTCAGGACTTCTGGCCTGCAGGGTTGAGGGGTAAGGGGGTGTCTCGGGGCTTCTGCCTCTCTGGGCATGCCTGCTGGGGCACGAGACTTCAGCCCTGCTCCCCCTGAAGCCCTGAGCCCCACTAAGTGCCTCCCATGGGGCTGAAGCTCCAAGACCCCGCTCCCTGTTGGGCAGAAGCTCCTAGCCCCACCATCCCACCACAGGGCAGAAGCCCCAAGCTCCCCCAAACAGTCTGGTAGGTGGAGAATGGGGTGGGAGGGCAGCTCCGGAAGCCACATTTTAAACCGTAAAAGAGCCAAATGTGGTTCATGAGCCATTGTTTGGCCACCCCGAGCTATACCTTCATTCTTAGAGACAGTCCCTCCGCATAAGTGATAAGGCATATTGATAAGGGGAAAATATAGGGAAGATAGAACTATGGTGAACTTATACTATGGACAACCCAGGGGGCTTATTTGAAAGTTTTCAGTCTATGACCATTTACGTAGACTAAATAAAACTACAGAAGTTTTTGTTCCTGTAGTCTTACAAATGTATATTGGGGCCAAATTTTCACCGGAGTGAAAAGTATACACATTACAGTGTATTTGAAATCTGTTGTTAGAAATATTGAGTTCGGTATCTGAAGTGCTCTTGACCTTACACATTTCTAGCTTGCAAGCACCTACACAAGCCAGGCATGCATGACTTTTTAACATGATGTTTCCAGAATCTAAATGTCCCGGTCATACACAAGGGATAGAAAAGTGCATGTCAGCTAGATGCCATATAGTGGCACTGTTGATGCAAGATTGCTCAGCGGTCCAAAGATTTGTTCCAAACATTGGTTCTGAATTGCCTGAGGAATATCAATATTGTTCAGCTTTCCATCAAAGCTAAAACACATGGCCTGGGGTTGCCTGTTGCAGTCAGCATATAGTTGGCTCATACTGGCTGAATGAACTGACATATTGCTATCTTGATATTTGATTCATAGTCAGTGTACACATACATAAATAGCATATCAAGACTACGGCTAAATAAAGCTACAAAAAAGCAACAGTTCACATACTAAATAAACATATTTTCAGAACAAGTAGACCATAGATTACATACTGTTTGTTAACTATATGCGTTGCCTATGGCTCAGATCTTGCAAACATACGTGTTTAACTTTGAAGTCAACAGGACCATTCACGTGTTTTAATTCTCACCTGTTCATGTATGTTTGCAAGATCTGGGCCTATGGGCACTACCCTGTTAAAGATGAATGGAGCCTGACCCTACCTCTATATTTCACAGGAAGTGCTCAGCACCGCAATGGATACGCTCAGAGTTCAGAATGGGGTTTGAGATAGTAAAAGAACATTGTGTGTATCTGAAAATTTAGAATGCCAGAGAGCTGGAGATCATAGTTACATCATGTGTGCCCAGATCTTTTCATCCCCCCACCCTCAACTATTCTTTCTAATAAAGTGGACAGTTGTCTCAGCCAAAATTGCACAAAGAGGAGCGCCTACCTTCCAGCATTGGCAAATGACTCTTTTAGGTACTGAAATAGAAATCATCCATATTAGATTTTTGCTAGATAATGTTAGCCCACTGAGTGCTCCTAGCTCCAGGCTTGGTAAGAGTTATAAGCACTTGGAAACATATACAAACTCTAAGTCATTTACTCTTTTTGTACTTTTCAGTATCTGTTTATGAGGAAAAAAAAGTTGTAAGTGCTCACAGGGTCAGCATTATCTTGTTTTGATATTCCTGCTGAATTTCAGGGATGGGGGAAAGCTGCAGAGACCACCCATACCCCAATTCTCCCACCTCCCATCCCTTCAAATTCAGAGTTCATGGTGAGTGCCTAATAGCCTGCATCAGAATACAAAGGGCCCAAGCCCACAACCAAGGAGCAGGTCAGGATGGGGGATACTAAGGTAGGTTTAATCCTGCATGCCCTGACCACAAACTCAATCTGGATTCAGTACTGTGGAAGTGAGAGAGCTCAGATCTGGTACTCAAAGTTGGACTCATCTTTAATAATTGTCTTATTTTAACTGCATCATATGGTAGAATGAGAAGTTCTGGCAATCTGTGATATTTGTGTGCATGATACAAAGAACAGTCACATAAGCTGAAGTGAGGCTCTTGCCCCACGACTTCAGTCAGCTGTCCAGGGTGTAAAGTCAGTGTAGATTTTGGCTTGTAGTACACAGGAAATATTAGATCCTTCACTGAAATAGACTGCAAAGACATTGAGGGGTTTTTGTATTTGAAAGTGGGTTGGGAAGCACCAAGGAATCATTTATTTGTCAGATGGTACAAGATGTGACACCATATTGTGAGAGTGATTTGTGTGGGTTTCTTCTCCAGCCAGAAGATGAGGTGCACTAGCACTAAGAAATACTATCCCTATGTGGAAAATATATTTTCTGGCTTCTAACAGTAGACACGTGTGTTTCATTTGCTATTTTGTTTGTACCTTTGTCACCTGTAATGTTATACTCTTTCTTTGTCTTCAGTTGCTCACATAGCACCAAAACATGCAATTAAATTCAAAACTTCACCTATGCAGCCTTCTCTGTATGGACTCTGTTTTGCCCATTGAAAGAAATCTTTGAACTGAGAACCAGTATAACATCTGTCGCTCTAATCCACACTGTGTGGGAAGTGGGACTGAAATGCTGACAGAGATACATCGTATAGAAGAGAACTATTATAATTAATGTATGGATTTCTTTCAAAACTACAGTACCCCAAAGGACAGGACACAGCATTGCCCATGGTAGCAGTAGAGGTAATTAAATGTAAAGTAGATTTCAAATTAGATGGCACCAGAAGAAAAACATGTCACCGTATTTCATCAAGGTATGTGTGAGGGAGAAAAGTAATTTATTACCTCAGTGAAGAGAAACAGAATTACCTATTCATACATTTGCAACTAATCTGTTTTTCCTCAGTAGCTGTAGTAATGAAACACTATATGTTTACAGATGGAAAGGAGCACTTTCTGGTTTCTGGATGAAAGTAATCTTCCCCTGAAGGATGCCAGTATAAAAATCTGTGAAACATCCTACTTCTCAACCACCTTGCCACAGAAAGGACCTTTGATTTCCAACCCATGAAATATAGCCTCAGCGTTATACAGCCAACATAACCCCCACAGAATGGAATTTAAGTACTGTATGTTTGTATCCATCACTGCTTTCCCTAGATGGGATTTAGTCCAGTATTTTATGCTATTTACATGAGTTTGGTTGTTAAGGACTGAAGGTACAAAAAAAATTTAAAACTTGCCGAAAAGCGCTAATGCTCTTGATAAACGTTCACAAACAGGATGAAAATCAGACTTGCTTAACCATGATCCTAGACCAAGTAAAATATAGAGGGAAATTTCAGTTTTAGACTCACCATTTAAGAAACCTCAAAACCAACAAGGCTTCCCCTAATAAACTTTACTTCAGTATCACTAACTGGATAGGCTAGGGCTAATAAAATAGCAAATATTGTGGAAAGGTCTCTTGCAGAGCTACCATAGCTGAATTATTACTGCTAGATGTGATGCATATCTCAGAAGGAGGAATAACATGAATTAACTGAACTGATTAACTTTTTTGACAGTGGTCAGGCATATTCAAATTACATTAACACTTAGTGCAGGGAGAATTCCAGTGCTTGAAAGTAGTTTAACGATGTCCTTGGCAGCAAAAGGAATGTGTGTGTGTGTGATTAAAGCTAAGTAGGTGGCCAATGGGGAGTTCAGATATCCTTTTTTATTTATTTGTTTATGTATATCTTCTTAAGTATATTTTAATTCAGTCTATTTAAAAAAAAATAAATTAAAATTTGAGATCATTTAGAAACAATTCCTTTTTAAATAGCTGAGCAAATGGCTTGTCTACATAACCCTGTTACCCCCATTCTGCCTTGTCCACTTCATGATTGGTTATTTCCAAGGGTGGTGTCTTGTCTTAAATTAAGCCCTGAGCCTGCAAACATATATGCATAGGACTAAGCATTATCTAGACCACCCCGACAGGTGTTTGTCTAACCTGTTCTTAAAAACCTCTAAAGATGGAGATTCCACAACCTCCCTGTGTAATTTGTTCCAGGGCTTAACTACCCTTACAGTTAGGAAGTTTTTCCTAATGTGTAACTTAAATCTCCCTTGCTGCAATTTAAGCACATTACTTTTTGTCCTGTCTTCAATGGATAAAGAGAACAATGTATCACCCTCCTCTTTATAACAACTTTTTACGTACTTGAAGACTTATGTTTCCCCTCAGTCATCTCTTCCCCAGACTAAACAAACCCAATTTTTTTTTAATTTTTCTCTCTCCTCTGGACTCTTTCCTGAAGTGTGGTGCCTGGAACTGGATACAATTATGCAGTTGAGGCCTTATCAGTGCTGAGTAGAGGGAAAAATTACTTCTTGTGTCTTGCTTACAGTGTTGTATTGTTGACTCATATTTAGTTTGTGATCCACTATGACCCCCAGATCCTTTTGTGCGGTATTTCTTCCTAGGCAGTCATTTCCTGTTTTGTATTGTGCAATTGATTGTTCCTTTCTAAGTGGAGTACTTTGCATTTGTCCTTATTGAACTTCATCCTATTTATTTCAGACCATTTCTGCAGTTTGTCAAAGTCATTTTGAATTCTAATCCTGGCTTGCAATGTGCTTGCAGCCCCTCCCAGCTTGATGTTGTCCACAAACATTATGGACATATGAAATAGTTAAGTGTTGCTTGGGAGAAAGATTGTCAAATGGTTACAGAGCTAGAAAAACAAAAGGAAATGCAAAATATTATATAGTAATTTATTACTACAAATTCTTCTCTCAAATGAAAACATTCAGCTTTCTTTGACTGCAGTAGAAGCTGCATACACACATCAGAAGGCAGAATTTAGTCCAATTTGGAAAGTTCCTGTGGAATCTTTGCAAAAGCAAAACTCAAAAGTTATATTTAGCGTTGATAGTTTGGTACTGGTGTTTATATACACACATACCATATATTTATATGGTATCTATCTCCTGAACTGGTCTATGTGGACACAGAGGGACAT
Source organism: Terrapene triunguis (assembly GCF_002925995.2). Taxonomy (NCBI): domain Eukaryota; kingdom Metazoa; phylum Chordata; order Testudines; family Emydidae; genus Terrapene; species Terrapene triunguis. The sequence continues at coordinate 9,119,414 of NW_020664530.1, forward strand.
CTCCTGCCTTTATTTTTTATTCAGAATTCCCATTGCTTACTGTGACTCAGATTGGGCATGATTCAATAACCGCTGGAGTCAATGGAAATGTTTCTATTAACTTAAATGGACTTTTGAACAGCCCTATTGAGTACTATAAAATTTATAGTTTTGAGTGGAATTAGTTTTCCCTGAAAACCATGGTGGGTTCTTTCTGCACACTTTCCTGATCCACTGAAAAGTTCACAAACTTATAGCAGACCTGATTCTGGCCCACCCCCTTACTCACAGAGTAGTACCTTACTTCATGTACAGTCTCATTGACTTCGGTGAGGCTACTTTAGGAATAAGGTACTATTCAACATCATAGAATCATAGAATCATACGACTGAAAGGGATCTTGAAAAGTCTTCTAGTCCAGTCCCTTGCATTCAAGGCAGGACTAAATATTATCTAGACCAGTGGTTCTCAAACGTGGGCCGCCACTCATTCAGGGAAAGCCCTTGGCGGGCCGGTCTGGTTTGTTTACCTGCCGTGTCCGCAGGTTCGGCCGATCATGGCTCCCACTGGCCGCGGTTCGCCGCTCCAGGCCAATGGGGACTGCGGGAAGGGCGGCCAGCACATCCCTCGCCCCTCGCAGCCCCCATTGGCCTGGAGCGGTGAACCGCGGCCAGTGGAAGCCGTGATTGGCCGAACCTGCAGACGCAGCAGGTAAACAAACCGGCACGGCCCGCCAGGGGCTTTCCCTGAACAAGCAGTGGCCCAAGTTTCAGAACCACTGATCTAGACCATCCCTGACAGGTGTTTCTCTAACTTACTCTTAAAAATCTCTAATGACGGAGATTCTACAACCTCCCTAGGCAATTTATTCCAGTGCTTAATCACCCTAACAGTTAGGAAGTTTTTCCTAATGTCCAACCTAAACCTCCCTTGCTGCAATTTAAGCCCATTGCTTCTTGTCCTCTTGTCAGAAGTTAAGGAGAACAATTTTTCTCCCTCCTCTTTCTAACCCCCTTTTACGTACTTGAAAACTGTTATATCCCCCCTCAGTCTTCTCTTCTCCAGACTAAAGAAACCAATTTTTTTCAATCTTCCCTCATAGGTCATGTTTTCTAGACCTTTAATCATTTTTGTTGCTCTTCTCTGGACTTTCTCCAATTTGTCCACATCTTTCCTGAAATGTGGCATCCAGAACTGGACACAATATTCCAGCTGAGGCCTACTGAGCATGGAGTAGAAAGGAAGAATGACTTCTTGTGCCTTGCTTACAATACTCCTGCTAGTACATCCTTGACTGATGTTTGCTTTTTTTGGCAACGGTATTACACTGTTCACTCATACTTAGCTTGCAGTCCACTATGACCCCCAGATACCTTTCTGCAGTACTCCTTACTAGGCAGTCATGAGTAAGGAGAGGCAGAATCTCGACTGGAATCTTGTAGGAGAGCCTAGTAAATTTGAACACAGCAATAGATATTGCGGCTTTGATATTGTTCTAGCATACATATTTTATTATGGGGCTGTAGTTGTTGTTTGAGGGATGAGAATGTTGACTGGGTGAAAAAAATATTCTTTCCAATCAGAGTGTTGTTGTGATTGATATTACCAGACGATCAGGGATTGAGGCATTATTCAGCATATTGTTTTTGTTTCTCGCTCTATGGCCAACATGTCTTACTGAGTCAGTATCACACATAGCAACAAAGTGGTCTGATATAACACCCAGTCACCTATAGGATTACTTGCAAGAGAAAGGAAAGGATGTAGGTGGAGGGTGAAGGAAGTAAGGCTGTAATTGTGAGCTATGAATATTAATTTCTATTTGTGTTCAATACCTTGGTTTATTTTCAAAATTCTGCTGTAGTAAAAGCTATTTGTTCTTAAAGAATCTGAATCAAGATTTGAACTTTGTTTTTTTCCACACTTAAGGTTTCAAAATCTGTCTGAACATTCATGCAGACTTTTGAATGACAGGAAGATGGAGGTACAGGACATTATTTCAGATTTTAAATGAATAGTCAACAATTTAACTGGAAAGTAACCCCCTTCTTCACCTAAAATGTTCAAGGCATAGTTTTCATAGCTAGTTCTTGTTCAAAATTGTTCCACTTGGTTAGCAAAGAGTTAGTACACCACTCTATCCAAATATTTACCAAGAAGAAAGTCTTACAATGTTGGAACACTGATATGTTAGTGGTTTATGATATTATGACTGCCAACTGACTGTTGCATCATGCTGATTAAGATTGATGATGCCATGACAAAAAATATAGTTTTCAAGTTCTCTGCTTTGGTATATTTGGATTATATTTATTTTCATTTTACACCACCCAGAAGGGTTTGAAACAAATCAAATTTATGATACGTCTTCTATTTTTGGAGCTTCCTGATTTCAAGTCCCTTTTTTTCCTGATGTCCCACATTTTTCCACCAAATCCAGCAAACCTGGAACCCTAAGCTGAAATCCATGCCATGGAATGTTACATTACAGAACATTTCATCTGACTCCTGCTCAGCATGCCACCTAATGGCTAGACTAAATCAAGTTTGAAGTCAGGCTCAATAGAATCTGCAGAGGTCTATTTTACTGCATAAGATCCTGATTCTGAAAACACTTACGCAATGGAACTACTCACACAATGGGACTACTCACATTTCTAAAGGTAAGCATATGCATGACGTGTTGAAGTCAATGGAACTGCTCGTATGCATAAAGTATGTGCATAAGCGTTTGTGGGAATCAAGGCCTACCAAATTAAAGTTCAGTCATTTCACCACTGTATCATATCATACTGATTGCGATTGTCACAGAATGGCACAAAAGAGGAAAGCACTTTGTGGCCTATGAGTTCCACTGTGTGCAACCATTGAAGAATACTGGGCAAAATTATAAGACCCCTATTAGGCTGATAGAGTCCATGGTAAAATGACAATGATCAGCACGTCATACCTCTCAACCTGCTAATTCAGTCACATAAGCTACTGAAATGTAAAACACTGGGGCAAAATTTCTGATGTTATTTATAATCTTCACATGAATGATCAAATATTCAAGAGATATCACTTTGGGGAACAAGTAAATTCAAAGGAACAAAAGCTTTGATGTGGTTCAATGAAGTTTGTTTAATCTAGTTTAATATATTTTTGTGTATTCTTGTATCTCTGCCCAGGCTGGAAATCTCCTAACATTATGAGAAAAGCTTTTTTGATAGTATTTCTTGTCCACATGAAGCAGGAAGTATAGACAGTCACATGACACCACCTGGTTCCCATGAGATTTCTTGAAAAGTATTGCAGATTTCTGAAGTTTGAGTAGCTTGGATAAGGCCTGAAAAGCATTTTCTCCTTATCTGAAACTGGCCTTGAGAGATTTACTCATCATTAGTTCTACCTCTTTACATAGCATGCTGAACAAATGTAAGAATCTATTTTCCTCTCCTACCGTCTATTAAAGATAAAGAAAAAAATGAGGTTTTGTGCCTTTTTTGTTTCTTTATGGTGTGTAAAGTAGGCCTGAAATAGTTTTATTTCTACAAAGAAAAAAAAAAAAAAAAAACAACCAACCAAGACAAGTCCTATTTTCCCTTTTTTGATGGAGGTCTTCCATGGAGGACTTAGAGTTGTGGGTTTGGATCACTGTTTGCATGTAGGAATTCTGACTCTTAAAAAAGCAGTTTTCTCCCAGCTGTGTTCTTAGACATTTTAATTAAATAGATATTGACAAAAAGCAGATACACAGTTTTAAACAGACCAAATAATATAATTTCACTCTAATTTAATTAAGTTTCACTTCCTTAGTATTTGTTGTGTCCTAAATCCATTAGTTCTCCAATTATCCATATAGATTTCTATGGGGAAAAGAGTAGACAAGACCTGAATGTCTAATGTAAAGAACAAGCAGAATACTTTTGTGGAAGTAGAGCAAGAACTGACAGAGATTTGAAGGGGATTTCAATGCATACAGTCTCTTCTGTGAGCAAGAGTCAGGGTAGCTGTAATCCTAATAAACAAACAAAAATAATAAAATCCAGGCCTTCCTAATCCATCATAAAGAAACAAAGTTTCCCCCTTCCCGCCCATCACTATAGACCTCTCTCTCTCTCTTTCTCTTCTCTGGTTAACTCTAGGGTTTGCTTATCTTGTCTTGAATCATATACAACATAGTCATTATCCAGTGTTGTAAAATGTCTCTTACCTTAAAGTATCAGTTTTGCCCATTCATCTTCTGATCTGAATGGCCTGAACTGGTTTTTGCAAGTGTTCTACAGCACTTGCTCCACTTTCAAGGTGCCAGCAGTTATCATAAAACAGCTCAAACATTATGTAATTCATTGAGTCAATGAGCACAGCTGATTTTGCGCTTTGTAAACTATGCTTAGTAAAGTGTGGACTATTGGAATGGATGTAGGCACTAGCAGTATGATTTTCTGCCACCACCTTTATTAACTGGGTGGGAGGGTGGATGAGTCACAGTGATTTAAGAGAAGGACAGAGAAATCTAATTAAGAGTTATTTATCTCTTTTAATAGTTAGGAAGTTTGCCAAACTGTCTTTTCATAAAACACACTACAAGATAACAAATTTTGTCAATGATCACCACGTAAAACTTGTTAGATCTACAAAACCTTTCTCTTCAATGAAATGGCCCATCACCCAAAACAAAGCAATTAAATACAGAACAACCACATCCATCTCAAACCCCTGTATGTATATTAAACTACTCCCCAATTAGACATAAGCAAATAAAATATGATATACAGTAAATGAGGGTCTGGCTAGAGAATCTTGCCTGTATGCTCGGGGTTCTGCTGATCGCCATATTTGGGGTCGGGAAGGAATTTTCCTCCAGGGTAGATTGGCAGTAGCCCTGGAGGTTTTTCGCCTTCCTCCGCAGCATAGGGCAGGGGTCGCAAGCTGGAAGATTCTCTGCAACTTGAAGTCTTTAGATCACGATCTGGAGACTTCAACAGCAGAGTTAAGGGAAAGTGGGGGGGTCAACATTTATGGCCTGCATCATGCGGGAGGTCAGACTAGATGACCATATTGGTCCCTTCTGACCTTAAAGTCTATGAGTCTATGAGTCTAAATAAGTCCACAGCTTAATTGAAGTAAATTGATACAGCTCTAAATAATAGTTTAGATTATAGCAATTTTCTTCACAACTAATCTAAAAGTATTTAACAAATCTCTCTCTCTCTCTCTCTCTCTCTCACACACACACATGTGGTGAGATTTTAAAAAATGCTTACTATTTGCCTAATTTTGCTCCTATTAAAGCCAATGATAAAACATGCATTGACTCATTCTGAGCACTTTTAAAAATTTACCCATATAGTATATAGACAAATAAGTATACGGACTTACATATATATTATAGGTGTATCTGGTATCATTGCCTATTATTAAGGTTGCCTGACACTAACCATTGTAAGACCCTGTTTTCAGTTGCTAATAACTAACAAAGTTTAGCTATTTGGACTAAAATCGTTGTCATCCCATGAATATCTGCTTACATTTGGCCAAATTAAAGCATGCTTCAGCCCAGGGCTCTGCTGGACTTTCCCTGCAACTGCAGCTCTGTGCTGCTGTGGGTACCTGAACTCAGAGTAGGGGACCTGTCTCTCTTGTGCTCTCAATGACCCCAGGACTAGGCTGCATAGAGGAGGAAGATGCCTGATTTGAATGAAGAGGTGACAAGAGCCAAACCTGGAGGTGGGGGGTTGATTGGGACAAAGAGCCTGAAATTGGAGGCTAGCAGGGGGAGAAGGAAGCTGGGATTGGAAGTTGCAGTGAGGTGGATAATAGGACTGACTGGGCAAAGGCAATGGGACTTGGAGCAGGGGAGGCAAAAGGAGGTGGGAATTGAGAGCCAGTAAATCTGGGGGAGACTGAAATTGCATGAGGAGTCAGAGGGAGGGAAGAATGGGACTGGCTGGGCAAGGAGACTGAGACAAGGAGGTTAGGGATGGGGGAATAATGAGATTGGCTGAGGATCAGGGATAGAGATTGGGACTGGAAAACAGTGCGGGATAGGGAACTGTGGGTGGGGAAGGAGAGGCTACTGGAGGCCAAGTTATGGAGCCAGGGAAGGGAGGAACTGATATGGCTGTGCACGGAAGCTGCAGGTGTGATAAGACACCTTTGTAGAGAATGGGACTTGGGTAGGCAAGGAGAATTGGCCTGGGATGAGGAACTGGCATGGAAAAGAGACAGGATTGGGACAGAGATAGGTTGGGTGGCAAGGGCAGAAGGAATTATGCTTGGGCAGAATAGTGTATGCAGCACACTCACCTTTAGAACCTGGATTAGACCCCAAAATTCCTGAGTCTCTGCTGCCAGCAAATAACTGTGAAAGTCACTGGAAAATGTGCCTCATCCACCTCTAGTGTGGTCCACACAGAGGATGACAACTTATTGCTGCTATCAATTACTCCATTAACACAAGTAGCAGAGGTTAAAATGGTGGATTTATAGGTTCCAACCCTGCTGAGGACCCATGTAGATGTCCATGAGATGCCAAATTATGGAATTTCTGTTTTTTGTTTGCTTTTTTAAAAGCTAGGAAATTACATACACTAAACTGTGTTAGAAAAACATTATTAAGGGTGCAAAATCAAGCACTCAAAAGTTAGGAAATGCCAGAAACAAGGTTGCCTTAGGGTAAGACAATGTTTTCATGGGACATTTAATTTTTGTGAAAGGCAAATGGGTTCTCTGAAAGACGCAATATGGAAAACTACTCAGTACTTAGTTGCTCTACACTGAAGGGTTGAGTTTAGGCAACACAATTAAAAACTTGGTGCCTGATCCAGAGCCCACTGAAGTTAGTGGAATGACACACATTGAATTCAGTGGGCTTTGGCTCAGACCTTTAGAGCCTTCACTACACTTTCCAAAATCTTTCAGTTTTTCCCTATAGCACTACTATGAAATGGAATCCAGATACTGACATGCAACTGAGGATAGTAAAAATTCCACTTTGCTTCAGGTTTCCCCTGGACTAGCCAATATTAACACACATAACTTTAAAATGGGGTTAGGTTTATGCAAGCAAATACTATATTATACATGCACACACAATGAAACCACAAAATCTGTTCCTCAATCTGTGATGTCTCTTACACATGGAATGCCATCCCCGAACTGATCTGTAAAGCAACTATTTCTTTCCTTCAATTTTCCCCCAAGACCTCTCCTGCCATGACCCCCTAAAAGAAATCAGCCAATAAAGGAGAGCTTAGCTGAGGGACTATTGGGTATAGCTGCCACTTAGTTACCTATTTAAAATAAATAATAAAAATAATAATTATTAATAATAACTACATACTGATATTCCTCTCCATCCACTTTTCATATGACACGTCTCCTGAGACTGTAAGGGTCATATTCACAAAGGGACTTAGGTGCCTAACTGCCTCTTTAGGTGCCTAAATCCAACTCTTAAGTGCCACTTATGGTATGTCTACATGTATGATGGTGTAGAGTACATACACTGCTCTCTCCCCTAGCGTGGGTATAAATAGCAGTGTAGATGGTGAGGCACGGCTTAGGCGAGGAGAGTGCCCTACATGACTGAACCCTCAGGGTACATACCCTACACGGCTCTCTAAACTCCCAAGCAGTGCTTCCCCTGTCTACATGGCTATTTTTAACAGTGTAGTGTCCTGCTGACTCCCTGAGCCTGGAGCCTCTTCTCACCACAGTGAAAGGCTCTGTCAGTGGGGAGATAGCGGGGAAAGGCTCCAGCAGCTTCTAGCCTTTCCCCCACTGTCCCCCCCCTGCCAAAACCTTTCCTTAGAACAATGAAAGGCTCCAGCAGTGAGGCGCTGCCTTTCCCTACTGCCTCTCTGCTGCTAGGATCTTTCACTGAGGCATGAAAGGGGGTTTGGGCGGCGCTCAGGGGGTTTGGGCGGCCCGGCGAGGCGCTCGGGGGGGGTTGGGGGGCCCGGGGGGGGGGGGGGGGGGGGGGGGGGGTGTTACGGCGGGGCGGCGCTCTTATTTTTTGCCTGGGGCGGCAAAAAAGTTAAAGCCGGCCCTGACACCATGCCACAGCTAACGAGCTGCTTGGTGACCTAGTTCATGCCTAAACCCTGATTCTCAAATTAGGAGTTTCCCTACCCATCTCACCTGTGGGGCTCAATCCAGTAGGTTTGCTCTGAACATGTATAACCAGCACAAAAGGGGAGAGCAGGTAGGTAGTTATGTATCCAATGCTGCCTGATGGTCTAGTGCAGGGGTCGGCAACGCTGGCACGCGGCTCGCCAGGGTAAGCACCCTGGCGGGCCGGACCAGTTTGTTTACCTGCCACCTCCGCAGGTTCGGCCGATCGCGGCCCCCACTGTCCGCGGTTTGCCATCCCGGGCCAATGGGGGCAGCGAGAAGTGGCGCGGGCGAGCGATGTATTGGCCGCGGCTTCTCGCCGCTCCCATTGGCCCGGGACGGCAAACCGCGGACAGTGGGGGCCGCGATCGGCCGAACCTGCCGCATCAGCAGGTAAATAAAACTGGCCCAGCCCGCCAGGGTGCTTACCCTGGAGAGCCACGTGCCAACGTTGCCGACCCCGGTCTAGTGATTAGAGCACCCCCGTGGAACATGAAAAACCCAAGTTCATAATCCCTGCAGTGCTTGATTTGGAGCAAGGACTTGAACTCAGGTTTTACACATCCCAGGTGAGTGTTCTAATCACCAGCATATGTGAGGAGGGTGTGTGTATGTTTTTCTATACCTCTCCTATTGAAGCTGTTCCATTTTGTATAAATAACTGAATATTTATTGATGCAGGTACTTAAACCTGACTCTTCCACATGCAGGGGAATGCCCTAAGCACTGGGCTTTAGAGTCAGTAGCTCTCTTTCCCCCTCCCCCACAACCCTCCCCAGCTTTCTGACTTCTGTGGATCCCTTTCATAAGGACTTAACCCTCCCTGTGCATTACTATGGGAAGCCTGAAGACCTAGCCCAGGGTTGAGAATTCCACTGGGCCTAGGAGTTAGGCCTAAAGTCCCTTGGTCAATCTGGCCCTAAGCAGTTTGGGGCAAGGACCTTATCTTTGTATGTGCTTGTACAGCACCTTGTACGATGGGACATTGATCCTGTAACCGCTCTGTGTTATTGTAATTTAAATAAGTAATAATAATAACTACTTCTACCAATAATAATTAATTTGGTGCCAGGGCAGCTGCACTTCATTAGACCAGGGTATGATTCCACTGACATGCCATGTGTAACCTGACTAGTAATCTCATGATTTTTCCACAAAATTTCCAGCACAGCTTGTCCTGCTTGGGCTAAAAATGCCATTAGAACAGCCTATTTTGCAATATTTTGGCACTTCTATTTCCAGTCTGGCCAGAATCAGGAAGTGCAGAGGCAGTATAGAGACAACAAAAACAAACAGGTGGACTGGCCTGTTAGAGTAATTTACACATAACTAGGACCAGAATTAAGGAGCCCTCAACAATTCACAACTTGTTGTGCAGAGCTTCGTAGGTGTTCATCCAATTGGGAAACACTTTTGCAGATTTTTATCAATCTGTAGCCCATATCACTACTTGATTGGAGTTTCATGAGTATATATGGATTTATTAGCACAACACACCTCTGACTTCCATGCCTGGACGCACAGAGCTATTTGAATATTAAAAAAATAATAATTTATTTTGTGAATGAAATCATGGAGTCTGGATAGCTAACAGTTGTAGGCTGATCTAAGTGTTATTCACGAATAACCAGCCCAGAAATGTAATGAGTATTATAACAAATAGATAGCCATCCAAAAATATGGACTAGACGTGTGTTAATAATTATTTTCTATGTTTCGCTCACTATTAATTTTTATTGTGTTTTGTTCAGCCATATATCTGGCTGGTGGGTCTTGTCCACATGCTCAGGGTCTAACTGATCACCATATTTAGGGTGGGGAGGAATTTTCCCCAGCTCAGATTGATGGAGTCCCGGTTTTCTTTTGGATTTTTTTGTTTTTGCCTTCCTCTGCAGTACGGGACATAAGTCACTTACTAGTTTGAACTAGAGTAAATGGTGGATTTTCTGTAACTTGAAGTTTTAAAATCAAGTTTTGAGGACTTCAGTAACTCAGTCAGAGTTTATGGGCCTATTACAGGAGTGGGTGGGTGAGGTTTTGTGGCCTGCAATGTGCAGGAAATCAGCCTAGATGACCATGATGGTCCCTTCTGGCCTTAAAGTCTATTAGTCGATGAGTCTCCTGCTTAAAAAGTTTTAATTATTCAAGCAGGGAGTAGTCACATACCCTAAATAGTGAGTAGTCAATAGCGCAAAAGGAAGAGTTGGCAAACAACCTGTAGTTTGAAAATAGTTTGTCTAAACTATTCAGCAAATAAGATATACATTTGCAGAAATTAGGATAAGTTTTTGAATGCTTTTCCTATGGAAAAATGTGCTGAATTTGCAATGAATGCTATTCACAATCTGTGTTCAGCTTTATAGAAGTCCAGCCCAACCTCCATTGAATCTAAAGACTCCCATGGCCTTCACTGGCATTTGATTAGGACCTAGATGCGAAGCACTTTTTGAGGAAGTACTATAGTATGAAAGATGTGATACAAATTTGATTGTATTACACCGTGTGTTTAGCAATTATTCAATCCCCTTTAATCCAGTGGGGGAGGATCTTTGGGTAGAATTTTATTGAGTATTGATTTATGGTTTTCATTGCATTTACTTATTTCATTATGGTGCACATTTCCAAGCATCTGGCATGCTGCACAAAAATGAAGAAAATTAGTCAACTGAATTTCAATTCAGCCTAGAAAAAACAAGCAAAAGGAAATTATTAGCTAGTCTAGTAATCAAAAACGGAGCAAAAATAAATAATCCAAGATGGAAGAGATGAGTCCAACAATGTCAAAAATGGACACACCCAAGAGGAAGAGCTTTGCACAACGCTGTGAAATCAGTCTCAGAGGAACTGGCAGACACACTGTGGGAGAGAATACCATAGACAGGGTCCCTGAATCAAGAGGGAACCTTAGCTGGTTCATTCAGTCTGTCATTGATTGGTTGTGGCTCTGATATTTCAAAGAGCCAATGACATTTCTCCTTGACAGATGTCAGTTCCAAATGGGATAGCTCAGTGGTTTGAGCATTGGCCTGCCAAACTCAAGGTTGTGCGTTCAATCCTTGAGGGGGCCACTTAGGGATCTAGGGCAAAATCAGTACTTGGTCCCTGCTAGTGAAGGCAGGGGGCTGGACTCGATGACCTTTCAAGGTCCCTTCCAGTTCTAGGAGATAGGATATCTCCATTAATTAACTACACACAGCAGAACCTCTTGAAAATTGTTAACATTTTCTGGTGGGGAGATGGAAGTTCACAGGAGAGCTCTTAAAGGGAAAGGTGCAAATCTAGTGAAGTGCCCTCTCAGCTATACTTGTGTGATACAAATCAACATCGCCTCATGATCAGTCACATAAAAATTGCTAATAAACCTAAAAAAATCCCCAGTATTGACACCTTGGGACAGATCCTCAGCTGGTCTCAGTTGTCAGCTCCATTCACTTCAGTGAAACTATAACAGTTAATACCAGTTGAGGATTTGCCCCTTATTTTGCATTACAAGGAGGAGCTCATGAACAATAGACATCCGTCCAGTCTGTTTTCCAAAAACAAATATCCTGCTAGTGGGAGAAGCAGAGCTATGAACATGAAAAGAAATGAACAGTTAATACCCATTGATTAGATTTTGTAACAAAACACTCTTTTCCTTATTATCTTTATCTTACCAGATTCCTAAACTGTTTTTCATAAAGTTATCATAATGCAGCTGCATCAGAAGCTGAATCTAGACACTGAGTTTTTCAAAGAATGTATTCACAGGGTAGAAAGATGAGGCTCTAAACTGGCTTCTCAGAAAAATGGACCCCCTCAGGGCAACCACTCTGTGCAGACTAAGGCATCACTTCGGTTCAAATAGCGAAACATTTATCAACGAGATCAGAGAAAAAGTTAAATGATAAAGGCATTTACCAGATCACACACAGAGTTTTATTTTAAATCTTAATTTAGTAAATTCTTGCTGTAGTGCATTTAGTATTCAGGAAAGGTAAGTTTGACAGCTCAGAGGAGCCGAGACACTGAATGCAGCAGAAAGACCATATAGCACACAGCCTGACAGCTGGGAGAAGGAGGCTAGGGAAAAGGCTGGGAGCGAACCAAAGAAGTGGGCTGGGACTGCTACTAGGGGACCAACAGCAGGGAATGGGAGGCATGAGGCATCTACAACTCTTGATGACAGGAGGGCAACACTGAGTGGCTTCCCACTAAGACCACAGATAACAGAAATGAACTCTGGGCACTGGGACTGGAGAATCAGCCCCTAATTGCCCTGACTAGAAGAGATGCATGAGGTACAGCCCCTGAAGAGCCACATGGGGCATACTTTTCCATGTGCCCCTCTAATGAACTGCCCTGATGGGGCTGAGTTAGGAACTATTATGTAACAATTCACTCTGTATATGGGCAGTGGAATGGAGGGGGTGTACACTGTTCCCACCTACCAATCACAGTAAAGAATCTGTTGTTGCTTATTTAAAGTGCGGTGTGTGTTTAATAGGAACTCATTGTAGTTTTATAGATTTTAAAGCCCAAAAGGACCACTATGATCATCCAGTTTGACCACCGTATAACAGCTCTCAATGGCACCATCGCTCTTTATGCGCCAATGAGTTCTCTGATAACTGCTGAATCCGATGCATGACTGACAGTCCCATCCACAGGTAGGACACACTCATGCACTAGCAATGCTCTGATTCTGAGCAGCACATTTTTTCCTCCTCTGACGCCTTTGAGCTAGAGCATATCTATTACTATTACTAATGGAACATTTCTACGAAGAGCTGGAGGAGGCAATGCAGAAAAGATCCACTATACAATCATCCAAGGGGACTTCAATGCAATAGTAGGTGAAAGGAGAATGAGAATGAAAAGTATGTAGGAAAATTTGGTAAAGGTCTAAGAAATGATCACAGAGCACGTCTGATTGGATTTGCAGAGGCAAACCATCTCCACATAATGAACACGATATTTCAAAAAGAACAACATCAGCAGTGGACATGGAAAAGCCCAGATGGAATCACACTGAATCAGACTGATTATGTATTGACGCATGCCAGAAGAATCTTCAACAATGTAGTCACAATAGGAGAACGAATAATTTTCACAGGCTCAGACCATTGTATGTTGTGCTCAAAACTATGCATTGACAATGCCTACAAAGACCGAGTCAAGAGGTGCCAGAAACCAAAGCAAAAATGGCACTTTAATGAAGAGGCATTTGCACAGGAAGTGAGTGAAATGGACCTTGAGTATAAGGTCAAGCAGGATATCAATGAGAACTACGAAGAGTTTATCTCACAGATAATCTCAGGAGCAAAGAAGGCAAAGGCATTGAAAATTCTGGGATGCAAGCAGAGGATCAGCAAGGAAACTGTGAATCTGATGGCGAGGAGGGTGCACATGAAATTAGAAGGAAAAATGGTTGAAGACTACAGGACACTGTGCAAAGAAATTCACGTGAAGAGCAAATAAGATTACAAAGACTTTAGAAAGAAGAAATTGAGAGAGGCAGCTGAAAAGAACAAGAGTCTGAAGAAGGTAGAAAGAGATGTTAGGCTGAAACAGATTATCCCGGCAGTGCTGAAAGATTTAAATGGTGAAAGGATTTTGGAAAGGAGCAAGATGAATGAAATATGTACAAAATTCTACAATGATCTCTACTGCTCACATGTCAATGTGCAGCATACACCGTCAAGGCAGCAGGTTATAGAAGAAGTTCCAGATGTTATGTGGGAAGACATCAAATACACAATTCATAACATAAAGAGAAGGAAGAGCCCAGGAGTGGACGATATTTGGCCAGAATATCTCAAAACAGGGGAAGATACTCTCTTCAAAGCGTTGGCGCAATGGTTCACCATCTACATTAATAGCAAGGGTGTTCCAGATGCATGGAAGAAATTGAAAACAATAATATTGATGAAGAAAGGCAATCCAGAAGAATTGAGCAACTACCATCCGATTACACTCCTCTCACAAGTGCATAAGGTCTTCACCCACGTCATACTCAATCAGATTAAGAAGGATCTTGAAATGCACAAAAGCAGAGAACAAGCTGGTTTCTGCTCAGGGTATTCGACAATTGATCGCATCCACTCAGTTAGGCAGCTCATTGAAAAATACAAGGAATACAAAGTACTGTTGTGTATTGCATTTGTCGACTACAAAAAGGCATTTGACTCGGTGGAGATTAACAATGTACTCAACGCGCTCAACTAAATCAGAATCGACCCGAGGTACATCGACCTGCTGTAAGAAATTAACTGCAATTGCTCGACAGAGATAACATTATTCAATGCCCCCTGCATTATTACTATAAGTAGAGGAGTCAGACAAGGCGACACAATTTCTCTGAAACTGTTTGCAGCAGTACTGGAGTCGCTGGTCAAGAAATTGAACCGGGAAGAAGGAATCAGAATTGATGGAGAACAGCTAACACATCTTCTCTTTGCTGATGACTGGGTAATATTGGCAAAAGACACAGCAGAACTGGAGAACAAATTGCAGCAACTGCAAATACTTTCGCATAGTATTGGATTGGAAGTGAACACGTCGAAGATTAAGTGGATGCAGAATGATCATTGTGCAGAAGGAATCATCACTGTAAATGGAAAAGTAATCAAGGAGGTCGACAAATATGTTTACCTGGTCAGCAGCTGAACAGAGACAACTCATTCGAAGGGGACTGCAGTAGGAGGAGAAAGGCAGGGTGGGCAAGTTTAAACAAAATGCAGGCGTTTCTAACGGATGATGAACTACCCATGAAGAAAGGGAAAGAACTATTTAACTCCACTGTTCTGCCAGCAATGATATACAGAGTGGAAAGCTGGTCAACAATGAAAGTGGAGGAAGAAAAATTCGCTGTCAACCAGAGAGCAGTGGAAAGGCAAATATGTAAGATATAGCTCCGTGATCATATACCGAATGAGGAGCTCAGAAGGCATACAGAGGTGACCGATGTAGTGCAGGGGATGTACGACGCAAAGCGGAGATGGGCGGGTCATGTAGTCCGCAGGTAAGACAATGGGTGGACCACCCACATCAGTGATCCCCAGAGACCACAAGCGACCGCTGGGCAGACCAAATATGCACTGGACCGATCCCATGACAAAACCGTTTGGCCAGAAATGGAAAGAATGTGCTCGCAACAAAACGGAATGGTGTGGCACCGACTTGCGTTCGTGGCGGGACAGACGAAGACAAGCGAGAAAGGTGATATCTATTACTATTACAAAGACATCCGGTCTTGACTTAAAGCCTTCAAGTGATGGATAATCTACCACATCCCTTGTAATTTGTCACAATGGTCAGTTACCATCACCTTTATTAAAAAGAACAGGAGTACTTGTGGCACCTTAGAGACTAACAAATTTATTAGAGCATAAGCTTTTGTGGGCTACAACCCACTTCTTCGGATGCATATAGAGTGAAACATTGAGGAGATATATATACACACATACAGAGAGCATGAACAGGTGGGAGTTGTCTTACCAACTCTGAGAGGCCAATTAAGTAATTGTATGTGTATGTGTGTATATATATCTCCTCAATGTTTCACTCTATATGCATCCGAAGAAGTGGGTTGTAGCCCACGAAAGCTTATGCTCTAATAAATTTGTTAGTCTCTAAGGTGCCACAAGTACTCCTGTTCTTTTTGCGGATACAGACTAACACGGCTGCTACTCTGAAACCTGTCATCACTTTTATTGCTTCTTATGTTGGGTTTGAATTTGTCTAGCTTCAGCTTCCAGCCTTTGAACATTGTTATGCCTTTTTCTGTTAGATTAAACAGCCCCTTACTACCAGAAATCTTTTCCCATACAGGTATTTGGAGACTGTAACCATCAATGTCTGTAGAACCTAGTGCTTGCAGCTCCTGCAATATTTGCTTTCAAGATCATGGCACATAGAACAATATTTCAAAGGGACTGGTGCATCCCCTCACTCAGAGTGATACCATGTAGAGTTTAATTGAGGGTTCACTGAGTTTCAGTCAGTGGGAGTTAGCTGTTAAAATGCAGGGGTTATACCATCGCATGAATTTTCCAACCTGGAACCCATAGCAGCAGCAGTAGTAATTTAAAATTGGAAATAAGGATAAGTGCCTTGTAATGTATGTCCTACTCTTTCTCACTGCCTATTGGACCCTGATACATTTTATGCAATGCTCATTTATTTTCTTTCCTATTTTGCAGTAGCTTTCTAATGCGTGGCTCTGCACAATGTGTATTTTGTGGTTATATAGCTAATGTTAGTTATGTTTAACACATTGGATTTCATCACCCTAGGATTACAGATTTAATGTTATAACAGAGAATTTTTCTAGGCATAAGAAATATCTAGACATACGATGTCAAACTCTTGTTGCACACATTTATAGCAGAGATAAGACCAAGCACTGACATTTAAATTTGGATCCAGATTAAAAACTTCTCCAAAGTTTGAAGGTCTACAGATCCAGGTTTTGGGTCACTGCCCTCTTCAATTTATATGAATGAATAAGAAATAAATAATTGATAACCACCACTACCCCATCATATTCTTCTGCTATGAAGTACATACCTTCTGACATGAATTTTTTTAGGTAGTATGAAGTATACAGAAAACAACTCAGTGCATTCAAAAACGTACCCAAGTTATTCAGTTTGTTCCCAGGGTATATACAGCCATTCAAGAATCTCTTTATTCATAAGTAAAATAATAACCCTCTTTGCATAAGGGAAAAGTACAGTAGCTTTAAAGTTTGGTTAGAGGGTTTTTTCGGTTCTTTTTTAAACCCAAGCTAAATGAGAAATTCTCATTTTATTTTACCTCCGAGCATAGTTTCCGTAACATAAGGAGAGTTTTGATTAGTTTGTTAGAGTTCAGCAGTTATTCTAGAATGTTTTATGACATGAGTATTATGGAATGAGATCTCTGATAAACCTACACACCTTTCAGTTGTGCAGATTTCTAGTATGACTATCGAGGTTCGGATCCAGTTGAGCTGCATGACCATGCATGGTTTTAGTTCACAGAGTTCGTGTGAATGCCATCTAAATTTTTATGGACATGCGTTTACATCTCCTTCATTTCATTTTAAAATTCTCAAAACACATTTTTCCTACTAGTTGATTAAAACATTGTTTGCAAACTTGAAACATTTTAGATATTACACATTTCATGGATCCTAATGTCTGTCAGCACATGAAAATCGTGGCCTAATGCCACAACTAAGAGTTGTAACAATTCAGATGAAAGCTCCTGCCACTTCGGATCCTAAGGGAAATTGCTAAAAATGGAGCAAATGCTTGAAAATAAACCCAGTGATTATTTAAAAACACTTTGCTCATTTTCAGTGATCTATCATCCTTTAATAGCAGCAGCAGCATGCAGTACAGATATAAGGACTTTTCTAAATTTCAGCTTGCTTGCTGGCAGAGCTTTGCTGTCTTTACTGCTTTCAGTAGTGTGCACTGGGTCTAGTAGTGTGTTCATGATTAGACCCTAAATCTTAAACATTTAGGGCCTAGTGCTGATTTTCCTGTTGAGGTACATGTCTTTTATGACAAGTTGGTATTGATGAGAACATGCTCAAACTTTGGGAAGGTTTGAGTCTATTGCCCTCCCTCACTCTTTCATAACACACACATGGAGGGCAGACTAGGGTCATTCAGAAACGAGTGTGCCTAAATATATATATAAAAAAATTAGAATTCAGGATGATTGAACATAGGTAGTTTTGCCAAACTACAACAGAGCAATATTCTAAAATAAACACAAAATTGTTTTGGTTTGGTTCATACTATAAAAGAGCATGTGGAGTTTTCAGTGGGATCAGGGAGGGTACACGCAGCAGGCAAACTAGTCTGACTGGAAAACTTGTGCCTGCTTCTGCTCTGAACATTAGATGCTTTTTAATGTCAGCAAAGCTATTGGGTGGTATGATGTAACGTTTAAATCTGGGACCAAGATGGGTTAGTAGAGAAAAAGCGGATATGTCAAGATGAAAGTGGCAAAACTGTTTATTCAGGTGATCGCTGAAACATTTGGACTTGCACTGTAAAGTTAGAACTGACAGATGGACTCAGTTGGGGAGGAGGGAGTGAGCATATCTGATGTTTCAGTGTCAATTACTTCCAGCTTGATGCCATGAGCTTGGTTTCCACACCTATTCCCTCTTGGCATCTCCTAGAATTGTGAGTGCTCATAGTAGGTGTTGCTTAAAATTGAAAAACAATGCACAGTCAAAAACATCCGATAGGACAGACAATACCATCCTTTCTAGTTTTTCTTTTCCCATGTTTCAAAGCAAGGTATAACATAGAATCTTTACACACAGAATTTATCTCCTATGCATATTAGTTTCTGGATCCCAGCTTCTCTGCAGGTTGGAAGATCTTCCTGGAGTTTTGATTTGAGCCATCTCTAATTCACAAGGAAACCCACTGTCATATTTGAAATTCTTATTTAGTATATATTTCTGACAACCCCATGCCCTTATCAACCCAAGAATTACCAACGTCTATGGAGAAGAATGTCTTACACAGTATTCACACCAGAATCCCTGAAGATTTTTGAGAAAATAAGCTGTGCCTATTGCTTGTGGAAAGGCAGGAAATGGGGAATAGAACAGAGTTTGTATACACTGGATAGTAATGTGCATTAGTTTGAAGACTTGCTTTGCATAGAGATGTTGGGAAAAGTTCTTGCATTTGAGGGTGGCTATATGGTGCACTGGGATAAAAATCTATCAGTGAAAGTTATACTGAATCCATCACTGGGAAAGGCTTATACGTGGGAGGCCTACATTTTTGCTGATAGTGGAATTGCCACTGCTGCTGAATTACAGTAATATAGGGTACGTCTTCACTACCCGCTGGATCGGCGGGTAGCAATCGATCTATCGGGGATTGATTTATCGCGTCTCGTCTAGACGCGATAAATCGATCCCCGAACGCGCTCCCCGTTGACTCCGGAACTCCACCAGAGTGAGAGGCGGAAGCGGAGTTGACAGGGGAGCCGCAGCCATCGATCCTGCGCCGTGAGGATGGGAGGTAAGTCGATCTAAGATACGTCAACTTCAGCAACGCTATTCACGTAGCTGAAGTTGCGTATCTTAGATCGATCCCCCCCCAGTGTAGACCAGCCCTTAGTGTCTGTGTAGCATACTTTACAAACTGTTAGCAAACTATACCATAATATGATTGTAAAGATCATATAAAGGATCGCATCAGCCATGACTAAAGTGCATCTACCTCTGAGATGAAATGTGTCGAATATTTACCAGTTCACAGAAACAATAAAGTACAGCACAGGCCAGAGAGTGAAGAATGTCTTATCCAAATGAAATTGCCAGGAGAATTAAGGCAAGGAAAAATGTACTGCAGTAGTATTTAGCCAGCATATCTGATTCCACATGCCTTCTCAAATCTTGCCTTCAGCTACAGCTGAAAATTATATTGCTGTCCTCATTCTTGGCCTTCGTCCTATCCCTTCCTAACAATAGACTGGCACTTGGTTTTCAAGGCTTGAATCAAGCAATGTAGTGACTGACTAATTGGTTTCCAGCTCATTTATGAATAAAAAGTTTGAGACTTATTTTGTTAAAAATCAAACAGATTAATAATCTGTAATAGGAATTTGTGTAGTAAAACATGTCTTAATTCATTGATAAAGGGACATATTCTGCCACTCTTACGCTTATTGATGTCAGTGGGACTACTCATAGTGTAAGGTAATACTTGCTGTGACTGGGGATTGCAGAATCTGGCCCAAGGAGACATATTGTTTTTCTTCCATTAAAAGGAAACACATTTGTAAACCTTAATGAAATCCCTTCATAGAGCACACATTGCACAATAGCAGAACTAAATTTTGTTTTTATGTTAAACCAGGATGGACATCCAGAAAACAGATTTCCTTAGATCCATCACTTAGGAACCAATCTGAAGCCTATTGGAATGAATGGAAATACTAACATTGACTTCAGTGGGCTTTAGACTGGAGCCTTAGTGGATTTGTCTACACTGAGTTTTAAAACCTGCAGCAGTGAGTTTCAGAGCCCAGTGTAGAGGTTGTGGCTTGGGCTGGTGCTTGGGGCTATAAAGTCCACCCCTGGCCTCAGGCTTCAAAGCCTGAGCTCCCGTTGGAGCCCGAACATCGACAGCTGTTTTTAGCGACATAGCCCCAATGGTGCGAGCCTGAATCTGCAGATCCGAGGCTCCGAGACTAGCTGCCCTGGGTTTTAAACCCTGGTGCAGGGATGTTAAGGGTGCTGGGGGTGTGGCAGCACTCTCTGGCTTGAAGTGTTTTCCATTATACACAGTTTTGTTCAATGGCTTTCAGCACCCCCGCTATAAAAATTGTTCCGACGTCACTGCCCCAGTGTAGACGTATGTCTGTGGTAGGGCACCCCCTTTAGGCTACATGGGGAGAACACGCACATGAGTCCCATTTTTTCACCCCCCCGCCCCCACCTCAGGTGGGTGCTGTGGGGTGTCCGTTTAGCGTGCTTGTGCTCACCTTCTGGCCAGGGCCTCTCTACTATCTCGTCCCCTCTCCATGTCCCCAATGCTGCTACCAAACAACCCTGGTCAGCAAAAAGGGCTAAACAGAAGAAAGGTAAAGAAAAACCTGGAAGCAGCTCCCTCCCGGATATGGGCCTCTCTGACTTCAGAGGGGTCCTGGGATTATCAATGGCCACTTCAGAGTTCACTGGACACCAGTGCAAGCCTCAGTTCCTTTCCCATTTTCCTTGGGGTTTCTGTGAGGGCAGGGCTCAGAAAGCTGCCAGAACTCTCTACAGGGCTGGAGATGCTCAACAGTCTGTTCCCTTCCTAGGGGATGTCTCCAACTGAGTGAGTTTCCCCCCCTCTTTTCAACTCCTCTTCCAGTCCTGGCATGATCTTCGGGTACAGTGGGGTTGGGCCACTCCAGCCCAAACCAGCTCCTTAACTGGTTCCATGAGAGTGTGGGGTTTCTATACCCTGTCACAACATACCCATAGACTCTGATCTGTATACCAGTGTAAATATAGAGTAACTCTGTTTAAGTTAATGAAATAACCTTGGATTTATGGTTGTAAAGTGTGGAGTGCCCTTAATGTTCATGAGAGTGGGTGCGCATCATCACAAAGAACTGAGCCTTCATGCCAATGCAATTGAGAGCAAAGTTTGGTCTGTTATCTTTTGCATATCAGTGTGTGCAGAATTGAGTACACCAAGGCTCAGAAGTCTTTTCTGTAGCTGCAGGATATTAGCCTGTAAAATGGAATTACTCAATCTATTTTAGGCTGCAAGTTAACAGAAAAGAAGGACTGATTTACTGAGCCCTAGAGAAGAACAGGTGTTTGTGTTAAACTACCCTATGCCGTTGCGAAAGAGCCGGGGGGTGGGATAGGGGAATAGCATAATAGGCTATGTCTGCACCATTGGTGAACATGCCTTATTTGGGACCGTCAACAAAGTTGCCAGGACATTAATCCAGAGCAAATGTTTATGTTTTGACTGAACAAATTATATGATATTAAATGGCATAATAGTACAGCATCTATCTTGCCTTGCCTTTCCTGTCCCAACAAAGCAGTTGGAATGGTTAAGTTTTACCCTTACAAAGGAAGAAATGCATGCCAGTTTTCTCCAGTTATATTTTTCATACTGAAGCAAGGACTTTGACTTATTTCAAGGATGATCCCATATGGGTTCACTCATTGGCACTGGAAATTTGGAGAATCTAGGTGTCTTCTTGGCATTGATTAGGCTATAAAGATACCTGAGTAGTCTAAAAACCCAGCTTGCCCTTCATATAAAGTTTAGGTGATTACTTTTCAACCATTGTAGCAAGGATTATAAACCGTTTTTCCAATTACCACTGCCGGTCACTTCTGTCATTAGAGGAAACCAGAACACATTTGGTTCTGCCCAGTATTGCTTGAAAAGTTCATCCTGTACAAAGTCTGAAATAAAAAGAACGAGGACTCCTTGTGGCACCTTAGAGACTAACAAATGTATTTGAGCATAAGCTTTCGTGGGCTAAAACCCACTTCATCGGATGCATGCAGTGGAAAATACAGTAGGAAGATATATATACACAGAGAACATGAAAAAATGAGTGTTGCCATATCTCGTTATAGTTGGTATGGCAACACCCATTTTTTCATGTTCTCTGTGTATATATATCTGCCTACTGTATTTTCCACTGCATACATCCGATGAAGTGGGTTTTAGCCCATGAAAGCTTATGCCCAAATAAATTTGTTAGTCTCTAAGGTGCCACAAGTATTCCTGTTTTTTTGTGGATACAGACTAACACAGCTACCACTCTAAAGTCTGAAATGTATTTCAGCTTGAATGGGCAGAATCTGATTGGATCTTGTGGAGGCATGCAGGGCCAGGATGAGGTTTGCAAGAAACTTCACTCCATTTGCAGGCTGCATGAGAGCCAATCAAAATAGCAGTCCCAGTAAGAAATGACTGCTCCACCTTTGATCTCTCTAAGGAGCAAATCACTTGGAAATTGGCAAAGAGATGACTGAACTAACCTTTAATGTCAAGGAGCAACCTGTGACATTCTAATTGATGCCATGTAGCAAGCGCATGCCATGTACACTGCGCAGCCACAGGAGAGATTGCCTCCTGAGAAACAATCTCTCCAAGTGCTTCTCCCAAGAGCAAGGCAGCTCCCCGCTGTCCCTTACACAAGGCTCTATGCAAATTGCACAATCCTGTCTGTAGGGTTTAACTACAGTTGGTATTTCTAAGCTTCCTGCTGGAGGCAGCCATCTTGCTGAAAGTGTGCCCATTGTGAGGCTGACAACATGAAAGACCAGCATAAATGACTGTGAAACCAGTTTGCATCCTGCTTTGCTTTTTTACCAATCAGCAGACGAATATTTAATATTTAAATATGAAACACTTTGTTTAATCTTTGAATTTTAGAGACCGATATTAGCTTCAAACACATCCAGAATTTCCAATGCTCTACAGATCTAGGAAGACATCTTATTCTTTCTCCTCTGTAGGATATTCAACTGAATGTATAGCACAGGATTTTTGTTCCATATGCTGAGCTTTTCAGCAGGGCCTGCCTTCATGCTTCAGCACCTACATTTGAATCAGATAATTGGGGGCATGGGATAGGGAGAGTAGACATCCCCTGATAGATGTCATTGAAAATACCTGCCATTTTGCACAATCTAGTAAATTCTAAAGGTATGGCATATAATGCAGACACTTCTGAAGAGTATCTAAATCTGTATTATTAATTTCCATATTGTTATTCCATAACAGTTCCCCCTCCCACACAAACACAAAATGGAAAGAAAAAAAAAACAAACCGAAAAACCAGACTCCCGGATCAGTACTGGCCAGATTCTGATACCCTTACTCATGGTGAACAACAGCACAAGTAATCACACTGAAAGTCAATAGGTCAAATTGCAAACAGTTACTCAGAACTGTCCTGCTGTGAGTAAGAGCTCCACACTATAACCCAGTAGGACCACTTATGCACTAAGGTGCTACTGAACATAAACAAAGTTAGTCAATCCACTAACAGAATATTATGTAACATAAGCGTATCGCAGGCAAAAGTCATCTGCTCCAGGTGGGGATACATAGAGCTAGGTTGTGCCTCGCCTTCTGCATGTCTGCAGTTTTGGGGGAGTGCACAAAGAACCAATCTATCTTTGGTTCTTAAATGGCCCTCATCACCATCATATCTGAACATCTCAAAGTCTCCCCACATCCCTGTGAGGTAAGGGAGTAGTATTATCTCCGTTCTACAGATGGTAAACGGAGGCACAGAGAGATTAGGACCCAGATCCTCAAAGGTATTTTGGCACCTAAGTCCCATTATTTTTAATTGAAATCAATGGGAATTAGGTGCCGAAGGGTATGTCTACACTACGATATAAGATAGAAGTCGATCTTTCGTAACCAATTTTATACAGTTGATCATGTGTCCCCCCACTAAGCGCATTAGGTCAGTGGAGTGCATCCTCAATACCGTGGCTAGCATCGATTCACGGAGTGGTGCACTGTGGGTAGCTATCCCACAGTCCCCGCTGCCCATTGGAATTTTGGTTTAAGCTCCCAATGCCTGATGGGGCAAAAACATTGTCGTGGGTGGTTTTGGGTACATGTCATCAGGCTCCTCCCTCCCTCCTTGAAAGCAATGGCAAACAATCATTTCGCACCTTTTTGTCTGGGCTATCCGTGCAGACGCCATAGCACAGCAAGCATGGAGCCCGCTCAGCTGCACACTGCTGTTGTGAGCATTGTAAACACCTCGCACATTATCTTGCAGTA
The DNA here is from genome assembly GCF_002925995.2 of Terrapene triunguis. Lineage (NCBI taxonomy): Eukaryota > Metazoa > Chordata > Testudines > Emydidae > Terrapene > Terrapene triunguis. The sequence continues at coordinate 9,143,770 of NW_020664530.1, forward strand.
TGTGCAGAGCCTAGCTAGGAGCCGCCAGCATGAGGACGATTGTGAGGAGGACATGGACACAGACGTTCCTGAAAGCACGGGATGTAGCAATTGGGACATCATGGCGGGATTGGGGCTGATTGATACAGTGGAACACCGATTCTGGTCCCAGCAAACAAGCACAGACTGGTGGGACCGCATAGTGTTGCAGGTATGGGATGATTCCCAGTGGCTGCGAAACTTTCGCATGCATAAGGCCACTTTCATGGAACTTTGTGAGTTGCTTTCCCCTTCCCTGAAGCACAGGAATACCAAGATGAGACCTGCCCTGACAGTTGAGAAGCGAGTGGCGATAGCCCTGTGGAAGTTTGCAATGCCTGACTGCTACCGGTCAGTCAGTAATCAATTCGGAGTGGGCAAATCTACTGTGGGGGCTGCTGTGATCCAAGTAGCTAGGGCAATCAATACCCTTCTGCTAAGAAGGGTAGTGACTTCGGGAAATGTGCAGGTCATAGTGGATGGTTTTACTGCAATGGGGTTCCCTAACTGTGGTGGGGCAATAGACGGAATGCATATCCCTATCTTGGCACCGGACCACCTTGCCAAAGAGTAAATAAACCGCAAGAGGTACTTCTCAATGGTGTTGCAAGCACTGGTGGATCACAAGGGCCGTTTCACCAACATCAACGTGGGATGGGAAAGGTGCATGACGCTCGCATCTTTCGGAACTCTGGACTGTTCGAGCAGCTGCAAGAAGGAACTTTCTTCCCAGATCAGAAAATTACCATTGGGGATGTTGAAATGCCAATAGTTATCCTTGGGGACCCAGCCTGCCCCTTGCTCCCATGGCTCATGAAGCCATACACAGGCGGCCTGGACAGCAGTAAGGAGCAGTTCAACTATAGGTTGAACAAGTGCAAAAGGGTGGTAGAATGTGCCTTTGGACGTTTAAAGAGGTGCTGGTGTAGTTTGCTGAGTAGGTTAGACCTCAGCGAAAGCAATATTCCCATTGTTATTGCTGCTTGCTGTGTGCTCCATAATATCTGGGAAAGTAAGGGGGAGATGTTTATGGCAGGGTGGGAGGTTGAGGTAGATCGCCTGGCGGCCAATTTTGAACAGCCAGACAGCAGGGCAATTAGAAGAGCACACCGAGGTGTGCTGTGCATCAGAGAGGCTTTGAAAAACAGTTTATTGACTGACCAGGCTCCGGTGTGACAGTTGTGTGTGTTTGTCCTTGATGCAAACCCACCCCCTTTGGTGAATGTACTTCCCTGTAAGCCAATCCACCTTCCCCCTTCGACCACAGCTGGCACTGGAAATAAAGTCCCTATTGTTCTGAATCCATTCATTCTTTATTAAAAAATATTTGAGATCACTGACAATGCTGACTAGTAACAGGAAGCCCGGGTGTACAAAAGGTTTGATAATGGGCGGGGTAGGGGTGGAGGGAAGGATAAGACCACATTGCTTATTGTAGCCACACCACAAATCAAAGCTGTTTGAATGACAGCCTTTTGTTGCTTGGGCCATCCCCTGGAGTTGAGTGGCAGGGTGCCTGGAGCCTCCTCCCCACATTCTTGGGCATCTGGGTGAGGAGGATATGGAACTTGGCGAGGAGGGCAGGAGGTTACACAATGGATGCAGTGGGGGTCTGTAGTCTAGTTGCCTTTCCTGCAGCTCCACCAGATGCCTCATTGTGTCCATTTGCTCCCCCATTAGCCTCAGCATCGCCTCCTGCCTCTGCTCATCGCGCTCACTTAATGCTTTCCTGGCCTCTGCCACTGAATGCCTCCATGCATTCAGCTATGCCCTATCAGTGTGGGAGGATTGCATGAGCTCGGAAAACATGTCATCGCGAGTGCGTTTTTTCGCCTTCTAATCTGCGATAACCTCAGGGACAGAGTTGATGCGGGGAGCATAGAAGCATTTGCAACTGCGGGGGGGGGGGCGGGGAGGGGAAATGGAGAGTAGACTTTAAGAAGATACATTTCTGAGAATAAAAGGGAGACCCTTTCACAGTGAATCAATCAATTCACAGCAGACAGCACATGTGTTTTAGGTACAAGGTTGCATTTTGCCTTTTATATTGAGCGCCTGCCGGTATGGTGACACATCACACACGGCTGGTCAACAGAATTCAGTTTGCAGGCAGCCATGGTAAGCCAAAGGGTACGTGGGGTTGGCTTCTTCCGTGTTCATAACATGTGGGAATGGTTTCAAACTGCAGCGCCCTCCTTTCCCATAGCAACCAATGCCAGTTGTGTTTGCTGTTTAAAAGGAGGGGCTGTGTTTAAAAGGATGTGCAGTGGCTTTGGGGTGGATGTGCAGGACACCCTTCCCCCCCCCCCCCCCGCCCCCCATGGGTATTCTCTGGGATGATCCCTTTTAGCGAAGCGCAAACAGCCAACCATGCCCGGGGTCTAATGTGTAAGGGATCAGCAAACAGAGGGGATTACTGTTCCCTTACAAAACTCCCCCTATTTCAACCAGATGACTATGAATGATATCACTCTCCCGAGGCTGACACAGAAAGATAAAGACTGAATGTTGCATGAATGTGACCAAAATCCAGGACCATTCGCTGCCATGCTTTGTGCTGCAATGATTCCAGACCACTTGCTACTGGCTTGGCATGGTAAAGTGTCCTACCGTAGAGGACAAAATAAGTCAGCCCTCCCCAGAAACCTTCTGCAAAGGCTTTCAGAGTACCTCCAGGAGAGCTTCATGGAGATGTCCCTGGAGGATTCCCGCTCCATCCACAGACACATTAACAGACTTTTCCATTAGCTGTACTGGCCGCGAATGCATCCCAATTGCTCAGGAAAAATCAAACATTAAACACAATTGCTTTTAACCCCTGTAGTGTCGTTACAAATGTGCACTCACCAGAGGTGCCTTCTCTGCCTTTAGAGTTCAGGAACAATAGGCCCTGGGAGAGTATTGGCTCCAGGGTGAGGAAAGGTCCTGTCTGTTGGGGAGAATGGATTCTCCGCTTGCCTGCTGCGCATTCTCCTCCTCCTCCACAAAATCCTCATCCATGTTGCGTGAGGCTGCCACCTTGCAGGTGTCCACAGAGAGTGTTGGGGTACTGGTAGGGTCCCCTCCTAGAATGGCATGCAGCTCATCATAGAAGTGGCAGGTCTGGGGCTCTGACCCGGAGCAACCGTTTGCCTCCTTTGTCTTTTGGTAGGCTTGCTACTTTGGTAGCTCCTTAATTTTCACGCGGCACTGCTGTGCATCCCTGGTGTAGCCTCTCTCCACCATGCCCTGTGTGATTTTGGCATATATATATCAGCATTTCTTCTGCTGGATCGGAATTCTGTCTGCACAGATTCTTCTCCCCATACTGCAATCAGATCCAGTGTCTCCCGTTTGCTCCATGCTGGAGCTCGTTTGCAATTCTGGGACTGCATGGTCACCTGTTCTGCTGAGCTCGCCACGCTGACCAAACAGGAAATGAAATACGAAAGTTCCCGGTGCTTTTCCTGTGTACCTGGCTAGTGCATCGGAGTTGAAAGTGCTGTCCAGAGCGGTCACATTGCAGCACTCTGGGATAGCTCTCGGAGAGCAATACCATCGAATTGCACAGCACTGTGTCTACACTACCCCAAATTAGACCCAGGAAGGTCGATTTTAGCGCTACTCCCCTCATCAGGGAGGAGTACAGTGGTCGATTTTAAGGGCCCTTTAGGTCGGCAAAACGGGGTTGGTTGTGTAGACACATTCATTATAAAATCGACCTAACACGGCTAAATTTGACCTAACCTCGTAGTGTAGACCAGGCCTAAATACCTTTGAGGATCTGGGCACAATGGAAATCTGTGGCAGAGCAAGGAATTAGTCCCAGGCTAGCACCCTAATCACTGGACCAACTTTACCCTTCCTTGAGTAGCCTGTATAAGGGCCAGGCAAAACTGGAATGCAGGGTCTGTTCCTTCCATACTCTCTTGGGGAGCATAGTCCCCCAAAGGAGAACAGAGAAGTGGAGCGAAAGTGTTCCTATTCCTTGCTCCGTGCTGTACCAGTCCACAGAGCTGGCCTGACACCCCTGGAGGAGTATGCTACATCCCTTAAGAGAATGTAGCAATAGGCATGCTCCACCTTCTCACTGAAGTGAGATGAAATGAGTGTGTCTAGCACTCAGCATGGGAGGCTTGATTTATCTATTCCATTTTCTGTAAATATTAGGTTCAGGTCTCCCAGCCCTGCAATGATACCTGAATAACACAGTGCTTGAAATGCACAGTGTCGTGTAAAAAAATCAGGTGTTTTAGAACATACCACAGCATTAAAAATGCTTCTAGCTCATCCAGCCCAAGTTAACTTGGCTGGTGTCAGTTATTTGCTCTCACCTATGTTTGGCCTAGATTCCTCTCTTCCCAAAGCCAGTCAATAGATGATTGTTTCATTGTGGAAGGTGGATGCAACAGAAAGATCTTAACCTTTATGTTTCACTCAGCATTTAATTTTGGTCAGGGTCCATTGACTCTGGTGAGAAGAAGACAAATGCATTTAGCAATGACAAATGAGTATTTGGCAGCAGTTCTTGGTAGGACTTGCTTCTGGCATGTTTGCAACAAACTACAAGTGACTCAAGTCACGTCTACTGTTGTTACGTATTGTTCTGCTGCAAGCAACAAGAAATATATGATTTATAGCATCACAGTTAAAAGTATATTTTGCTTGGATTGTTGGAAACAGAGAGAGAGAGAGAGAGGTTTGTATGTATATGTGTGAAGTGGGGGGGCATTAAATTTCAGAGATATTCAGAGCCATGAATAAAAGTCAGTGGGGTAAGGAGATTTTAATGTTGCCTAGATAGGAAAATGAACTCCATTAGAAGGAGAGAAAAGGATCATCCTTTTATCAGTTTGAACAATATCTAGCACAGATAGTGGTAGTTCATGGGCAAGGTCCTCCATTAGTGTAAATCGGTACAGTTTGGTTGAAGTCAAGAGAACCACATTGATTTACATCTGATGGGGATCTGCCCCCATATTCTTAAGAATAAAAGAATTTGGTGTTTTTAACTACTGATATTTGTTTTTTTCCTTCTAATACTGAAAAGAATAATTGAAAGCAATAGACCTGAGGGGGATGGTGGTTGTTGTTGTTTTTAACTTATTTATTTATTTCTTTTTTGCAAACAATAAGAGATTGTAGGAAAAATGCATAATGCCTGGAGGATCCTCCTGTGATGGGTTGGGTCACAGAGATCCCCTTGGGACTGTCATCTGGTGTGCTGAGACTACCTCTGAGCCCATTTTCCCTGCCAGCTTGGGACTCCAGAACCCTGTCTTGTTGAGCCAGACATGCCAGTCTGCTCAAACACAGACCCAGGGTCTGAACAACGCGCCCAAAGCTGCAGACTTAACTGAAAACAGCTTAAGAAGTGTCCCAGTCTCTAGCACCCAGACACCCAACTCCCAATGGGATCCAAACCCCAAATAAATCTGTCTTACTCTGTATAAAGCTTATACAGGGTAAACTCATGAATTGTCCGCCCTTTATAACACTGATAGAGAGATATGCACAGCTGTTTGCTCCCCCAGGTATTAATTACTTACTTGGGGTAAATTAATAAGCAAAAGTAATTTTATTAAGTATAAAAAGTAGGATTTAAGTGGTTCCAAGTGATAACAGACAGAACAAAGTAAGTTACCAAGCAAAATAAAACAAAACACGCAAGTCTAAGCCTAAAATATTAAGAAACTGATTACAGATGAAATCTCACCCCCAGAGATGTTCCAATAAGCTTCTTTCACAGACTGGACTCCTTCCTAATCTGGGTCTAGCAATCACTCACACCCCCGTAGTTACTCTCCTTTGTTCCAGTTTCTTCCAGGCATCTCTTGGGGGTGGAGAGGCCATCTCTTGAGCCAGCTGAAGACAAAATGGAGGGGTTTCCAGGGCCTTTTATATTTTCTCTCTTGTGAGCGGAAACCCCTTTGTTCTTCTGTGCAAGGTCACAGCAACAAGATGGAGTTTGTAGCCACCTGAGTGAATCACATGTCCATGAATGATTCAGCTTTTTGCAGGCCGATGCCATTGTTTACATGTTAGTTTGAATGTTCCCGGGAAAGCTCAGATGTGGACTGGCATCTCTCAAAGTCCATTGTCAGTTAAGTGTTTCTTGATTGGGGACTTACTGGGAATAGTCCTTTCTCAAGAAGCTGACCAAATACTTCACTGAGGCTACTTAGAATCAAACACATTGAGATACAAGTACATAGCAATATTCATAACTTCAAATACAAAAATGATACACACATACAGACAGCATAATCATACCCAGCAAACTACAACCTTTCCATAGACACCCTACTTGACCTCCTCTGTACAAGACCTGGTGCAACCATAGGACCCTGGTTGCAACAATGCTCTATATGGTCATAGTTCATGTTAATAACGTAACACCTCCCTCTAGATTCCTGACCCAGACTCTGGAATAATAAAAGAAGAGGCTGTTGAAAGAGGAGCCTTTTCCAGTAGATCCTTTTACATTTAGCCCAGTGCATGAATAGTTATGTTCAACAAGCTCAGCTCTTGCACCTCATTACCAGGTCTCTCTTAGGTGCCCAAATACCTGTTAAAAGCATATACTATGTCCTGATGTCCCTAAGCTCACCTAAAAAGCCCCAACCCTCTCCACTATTAAGTCCCTATTTAAATCCTGCTGCTGCCTACAGTGAAACTTGATGATTTGCACAGAAAAACCCTCTTCTTGTTCCCACTCTGTGGACCTTTGAGTAGCAAGTATTTCTTCTTGGATGTCTAGAAAGTGCATAGCATGCTGTGAAGTATCAGAGGGGTAGCCGTGTTAGTCTGTATCCATAAAAACAATGAGGAGTCCGGTGGCACCTTAAAGACTAACAGATTTATTTGGGCATAAGCTTTAGTGGGTAAAAAACCCACTTCTTTAGATGCATTTTAGCGCTACTCCCCTCCTACTCCTAGTACGCTGTAGGCACTAGCACTGTTGTAAACAAAGGATAAATACATAATAAATAATAATACTGCTTTTCTGTTTTTATTACTTGCATTTGCACTATAATTTAATGCTGAACTGGGCAAGAAAAACAGATTCACATATATGTAAAAAAGATAAAAAGCCACCCACTGAAGAGGAATGGAGAACGCAGCAATGCCACTGTGTGGGCCATGATAATGTAGTGCTGAGTAATTAAGTAAATAAATCAGTGCCTGTATTGGATCTATTTGTTTCACTGAAGCTTAGCTACAGTGGAGATACATGCCAGTGCTGTCATAATAATATATTGCTGTGAGTTAAAATGTCCTGGTCCCTTGTTTCCAGTGAAAGTAATGACTTGTAGTAATGCAGGCTATTTAAGGAAATGCATCAGACCTCATCATGAAACTATGGTTTATAGGAGCATGATAATGAGAGATGGGAATGATCTGTTAGATTATTGGATCTATTCCCCTGCAATTTCATGATATATAGCCATTGACTTCAATGTGCTTTGGATTTGATGCATAGTCCCCAATAGACAAAAGGCCAAGACACTATAAATCAGTGTCTTGAAAATGTTAAAAAACTCAGTGCAACTAATGGAATATGAAGAGCTGCTTTTGGGTAGCAGGATTGGCTATTTCACAGTAGTATGCATATACCTAAAAAGTTAGTGTATGTATTAAAAATCTCGTAAGCACTCAGCTGTTTTAACAAGCCCGTTTTAAATATTTTAGTGAATTGTAGTTTTCATATAAAAAAGAAACCATATACCAATATAAAACCCTCATGGCACCCAAAGCAGCAATCTCTTGTGTTTCACTAAAACTGTTTCTAAAATAAACTGTTAATGAATAGTGTTAAAATTTTAATTGACAGTTAAAGTAAAGGAAGAGCAAATTGATGACAAGTCCAGAAAGAAAGAAAACATACAGTCAATGGCTTTGTGACACTAGCTGGAATGCATTCTCTTTATCTACATTTCCTTTAATATATAATATAAGAGACTGTGTAATACACAGAATTTTAAGAGAAACCACCTGTTTTTAGGAAAACTGTAAAATTAAAGTTTCCAAAACCCATGAGACATATGCATTTTACACAAAAAGAAAGAAATAATGTCTACATAACTGTACATGTTACTTTGGCTGAATGAATGGGAACATTTAAAAGCTTATTCATGTCAAGAGAGATCTTTTGGTATCACCACCATGACAATGAACATAGGTAACTATAACTACCAATGCAATAGTGTTCTTTTTTACTCTTGATCTAAAACTGCACAATGCTACTAATTGATTTCCGAACAGTCGGAAACCAAGCAAGGAAGTCTAATTTGCTAATGGAAATTCTGAGTACCTTTCCCAGACCTGAAAAAGAGCTCAGTGTAAGCTCAGAAGCTTGTCTCTTTCACCATCAGATGTTGATCCAATAAAAGTTATTACCTCACCCACCTTGCCTAATGGAAATTCTCCAATTTTATTGTAACTTTAGCGCCCTTGTAGCCAAGATGGAGTCTGCTCTGCAGGCAGCTCTGGCCAAGAGAAGGCGCGCGCAGGAATCCACCAGGGAAAATCCCTTCCACCCCAGGGGCACCTGTTCCAAACCCCCCAGAGTGAACACACCCACCCACAGGAAAAGTACAATGGATATAAGAAAGGGAAATATTTATTTACAGAGGGATGAGAGGAGAAAAAAAAAAGGGGAAATATAGGGGGGAGCAGTAAAACAGGGTTACATTCAAACCAAGGCCCCACAGGCCCAGTGGTAGCACAGTCTGGAAGGGCAGACACTGAGCAATGTGTCTGTACACAGAGTTCAGGAGTCCTGAGCAAAGTTCCAGTCCAGTGGTGAGTCTTGGGTGCTCCTGGTTGTCTTCAGCGCCAGTAAACTTTCTCCAGCAAACCCCTCCGGTGCCCTCTTCTGCTGCTCTCTGCAAAGCCACACAGAGCGACCACCTCCCCACTTAACTAGCTAGCAGCCTCCCTCCTTGTCCCCAATTCAGAGTCACAAGCCCCAGTACTCACAGCCCCATGCAGCTCTGGGCAGCAGTGATACTGGGTCCAACTCCAGCCTGTCCTTCTCAGGCGATTCCTCGCTGGCACAGTGCTCCTCCTGGCTCCTGTCCTGGGGTGTCCCCGATCGGCCACCCTGTCCTTCTCAGGCTTCAGGCAGGTTCTCTGCTGCTTCATATTGTGAGGACCTGTGGGCTGCAGCCCTTCTCTCAATCCAACCCCAGAGCCCCCCCTGGAGTTACCCTCCTTTCTCTCACTGCTCCCCCTCCCTCCTTAGGAAAAAAATTTAAAGGGGCCATGCTCTCTAAACCCCAAAGGGGTTACATTATTATCACTTATATTACATTAGCTTCTAGAGGTTCCAACCAAGATAAGTAAGTGCTTCTCAGCATCAAACTGGGGCCAAGAAGCATGCTAGCAGTAGGGGACTAACATGCTTCTTGTACTAAGCAGCATGGGATGACGATGTGTCTGCCAGAAATTGTGGATCAACTATTATTCTGATTATACTGAATGAACAAAATTAACAGAATCTATACTTTGTGTATTATATAATTTTGATATAGAAATACTTTTCATGTGTAAATAAAAATGATGCAGAGCTTGATTGAAATCCCAGTAAAGTCAATTGAGAAACTCACATTGACTTCAATGAACTTTTTATTTGGCTCTAAATGACAGAAAAATTTACATCGTCTCTGAATATCTGACTGATTATGGCTTCAGTTCAGCAAAGCACTTAAGGATGTGCTTAAATCCCTTTGACTTCAATGTGACTTAGGCATGTATTTAAGTGCTTTGCTTAGGGCCTACGGGAGGGCCTATGGGAGGGAACGGTTACTATTCAATGTGCTCAAAAACATACATAGTCATGGCTTGGATTATATCACTGGTCTACAATTTTTGAGAAGTCGTCTGCTTCAGAGATAAAATGTGCTATTTATTATGTATTTTGATGTGCTGAATTCAAATATGAAAATTAAAACAACTGATTGGCTACTGTTTCTAAGATATTTAAGTTTTTACATTTTATGTCTATGTATATTGTGTAGATAGTAGAGTTTTAATCATCAATTGTAAACCTAGGTCTTTTCATGTGTTTATGGTTGCTTTACATGATAATATTTCACCTGTCCTGTTTATGTAACACTTTAAAAATCAGCAAAAGGGTTATATAAATAAAATTTATTATGAAACAAAAGGCAAAAAACTATTCTGTACATAGTTTAGTCCTATTCAGTGTCTACTTGGTGCTTCTTGGCTTGTCTCTTGTATTCATTAAATGGAGCATCTCTTGTCACTGTCCAGCAATAGTCTGCAAGCATTGATGGGCTCCATTTGCCCTGATAGAGTTTCTCCATTGTTGCAATGTCCTGGTGAAATCGCTCGCTGTGCTCGTCGCTCACTGCTCTGCAGTTCGGTGGAAAAAAATCTAGATGAGAGTGCAAAAAATGTATCTTTAGTGACATGTTGCAACCAAGGCTTTTGTATGCCTTGAGGAGGTTTTCCACCAACAACCTGTAGTTGTCTGCCTTGTTGTTTCCGAGAAAATTTATTGCCACTAACTGGAAGGCTTTCCAGGCCGTCTTTTCCTTGCCACGCAGTGTATGGTCAAATGCATCATCTCGAAGAAGTTCACGAATCTGAGGACCAACAAAGACACCTTCCTTTATCTTAGCTTCACTTAACCTTGGAAATTTTCCATGGAGGTACTTGAAAGCTGCTTGTGTTTTGTCAATGGCCTTGACAAAGTTCTTCATCAGACCCAGCTTGATGTGTAAGGGTGGTAACAAAATCTTCCTTGATTCAACAAGTGGTGGATGCTGAACACTTTTCCTCCCAGGCTCCAATGACTGTTGGAGTGGCCAATCTTTCTCTTGCACGACTATCCCATTCGCAGAGAAAACAGCAGTACTTTGTGTATCCAGTCTGCAGACCAAGCCAGAGAGCAACAACCTTCAAATAGCCACAAAGCTGCCACTGATGTTGGTCATAGTTTATGCACCTCAAAAGTTGTTTCATGTTGTCATAGGTTTCCTTCATATGGACTGCATGACCAATTGGAATTGATGGCAAAACATTGCCATTATGCAGTAAAACAGCTTTAAGACTCGTCTTCAATGAATCAATGAACAGTCTCCACTCATCTGGATCGTGAACGATGTTGAGGGCTGCCATCACACCATCGATGTTGTTGCAGGCTACAAGATCACCTTCCATGAAGAAGAATGGGACAAGATCCTTTTGACGGTCACGGAACATGGAAACCCTAACATCACCTGCCAGGAGATTCCACTGCTGTAGTCTGGAGCCCAACAGCTCTGCCTTACTCTTGGGTAGTTCCAAATCCCTGACAAGGTCATTCAGTTCAGCTTGTGTTATGAGGTGTGGTTCAGAGGAGGAGGATGGGAGAAAATGTGGGTCCTGTGACATTGAGGGTTCAGGACCAGAAGTTTCATCCTCTTCCTCATCTGACTCAAGTGAGAATGATTCTGGTGCATCAGGAACCGGCAGTCCTTCTCCGTGGGGTACTGAGTGTATAGCTGATGGAATGTTTGGATAATGCACAGTCCACTTTTTCTTCTTTGACACACCTTTCCCAACTGGAGGCACCATGCAGAAGTAACAATTGCTGGTATGATCTGTTGGCTCTCTCCAAATCATTGGCACTGCAAAAAGCATAGATTTCCTTTTCCTGTTCAACCACTGGCGAAGATTTGTTGCACAAGTGTTGCAGCATATGTGTGGGGCCCACCTCTTGTCCTGATCTCCAATTTTGCAGCCAAAATAAAGGTGATAGGCTTTCTTAACCATAGTGGTTATACTGCGCTTTTGTGATGCAAAAGTCACTTCACCACAAACATAGCAGAAGTTATCTGCACTGTTCACACAAGTATGAGGCATCTCTGCTCACTTTGGCTAAACAGAAATGTGTCCCTTTGCAAAATCAAACACTGACAAATAAGAGAGCACGATACTGTATGATTTCTAGAGCTGATATAGGGCAATTTGTTCAGCAGAGTGATGTAAGCTTCGTTATGATTGCATCATCCAGGACTTCTAGGAATAACATGATGCAATTCATATCATGTATGACGCAATACCAGCTTCAGATTGCGTCATTCATTGTTTTGCCTAAAAAGCAAGTACTGTCCAAACCCAGTCATAGATTTATTCATAGATCCAGTCAAAGATGTATTTTAGTCATTTCTGGTTTAAATTGAGATCCTTTCCCTTTATAACTCACTTATCCTCCGCCATTCCCAAGTCAAGGGTCGTATATACTGACCCAATAGCATATCTTGAAAACTAGAGCCAATCAACAATTTTAAGCATCATTTTCGTTCTCAATAACCCAGAATTAGTAAAGTTTGACTACATTTATTTCAGAAGCATTTTGGCTGTAGAGCAGTATTTTACTGTTTGGAATATAGTGAACAATATATGATGCAAGTGGGATTGTGTATATGAATGTCATCGATTATTCCAAGAAAGAGGACATTTACTGTATAAAATTTGGGTTGTGATCCTTTTATAAAATATTCAGACCTTTCAACAACCCTCTAAGCCCTGATTTAGGAGAGCCTTAAGAATGTGCTTACATTTAAGCATGTGCTATGGGACTTGTTCTTAAAGTCAACCTCATACTTAAGTGCCATCCTGCATAGGAATGCTTTCCCAAATTGTGGTCTAAGCTTTATGATACCCATTTTACCAGGTAAACAGACACAGAAAACATTAATCAAATGATCTTAACTTAATCAGTGAGAAAATCAGGAATATAACTCGAGTGTCATAATGTCCTAACTTGTTCTTGCCGCTTCCTTCTTATAAGTCTATATTATAATTTTTTAATAAAGGACTCATGATAAATATAAGCTCCATATGACAATTTACAAGTAAAATCAACCAACAGATGATTTAGTTTGGTTTCACTTAGACCATCAGCATTTAGGGGCAGGGACTTGTATAGTGGCAACCTGGTGACTGGGGCTCATAGATGCTATTGCAATACAAATAATACTAATCTATTAAGCTACATGTCAAACATGCAACATAAAAGTCATATCCAGGATTATGAAGCTCAATTCAAATAATTCCAGTTATTGCACTTCTCATTACCAGTATTTTACTTCCAGTCTTGGCAACACCAACAATGTGCCAGGCACCTTCCAGAGAAGAAGGCACAATCCCTGCCCTGATGAGCTCCTAGTCTAAATACAAAAAAAGACATAGGGTAGGGTGATGGGATATGCCACCTATTTTGGACTAACTTTCATATTAATTCATTTAAATAGATTCCGTAGTAGCTTATGTCTATGACCCTGATTAAGCAAAGCACTTGAGCATGTGCTTAACCTTAAGCAAACGTTTGAGTCTCATTGGCTGAAGATCAGCATGTAAGCATGTATTTTGCAGAACAGAGATGGTCTTAAGCACATGACTAAAGTTAAGCATATGCTTAAGTGCCTTGCTGAAAAAGGGCCTATGAAGCCAATTAACAAAAAGTGCTTAATCAGTTGTACATTCACAATGGGTAAGTAGAATGCTTCCTTCCAAAGATCACATCCTCGCAACCTTCCAGGACCCATTGATTAGGCTCTCTCAAGACTCAGACTCTAATCAAAAGGATACAATTCTTTGGGAAGTTAGGGAACCAGGTCAGAGCAAGTAGTTTAACATAAATCACTATTAGACTCATATCGGGGGGAGGAATAGCTCAGTGGTTTGCGCATTGGCCTGCTAAACCCAGCGTTGTGAGTTCAATCCTTGAGAGGGCCATTTAGGGAACTGGGGTAAAAATCTATCTGGGGATTGGTCCTACTTTGAGCTGGGGGTTGGACTAGATGACCACCTGAGGTCCCATCCAACCCTGATATTCTATGATTCATTCTACATTGTATTCATTCCTCTGAAGATCAAACATTTCCTATGTCTATTGTGATCACAAAGGCCCCACTATCTGCTTATTGTGTGATGATTAACAGGGAGAATTAGTTACTATCACACTTCTAAAATCCAGATATTAAACATATTTTCCCTTGCATACACCTCTTAATTTTGTTTCTCTTCTATTATTTCTTAATTAAACCCATGAGCCAAATCACTGAAGCTGAGTCTTACACCAGGGCTGAATTTGGCTCTGGCACTGTGCAGTATAACTCTACAAGCAATTTTTGATCTGTTATCTGTGAAAGCTGAAGTACAAAAAGAAGGTCCTCTTGTCCCAAATATGCATGTGCATGACTCCCACTGAGTTGGATAGACCACAGGAAGTGCAGCAACTTCTGCCAGAAATATGATGATACTTGGAAGATGGGGCAGGAGGAAAGGATGTTACTCAGGAAATTATTATTTTATGGTTTACACAACTGACCCTGATAATGAGACCAGTCCAAATTTACTGTAACAGAATTTCACTGATTTCATACTGCCTGAAACTATTACTGTAGGCAACTGGAATAGAAGTATTTATTTTGGTTTGTTTTCACTTTATTTATTTTTCATTAAAAGCTTATTGATGTCATTAGAAGCACGCCAGTTACTCAGATTTATTTGTCTACAGTTTCTTGTCTCCCTACTAATCCCTTTCTTAAACAAAAAGTTTATATTCGTTTTCCTCTAGTACCTCCGCTGATTCCTCAAGAAGCTATTAAAACATCTCCATTACGGAACCAACAATCCCTTCTGTCATCACCCTTGGGTTTTAAGCTGCATAACTCATATGGCCCTGGAGTTTGGTCTGTCTGGAGAAATTTTAACTTGTCGCAGTATCCCACTCTTGTCCCACTCACAGATCCTGCACAAGGACAATGGGGGACCCAGAATCTTAGCCTCTGTGTTCAGGGCAGCACAGTGCCTAATCCTGAGGTGCTATTCATGAGAGGATTTCATCTCAACATGGGTGAAAAAAAGCAAGGAGTAGGCAGAATCATAACTCTGTCCCTACCTGCCATGTGCTGGCAAGTGTCCCCTTAAAGAGGTGTCACAAATTACTTCCCTCCCCCCAGCACAACCAGGGAGTTATAAAACAGAATGCCTCCAGATGTCCCATCTGGGGCAGGGCAGCTTCATATGCAGGACTCTGGCTTAAATCCACTATTTGGCTTAGCCATTTGCCTGAAACTCTGGGTCTAAACACAACTGAACTTAGGCACGTTACAAATAAGAACCTGGGTCCAAATTTGTTAGCACTACTTGCATCTTCACATTTAATGCTAAGTAAAAATGGAATCAGAGATTTAAAGCTAATGACAAACACCACTTGTAGAAAGCCATGAATTACATAAAGTAAAGATATATTTGAAACCGTAAAGTTATTATAAAAAACCCCACCTGTCATGCTAACTAGGCAATACAGTTGATGATAATATAGTCAGTCTCAATCTTTAAGGCATGAGCAAGAATATCTACAGGACATAATTTGTAAGCAAGAAAAAGTCCCACCCAGCCCATGTCAGATCTACGAGACCAATGAAGTTATCTAATTTTCACGGGAATAGTTATTTAGATCAGACAGCTATATCTAAGGCAGTGTTTCCCAAACTTGGGACGCCGCTTGTGTAGGGAAAGCCCCTGGCGGGCCAGGCCGGTTTGTGTACCTGCCGTGTCCGCAGCTCCAGCCGATTGCGGCTCCCACTGACCGCTGTTCATCGCTCCAGGCCAATGGGGGCTGCGGGAAAGGCGGCCAGTACGTCCCTCGGCCCGCGCCACTTCCAGCAGCTCCCATTGGCCTGGAGCAGCGAACCGCGCCCAGTGGGAGCTGCGATCGGCCGAACCTGAGGACGCGGTAGGTACACAAACAGGCCCGGCCCGCCAGGGGCTTTCCTTACACAAGCGCCGTTCCAAGTTTGGGAAACACTGGTCTAAGGAACAGACAGGGCCACCCAGAGGATTCAGGGGGCCTGGAGCAAAACGGGGGAGCTGCGGCGCTTGTACTCACCCATTGGCGGTCCGGATCTTCGGCGGCATTTCGGTGGTGGGGGGCCCTTCAGTCGCTCCGCGTCTTCGGCAGCAGTGAAGGACCTCCCACCGCCGAAATGCCGCTGAAGACCCGGACCGCCGCTGGGCCATGGCTCGCGGGGCACCTGGCGGCCCAGGGGACAGATCCTCAGCTGGTGTCAATTGTTTTAGCTCCACCTATTCTCAAGCCACTCAGCCACCAAGAGCAGTTTTAAAATCTAATGGAGCTTTGACAGTGTACACCAGCTGAGGAGCTGCCCCTCTGGATGTTCAAAGAAGAGCTTAAATATTAGGAAGATATTCAAGCATTTGTTACAAAGGAGTTACATAACAGGCACTTCGCCTTGCATTGGCTTAACCTGCACTCTGCTCATTAATTCAAGTTCAAGTCATTAGTTCAAGATCCATGATTAAAGGATGACACCAAGCCACTCTGCCACCAAGAGCAGTTTTTAAAATACATTAGACTTGAGTAAACATCTTTTCATATCTTGACAATTGCACACAGTGCACTGTTAAGCTCAAAGAACAGTCCACCACTAGCAATCAGGGCAGAAAGGAAAACTATTGGAATATGTCTGGTGGTGTAGGTGATATAGTGCCCTACTATTTCTCATACAGAATTAGGGGGACCAGATGTCCCGTTTTTAAAGGGACAGTCCCATATTTAAGCCCTCCTGCAAGTCACCCAACTTTTTCTTAAAAACAGGTAAATTGTCCCCTATTTTCAGTCTCCCCCCCCCATCAGTACTGGTGGTTCTGGCTGCTGGCCAGATCCCTGCTCACCAGATGCATGCCCACCAGTGGTGAGTTGGGGGTGCAGTGGCTGACAATGGGGGTGGGTGTGCAAGGCTGGTGGCGGGGCAAAGCTGCAGCGCATGAGGCCGGGCCGCTCCCCCTGCTGATCTGTAGGCACAGCCCCCAACTGCATGCTAGCTCTCAGCCAGCAGGGCCCCACCCCCATCCCATTTCTGGCCGGCACTGGCTGCGTGGTGCAAGCAGTAGTGGCTGGTGCGTGCGGGCAGGCGCCAGTCGGCAGCTGGTTGAGTGTGGCCTCTGCTGCCCACCCATCTGCCCTTTATGTGCTCCCCAACTTGCTGTCCTCTCCCTGCTTTGCCCTTTCACCCTGCTCCTCCATATCCCCCGCAGCAGAGCGCATCCTGCTCCCAGCACTGTGTGGAGAACCAGCCCCTGGTTGGAGCACTCAGCTCACTAACAGCCTGGTTGGCAGGCTCCTTCCTTCCCCCACTGCTTCTGGCTGGGCCAGCGTCCTGGGAAAGCCCAAGACCCTCTGACCCGGGGCGCTGGCCAGGAGGACCCGAGCCCTGCATGTGCCAAAGCCCCACACAGTGCTGGCATAGGGAAGCCTTTCCACCCCTCAGCTAAGCTCTGGAGTGGTGGGGCGGGGGGGGCGGGGGAAGCGATTTCCAGCCAGTTCACGCCCTGACCCTGCAGGCTCCACAGGAGCCTCCCGGGCAGGGGCTTAGCACCCTCTTCACCTCCCAGGGTCCTAGCCCCCGGGAACACAGGGCTGCTTGGTCCCCTAGGCACCCTCCCCTGCTGAGCCACCTCTCTGTCCGAGTTAGCTGAAGCCCCTGCAGTCAGGTTTCCTGGGCTCTGGTGCACAATGCATCCTTAGGGCTTAACCCTTTCCTGTCCGCGCTGTAACTGGGGGACTGGAGGCGGCTGGGTTATGTCGGTGGCCAGCAGCAGCCTGGAAGTGTTAGCTACCTTTCGACACTGTGCAGGCAGGAAGGGACAAGCTACTTCCAGCCACACGGGAGGGGGAGGGGTGGGAGGGGAGAGATGAACTCTGCAAAGACACAGGCCAGGTCATCCCTTCCCCACCTCTTCCTACCCTGCGGCTGGAAGCAGATCCTGTCCCTTCCTTCCTGCCCAGTGCCAAAAGGTTGCTGCTTGCCACATTCTGGTGTGAACCCTGGCAGAAATCTGGTGGGGGGGGCATGTGACCCTGTGTGCCGCCCCTATGTGTTGCCTTGGGAAGACGCGGTGCCAGGTACCAGGAGATGTGGGTCCATCCCGGGGGCTCAGCCAGGCAAGGAGGGAAGAGCACCCTGGGCAGCGAGGGTTGGGTCAGTTGGTCACCCCCCGCCCTATGTAAGAGAGGTGAACGGGATTATAGAATCATAGAATCATAGAATATCAGGGTTGGAAGGGACCTCAGGAGGTCATCTAGTCCAACCCCCTGCTCAAAGCAGGACCAGTCCCCAAAGGGATTGTGTGTGTGTGTGTCACCCCTCCCCATGTGAACCCTAAAGCCTTAAAGATAAGAAGGTAAATAAAAAGAATCCAACTACACAGTATTTCTTTTTAATCGGGGCTCAGTCAACTTGACGTTAATATGAACATTTGTGCTGCACAGTTCTGATTGATTGCCATTGAACTCACTTAAATACGAGTAATTTTAGCAGGTGTCCCATATTCAGCATAGGGAAATATGGTCACCCTATACAGAATGGTATCTGTCTTGCCTGCAATTTACATAGGCTTTACAAAAACAACAACATCTTTACTAGCAAGACGGTGGGTGAGGTAGTATCTCTTACTGGACCAACTTCTGTTGGTGAGAGACAAACTTTGAAGCTATACAGAGCACTTCTGAAGCTTAAAACTTTGTCTCTTTCACCAACAGAAATTTGACCAATAAAAGATATTACCTCACCCACCTTGTCTGTATTTAATATCCTTGGACCACACACAACAACACTATAAACAAAATCTTTACTGTCAGATAGTAGATGAAGTATATGAGGATCTGGAAAGAATGGAGAAAAAGCATGCTAGCATATGCTTTCGAGAAAATGGGAAGTTCAGAGAATCCAGGGCCACATATGAAAGGAAGGAGTAGAACTTTTAGAACAAAACACCTCATATAGAATGAAGCCTTGAATAATGATGCTGGGTAAAGAAAGAACACTTTAGAGCATGTGCTTTTTTTTAAAATGGGCTCTAAGTCTTCAATCTGATGATATCCAGGTAAACACACCTGTGTATATGGAGGTGGGTAAGAAAGAAAGTGATCTGAGTGTAATGCAAAAAGGTAGACATTCTGGAAATCATCAGCTTCCTGATAATTTATTAAGGCTGCTTTGAATATGATGCACTATGTTTATATAATAACTGTCATCCTGAATTGCTTAGTTAGCTATGGACAAGAGAAGCTGGCATCCTGTGCCTCCAGAATTGTGAGCACAAATAATTGCATGTGCAAAACTACATCTGCAATTACTGTAAATTGGTTTCTAAGCACCTGATTTGCAGGAACAGTCAAGTACTTACTTGTCCAAGTGATCTCAATCCTGTGCAAAATTGCTCCACATAGTAATTTGTTCTTGAAATTCTGCAGATGAAAAAACAAAGACCTGATGAAGGGGGGAATGAATATTTGACCCTATATGTACAGTGATCACATCCCTGACCGTAAAATACAGCCACCTCCAGCTCATAGGGAGTGTCCAAGACATCAAGATTAAGACCAGGACCCTGGCAAAAACTGACAAGAGTCTTTAATGACCATATGTAGTTGGAATTTGATTTTACTTTCATCCAAAAGATGTCAATTCCACAGCATATACTCCCCTAACTCTTGAAACTGGTTCAATACTGACTCAGAGGGAAGCATGCCATCTGCTGAGTCACTAACACCATGTGTTGCAATGCCTGTTTTCCTTGGGATTCTCCTACACAGCAGGCCCATTTTAAGGTTTGACAGATCACAACCCCAGAGCAAGAGTCAGGTTGAATTTCTCTAGGCCAATCTTTTTTTTGGAAAGTTACAAACTTAGGGTCTGATCCAGCACCCATTGAAATCAATGGAAAGACTCACACTGACATAAATGGGCTTTGGATCAGACCTTTAAAGACCTTTCTTGTTACAGGATAAAGTCATTGTCTGGAGCTTTTGTTTGATTTTTGTTTTTTTAAACAACACAACCTACCTTTTAGGTTGTAGGAAGCAGTACTGGAAAGACTAGGTCTTTTTTTAACATCCAGTTTTTGTATTCCTAAGAAGTGGAATACAATTAAAATATTTCACCTATGCATCATTGCACTTTCATTTATATCTTGCCAAGATCAAATAATAATATTCCCATTCACATATTTGCCAAAGATAAAGAATTCTGAGATACAGCACTGCTACCTATAGGGTGAAATGTTGATTGTGGCATTCAGGCCTTTAATTTTTATGAACTTCAAAAGTGTACTGTTGTGGTATATGCCTGTATCTTCTTAAATAAACTCCCTTAATATTCTTGAATAGAAAGCAAGAGATAAAAAATAAAACAAAACTTTTATGATCAAATGCAGGCTACACAAAATTGACATGTACAATGATAACTGATGCTAAAAACTTCAAAATGACAATCCAGTATTAGGAAAAGATGGGACAGAATAACGTTAATTTTATATGTAAAAAAAAAAAAACCCTTGGAAAAATAGTCCCTTTTTGCATCTATCTGAAAACACCAGCTAATGTAACTCAGTTGAAAAGATTGGAGTGAAAGACTAGTGAATCAAGCAACATGTTCAGTCTGTGAACAGAAAGGAGGCCAACATCTGATGAATAAATTGTTTGCCGTGAATATATGATCAGCTTTAATACCAAGAACTTACATGTTTAGGTACCGAGGAAAAATTATTGCAGGCTGACAGTGCTTTAAAGTTGTTATACATGTTATTGAGTACATTAGCTCTTGTGAGCGTGTATGCATCCACTCATATGAATTAGACATAAGGAAAAGCACAAAGAAGAGCATCTGTAGCATCTTCTTGTTTTTCTTATTCATGATTAAAACGGTATAATTAACCTCTAGGGAGAGCATGTGTCACATGGTATTTCTGATAAATTCTAGACAAAAGTAGCAGTGACAGATGTTGTTTCCCTTTCCAATGAATTTCTACACCACCAAGCTGGTTCACATCCATATCCATTTGTAAACTGTCAAGCATTAACTTCCACATTATAAAAAGTCACTTTAATGTCTTGTGATAACATAGAAATCAATATAACATATACATGACACCCACTGTTTGTTTATGTAAACATTATTTTGGAGAATGACAAAAAGGGTTACAAATTATCTGACTATAATACACAGGGTAGCCGCACAATACCCTTATAAGGGTATGTCTACACTACGGGATTAATCCGAATTTAGATAATTCGAATTTGGGAAACAGGTTGTATAAATTCGATTGTGCGCGGCCACACTAAGCACATTAATTCGGTTTTTAACCACATTAATTCGGTGGTGTGCGGCCACACTACCCCATTAATTTTAACCACATTAATTCGGTGGTGTGCGGCCACACTAACCCTAATTCGAATTAACAAAATCGATTTTGGCGCTACTCCGCTCGTCGAGGTGGAGTACAGAAATCGATTTAAAGCGCCCTTTAATTCGAACTAAATGGCTCTGTTGTGTGGACGGGTGAAGGGTTAATTCGAATTAACACTGCTAAATCCGAATTAATCCCGTAGTGTAGACCAGGCCTTATAACCCAAATACCTCCCCAGGCCCTAGTGTGTCGATGAGGTGTCTTTCTATATAGCTGCCATCTGGTTCCAGAAAGGAGAATACTTGGCCATTTAGATCAGTTTAATCATTGTATGTGGCTATGATCTTCTTTAGAGCCACAATATATTCCATGTTTGATTCACAGATTGATCATGGGTGTGGACTTGCAGCAGGGAGAATGTGTGTTCACGCATTCTTTTACATGTGACGTTCCTGTTTCACTGAAAAGAACTGTTTACTGGTCTTCAACCAAGCTGAAAGGACTTAGGATCAATGGTATGTGTCTGCTAGTGACCTGAGCAATAGTGTCTGCAATTGAATCATGAAGTCCAGGATTAATAAGCACTTTATGCACACATGTAAATGGGAATCCAATCCGCTGTCACTTCTTGAGCACTGTGCTGGATATGATGGGTTAAAAGGTCTAAAGAAAAGAGGATGTTTACACATGCTATGGAGCAACCAAATACTTCTTTACATAATATAGAATCTATACTTTATGAAAAATCAGACCCAATCCTTGATCAATCATCTGCTTTACGGCCCCCCTCCCCATTTTTTGTTTCGGTGATCCTTAAAACATTTAATAGTCTGGGAGCTAACAATGTCATTAACCACATTCTAATATCATTTAAAAAACAATGTAGATGTTAATGTTTCTTTGAGAGGGAGCTTTCTCACAAGACCAGTGGCTGGGAGTTCAACCTCTGGTGTCTAAAAGTAGAGATATGAGACCAAATTCTGCTCTCAGTTACACCATGTATAGCCGGAATAACCATCGAGAATATGGGGCAGTGTATTGCCACACCACCCCTACAGCAATGTCAGGAAGGAATCATAACTTCAAGAAACAGCTACCCTCTATACACTCCCCTTGCTCCAGTCATTTGGAAGTAGTGTCACCAGCACCAATTTAGTATATCCCACGCTGCTCCAGCTCACCTGTGCTGGCTGGTGCATTGGGAGGACAGAATTAAGGCCTTGTCCCTTTCTGCCCCACTCTGGGCCTACTAGGGTGACCAAACATCCCGATCTTAGGGGTTTTGTCTTGTACACGCAACTATGCCCCACCCTCCCCTGAAAAAAAAGTGTCCCGATTTTTCATACTTGCTATCTGGTCACCCTAGGACCCACCTACTTGGGGTTAACAGTAGCAGACATGCAGAGCCTGCATACATTTATGTGCCCCAAACCAATATTTGAAGAGGCCACAAAGGTGTATAAGTAGAGAGGTCTTATATGCCACCCCCTGATCTAGCCCAATAAGCACAATCTTTCTTACTTTCTACCATAAAGTCATGATGTTAAGATGACTTAACTGATGTGTTATAGCTCTTTGAAGACATACTGAGCCTCCACAGCTCCATCTAAAATCAACAGGAGCTACAGGTGTTGAGCTCCTCTGAAAATCAGGTCCAAGGTAGCAGTGAGAGAAACACAGACCACTATGATTCAGTCTGTCACATTCTGCATCTCTGTTTTAAAGCAAGGATAACCAAAGTTTTTTCAGCCTTATCCAAACCATTTAATCTGTGCATACTCCTTACCTTGTTGTTCCAAATTAATGTTTTCCCACACCATCTTATTTTGAGTCTTGCATAATAGTCTAAGGCTTAAAATCCTTATGACACAATTATCAAAAGTGGGTGCCTACAGTTAGACTCCTCTGTGTACCAGTCAAGCACCTTAATAAATGGCCTGATTTTCTAAAGTTCTGAGCACTCAGCAGATTCCACTGCCTCCAAGGGGAGTATCTGGGTGATCAGCAATTTTGAAAATCAGGCCACTTATTTAGGTGCCTAAGTATATACTTAGCAGCCTAACTGTATGCACCCTGAACCTTGGCCTTGCTTTTTCATTTAAGTAAAGATAGCAAGTGATACATTTCAGGACAATTATGGAATATGAGCCTGTTTCTTTAAAAATAATAAAAGCAGACAGAAAATATACTCTACAGTAATCATGTAGAATATGCTGGCAAATATTTTCATTTCTGATGTACATCATATTTTGAGCCTTCATGAAATGCAGAAATGGCAGAAAGGACAGCAAGTACACTTAAAACAGAGAGAAACAATAAAACATTTATCACCACTAAATGCCCCTTTACAGACACCCCCATTTCATTTTTTATAGATGTCATATTTACAACATTAGCTGTATCTTTCTTTGTACTTGAACCATTCCTCCCTGCATTCAATGGGATTTGAATTCAGCCCCTCTCTCAAAATCCACAATACTAAAGTTCCAGGATCATATCTGATGTTCAAGTATTATTTGGCAGCAGTCATAAGATTTCTTGTATTTCTACCATAATTTCTTGAGTGTCAACATATCTGTCACCATCTTATTGCACAATTGCTCACCAGTTTCAACACCCCTCAAATCTCCTTTAGAATGCCACCAATACAAAAACATTCTCCTCTTAATAGTTGCATTTAAATGTCAGTGATTGCAATTTTCTTTGCACAGGCACTGTGCCTTGATGTGGTGGGAAAGCTTGTGTGATCTGCTGACCCTGAGAGCTATGCTGGCAGGAGTATAACTCCTGGTAGGGCCACCCAAGCAAATAGGTTAAAAGGTAGGAACCAGAGTAAAGGTAGTCCACGGGATTTTTTGGTAGTGGGCTGTGCATCATACTAACAACCTTTACACATAAAAAAGCTTTCTGTTACAGAAACAACCCAGAGAAAAGATGAATCTGTCACAGATTTGAAAATACATACATCAACTTGGACAACCACAATCCGCTGGATGTGACACACAATAGTATTGGCCAACCAGCAAATCCAGCTGATGCTATGTTGATGGACAATCAAAGCAGCAAGGATTTTTTTCATCTGAAACTAGATATCTTCATAGCTAAGGTTGAGACAAGGATTGGATGTTGGAATGTTAGATCTCTTTGGAGCATAGGTAGATTGACACACATTATCAGAGAAATGGCATAAGGCAAGGTTGTGTACTATCCCCACTTCTCTTCATTGCCACAGAGCGATGGCTGCTGCCAAGAACACTGGCATTGCTTGTGCAAGAGATAAGCAGTGAGACTTAGAGGGGTTATACCAACTTTAGAGGAATGAAAAGATTCTTTTTGAGCATAAAAGCAGAAGCTGCCAAAGTCGACTTCATATCATTATGTAGAAGACCAAGGCCATGGAGATAGGACAGAATGCTGTCTACACTTGTGGATGTGTGATTGATGAAGAAGAGTACGAAAAAGCTGATGACTGCTATGGGGCAGCTCACTAAAAAAGTGAAGGCAAGAACTGGCAAAGCTGGTGGATCATTATTCTATTTATCAAACATCAGCAGGGCCGGCTCCAGGCACCAGGCACCCAAGCTGGTGCTTGGGGCGGCACCTGGAGGGGGGCGGCGGCGCGGCGCTCCGGCCGCCGGGGAGAGCGGGGCCACAGCAGGGCTCGCCGCCCTCCCCCCGGCGCTCTGGCCGCCAGAGGGGGAGAGCCGAGCCCCAGCCGGGGCTCGCTGCCCTGCCCCCGGCGCTCTGGCCGCCAGAGGGGGAGAGCCGAGCCCCAGCCGGGGCTCGCCGCCCGCCCCCCAGGGCTCCGGCCGCCCTCCCCCCCGGCGCCCTGCCCCGGGGCGGCGAAAAAGCCAGAGCCGGCCCTGAACATCAGGAACAGTAAGAAGATACAGTTACACACTAAAATGAGATTATACAATCCTCCCAAGACTAATGCATGCCTTGGAAATGTGGAAGATGGTAGAAGTACACAACAGGAAGCCGAGTGTATTTCACCAGCTTTGTTTGGTAAGACTCTTAGGAATTCATTGGAGACAAGAAGTAACAAATGTGGAAGTCTTGTGCCGCATGGGCCTGCAGAGTGCAGAGTGAATAATCAGACAGACGAAGCTATGGTGGTTCAGCCATGTCATCAGGGTACCCATTGGCCACAGATACATCTGGTACATCCACTGGTACATCTTAGATTGGATTCCACCAGTAGGGAAGAGAAGGATGCTGCCATCATAGAGATAACTTATGATGGAGTCAGACATCTTGCACGGGACAGACAACAGTGGGAAAAACTGATTGCCTCATGTGCCATGAAACGCAGGAGATTCTAAGTAAGATTGCAATTTTCCTTCCAGATATGTATGGGGAGCTAAGCAGTTTTTGCATGAACCAATAAACCTTGCAACCATCCCTCAGACTTGGGAGAGTGCCTGGCAGAAAAGAAAGTCTTGGTGCACAGCAATATGGCAACACAACTCGAGAAAAAGGAACCCACAGCCATTGAATAGGTCCTGATTATAAAATTTATCCTTTGCTTGACTCTTAAATGCTACTTGGAACTTTCTTATCATACACAGACTAATGATCTGACGATCTGTAAAGAAAGAAAGAAACATAGGAAAAAACTGAACAGAAAAGATTGACGCGTATAAATAGGTATTATAACAATATAGCCTGTGCACATCTAGTATTAAGTTTTAAGTAGTTAAGGAAGTCTAAAGATAAAATGAATAATTACAATTATATTGCAATGTTCCAGTTAGAAAATCTAGTTGCTAAAGTACTTCATAACAATTTAGAAACATGTTGGCAGTATAAAGGACAAAGGATGTAAAGTGAGTGTAAATTTACAACATACAGTTTATGTCTCCTTTACACTGCCAGAACCGTGTAAATAGGCCTTAGTATAAATGAGACTCTGGCTCCTTGAGTTTGCTAAGCAAGCTCATCTAAGGCTACGTCAACACTACCCGCCTGAATCGGTGGGTAGAAATCGATCTCTCGGGGACTGAATTATCGCGTCTCGTCGGGACGCAACATTCGATCCCCGAATCGACGCTTGTACTCCACCAGCAGAGGTAGGAGTAAGCGCCATCGATGGGGGAGCCACGGAGGTTGATTTGCCGCTGTCCTCACAGCGGGGTAAGTCGGCTCCAATACGTCAAATTCAGCTATGCTATTCGCGTAGCTGGATTTGCGTATCTTAAATCAACCCCCGCCCCCCGTAGTGAGGACGTAGCCTAATTCATTTGGTCAAGTACTTAATGGTAGTATGATGAATAGAAGAGGAGAAAGAGAATCAGATCAGAAATGCACAGGCACCACAGCATGAATATCAAAATAACTGTTTGTAACACAAGTTATAATTCATAGTGAACTTTCATAAAAGGGGAAATAATTTTAAAGTGTCTGAACTGTAAGGTGGTGATAGTAGAGGAATTGCTGACCTTGCAGCTGTATTGTTATAATACCTATTTATACACGTCAGTCCTTAGATGGCACCATAGCTCTGTTTAAATGCATGTATGTCAATCAGAGCTCTACTGTGAAATAATAAAGGTAAACAAATGTCTACCTAATGCAATATAACCTGTGGTCTGGGTCTTCTCTGTATGTTTTGCTGAACTGCCTGGCAATGGTGAACACAGAGGCATCACATTCAAAGGGAACCATTTGATAGTACAATATCTGAGGGCTGAATTTGTCTCCCTCATGTTGGTTTTAAAAGGCATATTATGTGAAATGTCAACCTGAAGTAATCACAGTGACTATTTTGACCTTGATCTTCTGATACACAAGTTGCTGTTACAGAGCTCCCACAATTCAGCAGAAATCCTTTGCTGGTGAGACATACCAGCAGAAAAATATTTCGAAATTCTAAACAAATGATGATTCACTGTTATTAACCCATGTGAATTTGATAATGCTGAAATCATTCTTCGGAAAGTGTTGGCTCTTGCAAAATAATAGGGAGATTAATATCCGGATGTTGTATTATACAATTATTATAATGCAGACTAATTTCAACTCTCACCTACATTGTTGCAAACCCATTGAAGTCAGTGGAGTTGCTCTGGTTTATCTGAAAGCAGTATTTGGTCATGTATCAAGTAGCTGATCCTATATGCTGGCTTTGTTTTTTCTTTGACATTAATATGCAAAGTATTTCATATTTCAAAAGATATCCTGGTGATTTTGTAGCCTTGATTAGCTGCTTTGGTTTAGTATTGGCTTTTTACTTTCTCTGTGATTTCACCCATAGTTGTCTTTTCTGGAGCACCTACAAGGTACAAAACTGATGTAGAAAGTTTTCACTTCTGCTGTTGGAGCTTATTTTCCATTTTTGTAGCTGAACATCTGAAACTTTTTTATATTCTTGTTACTTTATTACTCACCTCCAACTATTCTGCATTTTACACTGCATGAATGTGGTTTGGGGTCAGAATAATTCGATCTTGAGAACCTTTGTGTTCCTCTTCCTTTTCCTCCCCTGAAAAGAGATGCCTTTCTCTAAAAAACACCATTGAAGTTTCCATTACCTCATGCTTTATAAACATGTTTCATTCATCTGTTGCAATTATCCTGTAAGAAATCCTGTTTTAATATACAAGTTATTATCCCATCATTAATTAAAACCAACCTCCCAAAGTACAGTTCACGGAAAATAAATTCAGTCTCAGACTCCCATATTCTTTGTATGGAACATTCAGAAAGTTTCAAGAATCTCACAACTGCATTAAATCTACAATTAGAAAGTATGTTAAAAGTCAGAAACACGATGGGTGGGGGTGGGTAGCTAGACTGGGCAAAGGATGGATTCCTTAGAGCTCTGAAATTATAACAAGACCCAATTATTCCTTTGAGATCTGAGCATGAAGGGTACTCATGGCTCTTCCCCTCCCACAAAGATATGGGGCAATATAGCCTCCATGGCAGTGCACCCCATACCACTACCTTCCCTCTGACTCTCCACAGTGCTACAGATCCAGGATTTGGGAAGGAATGAGTCTGGAAAAGCATGCCCA
This sequence comes from Terrapene triunguis, assembly GCF_002925995.2. Taxonomy (NCBI): domain Eukaryota; kingdom Metazoa; phylum Chordata; order Testudines; family Emydidae; genus Terrapene; species Terrapene triunguis. The sequence continues at coordinate 9,172,020 of NW_020664530.1, forward strand.
TAGAGCACTGGGGGCATGTGTATTAACCATTGCCAGCTCTGTGATATACCCCCAGCTCTTTACTTAGGAATAAAGGGAAAACTTCTGGATGCTGTATTATGTTTCCATGCCCCCTCGCTTCCTGGCAGAAATTACCCTTTAAAATAAGTTATCCATTGGAGATATGCTACTAGAGAGTGGGAAGGGCAGGGAAAGGGGGCCAGGAGACTTTGAGATGATATGGGGACACGGGCTTCCACACCAGCTTCCTGCTGATTCTGTGGGGTTTGTGAGTGGGGCCTGCAGATTATTTTGTGTAGGGAACGGGCTCTGTCCCCTCAATGAATCAACTGGGGTAAATCTTTGTGATGTTCACCTCATGTAGATTCCATCCCCTAGTTTTTCCCTCAGGAGCAGTTGATTGGACCCAGAATGTTCAGTATGGATGAGGAGCCTGTATTACAGGTAATCCTATATAGCTTCCACCTGGAGACAATTTTTAAACATCTAATCAAGCTCTTTCCCTATCTGTCCCTGCATTCATGGTCCCCCTGCCTGTATCATGACTTAGGCCTCTGAGTGCTACCACAACGCAAATAATAACAGGGCTCTGATGTAAGTGGATGCATGTGATGTTCCCCTCTCGTGTTATCTAGACCAGTGATGTGCTAGGCCACTCCAATCCTTGACTCTGGGAGCCAGCCTTACCCTGCTCTGCTGTGAGAACCCCCACTCCTGGGTTGTTCACGCACAGCCTCTGGCATGTAAGCTGCTCCCAGCTACTTGCAAGCGAATGACACTAGCCAATATTTCCGGTCCCAGACACAACCCTAGGAACCTCTGTCTTGCAGTGTCCAGTTATGCCCGCTGGACGCTGCAAGCTTATATGAGTTTGTCGATTTAACAAAGAAATTGATATGTCCCAGGCTTGTTATCCCAAGGGGAGCCTCTGACACACTTCAAACTAAACGCACTGCTTCAGGTAGAATAAACAAACAGATTTATTAACTATAAAGATAGATTTTAAGTGATTATAAGTCAAAGCATAACAAGTCAGAGTGGTTACCAAAATAAAATAAAATATAAGCACGCAGTCTAAACTCTCAACCCTATTAGACTGGGCAGCAACTAGATTAAGCAGTTTTTCTCATCCCACTGGATATTGCAGTACTTAATATACAGGTTTGTTCCTTAAACCTGGGCCAATCTCCTGTGTTGGAGTCTTGGGGAACAACCATTGCAGTAGCTTCTCCAGCAAGATTCAGTGAGTTGGCAGCACATAGGATGAAGGACACATACTGATTTACCTGCTGAATTAGATTTTGAAGACCTTTGTATTCTGCAGCCATGTTAGCTCTATAGTCATAGCTTTGTCCCCTGAAATCAGCCATATCTAAACTGTCATTTTATAGCTTCTCTAAAATAACCTCTGTAATACTCTCCCCTGTTTTGGTGTAGATATAAATGAGATCTAAAAGGCATTAAATGGGGCACCAAGTACACCATTCATGGCACTAAAAGGGACCGTGAATAATCCATTCAGGGCTATACGGGAGGCCCCAAATGTACCATATGGCTCACTAAAGTCACCAGTCAGGTACTACGTGTGGCCCCAATGCACCATCTCGAGCACTAAATGGGGCCCTGAAACAGGAAATACACCATTCAGGGAAGTAAACAGGACCTCCAATACAGCTTAGTAAATGGGACTTAGGTTTAGGGAAATAAACAGGGCCCAGAATCGTGCATTCAGGGCACTAAACAGGGCCTAAAGTACCATTCATTGCATTAAATGGGGCCCTAAATACACCATTTGGGGCACTAAACAGAGAACCAGGGCCCCGCAATGGAAGAAAAGAGTGAGAAGTAAAACAAAAAACAAAACCACAAAACAACTTATGGCCCTTTATGGGCCCCTGTCAGGCCCAGTTCCACAAGAACTGTTTGAACCCCACATTCCCATGGCCCTTACTACAAGATTACTTCCATCGAAATCAGTTAAACTGTGTGTGGGTAACAAGATACTCTTCAATTTGAGTAAGGGTGGCACACTTAGGTCCTTATATTTCAACTCATTATGTAGAAAGATAATACAAAATAAGTGCCTGTTCCTGAACTGTAACTCCTGTGAGCAACCCTTACTCAATGGGTAATCTCACTTATTTCCTGCATTCTGGAAACCAGCATAATACCAACCATATCAGAAGTAGCAGCTGCTGAGTCAGCTCTAGTTAAGTAATCAGAGAGAATAAAGTCAAGGCAGTGGGTTCTGCAGAAGACAGTTCCCAAATGGAAACCAGCAACTAGATGAAGGAAGTGGAAGAAGAATTGAGTTTATCTGGGACCATGTTCTGAATATACATACACAGGTTCCATTGGTGCTAATAGGAGTTGGTTATACATTTTTATGACAGTGTGTAGATATCAGATTTTAATCTTCCTAAAAGCCAGATTCCAACCATTGCTCATCTTGAGTAGCACCGAACTAAGTTAGTTGTTCTCAGCAAGAATAAGGCTATCAGAATATAATAGAGAATATACCACAGGGTTAGCACTGTCACCACACATATATAAAATGGCTCATATACCCTGAAAAAACATAGGGCTCCATTGTGGGGCAGCTTAGCCCCTCTATGCACCCAGCCAGCTCTGCTGGCTAGAATGTAGGGAGTGGAGAGCCACGGCCCTGACTCCCGACCGCATTTCCTTTGGGGCATCCCCAAAGGGGTAGAGAAGAAGCAAACTTATTCGCTACTAACCACAGGAGCCACAATTCTTCCTGGCTCTTAGTTTTGCCCACAGAAAATGCAGGGAGACTTCTTACACCATTACCCCTTCCCTTAGTTTACAACAACAACAACAAAAAATGCCCAGAATATAAAACCTATATTGCCCTCTAGTGCAAATGGCACAACCCATTTTAAGTAATTATTTCCTTCCAGGACCCCAGACAGCATGGAGAGTGAAATGTCATCCTCCACACAGCGTGATCTCTCATGCACTGTATGTGTGAAGAACAGTGGAAACTTGTACATATGGTGTATGCACAGTCATGCTGTGCAGAGGATACCATTTTGAAGAGCAAAATGGCATCCTCCATGCACCGTGACCTCTCACACACCATACATGCGAGGTCACACTGTGCTGAGCAAAATGGCGTCCTCCGCACACTAGGGATTGATGTGACCCTATCTGCTGATGGCATGACCCACAGTTTGGGAAATACTGCTTTCATACATGCCAGAATGATCTATTACAGTTCGATATTCCAAAATCCTCCACTAAAGCTGGTCAAAAAAATTTAGAATATTTTTAGTAAAAGAAATTTTTTTCCTGTTTCTCATCATTTTTTCCCCCCAAACAATTTTATCCTTAACCATTTAAAGAACTTTTTAACAGGATGTAATTGTATTATCAATACTTCAATACAATGGATGATAATTAAAAGGTTTCAATATAATCAAAATTTTCTATTGTTGTTGGTCTTCTTTCATTTTATTAAATAAAGTGCTAGAGACCTTAATTTTGTCCTAAATAAAGTTTCCTGATACCTAGGGCTGGGCTGGAATTTTCAGATGGAAGGTTTTTTTCATCAGAAAATGCTGATTTGTTGAAACCACGCAGGAAAGGGTAGGTTTTAACAAATCCCCTGAATCAAAAAGGTGAAAAAAACAACCCTAGGTTTGAAATTGTCAAAAAGTTCTGATTTTGACTTTTTCAAAATGAAAACTGTTGTTTTTCATTTTGAAATTACTTTTCTTTCAAAATTGTATTGATTTATACTAAAAAAGTTATTTTTTTGTAAAAGGTTGAAACTGAAATGAAACATTTGGATTGACCCAATCTGGATTTACTTCAGCCTATCAACTGGCAAAAATTTTCAAGATTTTTACTTTTTATCTTGATTTGGGTGGAAAGTATTTTGGGTGTCTTGAAAATTCTCAAGGGACAGGAAGACTGTTCCTGCTCTGCTCTACTGACATCAGCCCTACCGATAACCAAAGTGCCAAATTGCTCCTCAGTTTCAAAACAAAAGCATGTCAGCTTTCCTTATGTGAATCTATTGTATCAGAGCAATAGTAACTTCTTTGCCTTTAAAAGGCAGGTAGTGACTGGCATAAGAGTATGTTGCACAGGAATTAAGATGACACATTAGCATCTCCATAATTAAGACTAACTTTTTTCCCCATGATAAGGCCATTTTTGACCTCTCTAAACTTCCTGGCCCACAGTCTTTAGCTACTTGGTCTTTCTTCTTTCAGGGCTAAATCTGCATGGCTTTTAAATGGGGGCACAGCGAGGGGAAGGAAGTCAGCAGTATTCTTCTCTTCTCCCCTTTCCACATGGTTGAGGCAGGGCCAGGAAGAACTGCAGGCCCTGCACTCAGGAAGCACAGGTACTGCAGTACTGCCAACCCGAAGCGTTCAAATACCATGAGTCAGACCCTCCTTCTTTCTCTTCCCAGGTCTGGTGTTGCAGGGATGGAGCGGGCCTGGGGGATTAGCAGTGGTTATATGCCATTGCTCATGGAAAGTGTGGGGAGAGGAGGGAGTAGAGCCACCCTGAGCTGCTGGGCTCTTTCCCGCCTTCCCTCCTGTGAGAATGATGTCAGTTGCTGAGAGCAGGGGGAGAGCTTGGCCTGCCTAGCTGCTCATCCCCAGCAGACAGACAAGTGTACAAGACAACTATGGGGGAGGGAGAGGTGGTACCACAAGGCAGGCCTGAAGTTTGTGAGTGGGATGGAATTCTACCTATTCTTGGGACACTAGCTGCAGCTCAAACAGTGAGAGTTGGCAACATTGGTACTGCTCCCTAATTACTCTCTCCAGGGCAAACGGTGCCCAAATGCAGTAAAAGAACAAGCCCATTCTTTCACCCTTTGCAGGTCTCCATTAACTAAAAGGTCAAACTAGTTTGTGTTTGCAATCCAAATAGGTACTTTATAGTAGTTCCTTAATTCTATGCTGATCCACTCAGGCCCTTGAACTGAGTTCTGAGCCACTCAGGGCCCATAACTGTGGTATCTGAGCACCTTAGGCTCACTAGTCTACACTATCGAGCTTACAGAGGCACAGCTGTACCGCTGCAGTTGCACTGCTGTAAGATCGCTCGTGTAGCCGCTCTATGCCGACGGCAGAGAGTTTTCCTGTCAACATAATAAAACCACTGCTACAAGCAGTTCTCCTGCCGACATATTGCTGTCCACACTGGTGCTTCTGTCAGTGTAATTTATGTCAGCCAGGGGTGTGAAAAAACACCCTGAGCGACATAAATTATACCAACAAAAGTGGTAACGTAGACAAGCCCTTAGATAGGGAGGTTGTTTTCTGCAAATGATCCTTATTGTAGGTTTCTTTGTAAATTACACTTTATTTGGTTTCCATAAATAGACATCTTATTGGTATATTGAGACTTAGCATTAATTTATTCTCCATTATGCAAGAAAGATTAAAAGCCACTGAAGTCAAATACTTGTGATGGTTAAAAAAGAGTCTCTCTTTAAATTATGCCTTCACAAATGGATGATTTTTCACTTATTCCACAATTATTAACTGTTTATGATATGCTCCCTCATGATATTTCATTGGTCTTTCTTGCTGGTCAGAGTCTCAGCTGTTTTGAAAGAAGGGCAACTCAATTTTAATTTTAAGAAATGAACAGCATCTTATGCAATATCATATCATTTTTGTTCCCTTCCATAGGATAGTGAAGAGTTCTAGTGGCTTTTTCGGATTACTGTCATGGAGTTGTCTCTGAAATCAATCATTTGTCCAATGTTAAAGGTTGCTGAAGTTTTTCAAATGAAGATTTTACATAATAAAATGTCCTTTTTTCAAAACTAATTTGTTTGTGAAGAATTGTTGACATCAAAATTTGTTGCTTTTCTTAAAAAATGTCATGTTGTTTTCATTTCCCCCCCAAAAATATTTAGCTAAAAATTATAAAAGCATTATTGAAAACCAAGAAAAAAATCATTAATATTTTGAAATATGCAAATAAAAGGTGGATTGAAAACAACCACGACCACAGTCCATTTTGAACCTTTTGAAATGAAAACAACTATGAAATTTCAATTTTTTTCACAAAAGTAGGTGTTTTGTTTTACCAGTTCTATTCAATATAATGTTCTATCCAAAGATGCTATCTTTATATATGACTGACTTGAATTCAAATATAAACATATCTTTAGTAATGGGATTAGTGGAAAATCTGCAGCTGTTATGTTAGGGTCCTTTCTATAGAGCAAAGGCAATAGTCAAGTTAAAATGAATTAATAAGTAAATCAAATAAATGAAAATTATAGTGTAATTAGAAAGCAATAGCAACTCACCTCCCAAAAATCTGAAAGTGTCACTGGCCAAAACTCAACATAATATACAAAAGACAAACAAGAAAAGAAAAATTCATTCATTCAAACATTGTAGCAAGAGCAGAATGATTTAATTGCCTGATTTTCCTCTGATTTACACCTGTGTAAACCAGAAGTAACTCCAAAGAAGACACTGGAATAACAGTGGTGCAAAACTGATGTAAGTCAGAAGATAAGCAGGACCAGTATTTTTTTACCAACACCTTATGGGAGGCAGCTTTGTCCTGAAATACAACATACTGTAATTGTTCAGAAAAGCAACATGTCTTAAAAGGATTTCCTATTTTTCATGGGTGCTATGTATCATCAAATTTAAGGATCTTGAGATTAAAGGAAACATTCATTTTGAAAGAGACTAGTAGGAGTCAGAACTTCAGCTGATGTGCACTGGCATAAGTCTGCTTAAATCAATGAAACTATTCTGACTTCTACCAACTGAAGATTTGGCCCTATGTAACAATAAATTGTCAGTTATTGTCACCCATTCAAAAGGTCTTTTCTATGGAAAATACATCTTCCTATGTGTGTATTATTCTTATTAGTAGCACAGAACAATGATAACTACATTTAAAATTCATGTATGACTCAGCTCTTTTCTACACACAAATTTGCATCCATTTACTTAAATTGGTTAAGTTAAATTAATACAAATTCTTGTTTTGGAGTAAGAGTGTCTTATTTCAGTTTTGCTTAAACCTGTTCCTAACTGAATTAATCTAAATGGAAATAATATTGGTTTATACCTAAATAATAGTGTCCACACAGCCTTTTCTGTCCACACAGCCAGTTTAAGTAAACCAGTGCAACTTTGCTTGTAGACAAGCCATTAGAAAATATTTGCCTTTCTTTAAATGAACATTTGAATATACTTAGAGGAGGATAAAGGAGAAAAAATTATTCCTGTTCAATGAACGGAAAAACTACAAACAGAAAGCTGAAAGAAATTAGAAAGGTTTATTTAAAGATGCTGCTAATTAGTTCTTTTTTTCCTTGAAATCTCTTTTCCGGGAAATTTTTTACACACCAATTTTCATATAACTGATGAGTGGGAGAAACCTAAGCAAAACATGAAAGGAACATGGGCTATTTTTAAAATGTCTATTTACATTTATCCTTTGTTGATTCCTTCCTAAATGGTAACAGCACACAAAGGGGAACATTCCTCATTTTCTGCCCAAATATTTCTTTTTTCTTTCATTCCCTTTCACGTCCCCTAGAACATTTTGTAAAGCGGGACAGGGTATATTTGTATAGATGCACAGTGTAAAAAGGAAGGATGGTCTTGTAGGTAAGGCATTGGACTAGGACATAACAAATTTGGTGTTGATTCCTAGTTTTGTCACAGACTGACCTCCTTGGGTAAGTCATTTAATTTCTCCAGGCCTCAAGTCCCCATTTGTGAAATATAGTATAACACTATTTAGTTTGTAAGATCTGTGTCAGATACTATCTCTTACTATAAATATGTACAGTGCCTAGCACAGTGGAGTCCTTTAGGCAACACTGTAAAACAAATAACAACAAGATGATGTCTTTCATTGATTAGAAAGGACTCATCAAAATAAGAAGAAACTTCCTTCCACCATTTTTCTGGAAAGATTCTATCTGACTGACCTTCAAAAGAAGTATCATGGCACGATGGCAACAGATAAAATTGTGGGCCAGCATCTGCCTGATTATGACTATTAGGTGGTTACACTGGGAGGACTATTAGTAGGTTACACTGCTTATTGTGGATAGTCGGAGATGATACCTATTTATATTTGATCTATGTCAGCACTCAAGATGAGTCCATAAGATCATCATAAATAGCCAGATTCCAATGTTCTTACTTCCAGTGAATAGTACCTTACTTTAGGAGTAGTCCCATTGAAGTCAATGACACTGTTTGTGGAATAAGGCACTACTCCATATGCCCAAGGATGGGCATTATTTCTTCTTTTTCAAGTGAAATAGGAGTTTCTTTCCTTTGGTCTTTCTTCAGAAGTGCTGGTAATTCAGTTCTTGTTGGAAAACAATCATCTCATCTCTAAAGGTACAAGAACATTGTAGATACCTCCAGCAGTCTGAGCAGAAGGGGAAATCATAATAATTTTCTCTTCCAGCAGTGCCCCAGACTGTCCTTAATGGCCCATTGGGCCAGACATCTTTATTACCAAAACAGGAGAAATTGAGTGATGGCAGCATATCTCAGCGAGCTTGAAGGCCTTTTCATGAGAGAAGAACAATAAGCCCTCCTTCTCAACAGTCTGACAGGGAAAACAGCTTCCGTACTCACCACCAGCCCCAGCAGCACATCAGGGAGGCCAGGCACTACTTCAGGTACCAAGGAATCCAGTAGCTAACGAGTCCAGGAGGCCATTCACTAGTTAAGAAGGAAGCCCAAGGAACTCAGGTCAGGAACTCAGTTGCAACCTAGCAAGCAGCCCAAGAGTCCAGGTGCCAGCCTAGGAATCCAGCAGGAAACTCCAAAAATCAGGTTGTTTAACTAAGAAAACCAGATACCCTGTTGGAGAGTTCAGTAGTTAAATCATCAGCCCAGGTGGGTGGATGGGCATTTTATGCAGGTGTTTAAGGAAGCAGGATAAGGGGAAAAAGCACTTGGAAGATGTATAGCAGAGGAGCACACTTGAGAATTGTGTTCTGCGACCTGTTTAAATGTCATGCCACTGTCCCTCTTCCCCTCAAATTCAATTTTACAATTAGTTCTTAGAACTGCATTCTACACCAAACACAGTAAATTTGCTCTCTGATATTAAATCTATGTTAAAGGCACCAAACTGTTTGAATTAAACCTTGTCTTTCTTTCATGTACTATATAATAAATGGGGATAATTATATTTATATCCAACCTTGAGAGTGCTTATTAAACAAAGTCATTTTTCCCAGTGTCCAGCACTGTAATTACATCAAAGCGGTATTATGTGGCCTTTATGAAGTTTGTCAAAGCCTCACTTTCTATTTTTTTCTCACATTAAGTTTGACATTTCCCATCATGTCACTGGAGAATAATATCACACCTTATGGAGTGATGTAATATCATTTGTGACTGAGTTATAGCAGCATTCAACTAACCTGATGCAATGTCTTAGGAAGCAAATTTATTACATTTTTCCATTGTCTGGATGTTTGGTCCAAATTGAATGTCTGCACTAACAAATATGCTGTGAATGTGAAAAAAGAGAAAGAAAACTGGAAATGCTTATACAAAAACAGTCCTTATGTTATTTTTCCCCTTTCCCCTCCTTCCCGTTCTCTCTGTCTGCCTTTGATGTGGTATTCTGTAACAGTTTTAGTTAACTCAGTTTCGAGATGTTAAGGCCAAAAGACAAGGGGGAAGAATTAGGTTTTGGAACAGCATTACATGAATGAATTTCTCATTTAGGACATGTTCACATGGGATGAATTTTACATTCCTCTAAAAACAACTTCCAGCTTTCCCATCAATAAATTGTACTGGGTAAACAACAACATAGCTGGTGTCCAGCCTCCTCTACCCTTTCTTTCTTTATATTTTGTTTGTATAGAGTTTTTCAGCCACTGCTGATGAACCTATACTGCCTCTGAAGCATTACATAATGGAGGGTATTATGATGTCAGTGTAAAACTGATTAGCATCCCAGCTATAGGGAACTAGCCTTATTTGACAGGGGAGTGGATAAAATGAGTTTATTTTAATTTATTTTTTTAATTCTTGAGAATTTGGCCCAGGTAGGGGCAATGAGTAATAATAGTTTAACTAGTGTGTTGAAGAATGAAGGTTCTTCATTAGACCATAAGGGAGGTCGGGAGAGACACAGTCACGTATCTGCGTCTTGTAGTCCAATTTACTGGTCTACCCAGGTTTACTGGAGCCTAGTAAAAAACAAACAGAAGAAACCAATACAACCTGATTTTAAACTGCACTTTAATCTCTTTTCTGCTTGTGAAATGTTTGTCAGATCATGATTTCCTCACTATTTTCCATGGGTTTTTTTTAAACTGTCTAGCCTAACTATGAACTATTAATGGTGAATATTCGATAGTCAAAATTTAATGTAAATGGTTAGTTATTGTTGGCACCATAGAGACCTGGATAAACTATTTGCAATGGACAATTTATTTGACAAAGTTAGCCCTTTGTTCTGTTTGTAAATTGTACAGAAAGTAATTTAGATTTTTTTATGCAATAAATATTTTAGCCTGTAGGTTGCTACCAAAGTGTTTGCCACAACTTTTGCTTTGAGCATTCAATATTTCTAATTTGTTGATAGAACTGTGTGATTGCTCAGGCAAGTCAAATGACACTTCTTTTCTGCTTCCTGAATTGATGTCTTCCAAGTAGAGGTGGCCAAAAAACAAGGTTCTGTTTCTGGAGAAAATTTCAACAATTTATTTTGCTAAATTTTCAGTGGAAAATACTCACTTTTGATCAAAATATCACCAACCAAAATATTTTAGTTTTTGGCTGTGAAATCTGAGTTTTTAGGTATTTAGTGTTCAATAAAATATCAAACATTTCTGGCCAAAGCAGACACTTTAAAAAAAAAAAGTTTAATAAAAAAACAATGTTCTGTGACTTTGTAACATGAAAATGTTTACATTTCTGTAAAATGACACCTTCCCTTTCCGTAATCTTTGTTGTAATCCAAATTTCCACAGATGAATATAAAAAGTGTTGGTGATATCTTCATGCCAAAGTTTTTATTTCAATGAATATTTGGGAACTTTTTTTTTTTGGTGAGCAATCACCCAATTCTTGTCACAAACATCAATTGGTATTATTTCTATTATCTGATCAGATGAGCATAGCTCAGTATGCAGGATTGAAGAAGTAATGGAAGTTTTAAATCTCTCAAGAAGACATAGCAATGGTGAGAAACGAAGCAAACAAACAGGGGTTTGGAGAATTTTAGAAAATATTAATACTTTGACTTCCTGGGCCAAATGGGCCTTGCCTGAAGCATCATTCCTGGATAAATTAAGTTATTGTAAAATGTATTGGCTGGGTGCAGAGTATAGTTAATTAACTCTTTTCACATTCACACAAAGGAACTGCATATGTGTATGTGGTCCTAGTGGTGAACAGTTCGGTCAGATTCCTGTCTGACTCATTTAGTCTGAAATTAATGGGAGTCTTTCCATTTAATTCAATGAGCATTGGATTCAGCACTTAATTGGCTTTGTATCAAAACTATGGAAAGGGGATTTAGGAATTCTGTCTCCTGAGATGTTCAAAAGTATCACATCCTATTTAAAATATAAAACTTTCAGTACAAATATGTAAAGTTTGTTATTTCGCAAACATTCATGTGAGTAGAACTAACTTATCCAAGTATTCATTGTCAGGGCTGGTCTACACTACAGCTGTAAGTCGATCTAAATTACACTACTTCAGTTACGTAACAGAAGTCGACGTAACCTACGTCAACTTATAGTGGTGTCTACATCGCACTGTGTCGACGGGAGATGCATTTCTGCTGACTTACCTTACTCTTCTCAGGGAGCTGGAGTATAGAAGTCAATGGGAGAGCACTCTGTCATTGACTTAGCGTGTCTTCACCAGAACTGCTAAATTGACACTGCTGCATCGATTGCAGCAATGCCGATCTATCCATAAGTATAGACATGGCCTCAGTTAACATAAAAATAGTGTAATTTAATTTAGTGTAAGTTAATTTTTAAATTTAAATGTGTATTGAAAAATGTATTGAAAATTGTTGGCAGCATTCACCTTTTTCACTGCCAGCCTCTTCGACAAAATACTAAATATCAGATTACAGAAGTATATTTTGATCTATATGCAGAATGATGTATGCAAACTGATTCAGTCAGTAAAAGTGGTTGTAAATTTAGGGGCCTTGCAGGTAAATGGACCAACTTACCAGAGAGATCATACTGAAATCTCAAGGGGAAGGCTAAGTAGAGTTACTTCCTACATCAAACTTTATGTAAAAAAGTTTTATTCTTTACAAAACAACAAAACTGCAAAAACTGCACAATGCATGCATCAAGTATTCTTTTTCTATAGAAGTGTGATATTTCCCTTAAGAAATCAGTAACTCTTATGAAAAGTACAGATGGTCCAAAAAAGGGGTAAAAATGTCTGCAAAAATTGCATGGACTTTTGCCATGTTTTGTTGGGATATTGAACTTCTCAAGATTTTCTGACAAGTTCTCAACTCATAAATACTTATTAAAACTTCCATTAATAATGTGATCAACTATTCAAAATGTTTCTATAGCTTAGAATAGTTTCTTCTAAGCCCTTTGATTCTGTAATCACTAAACAATCCTAATGAGAACAAGCACAGCACAAGATCCAGGGCATGTGTCTATGAAATACTGCCAGGCAACAAACATATACAAGTACTAACAGGATTGCTAGAATTTTTACATGCTAATATATTTTATGATGTACTGTAATATACATAGTTTATGATGCTAATGTTTTAATGAAATGTTTAATGTCTTTCCTTATTATTATATGTAATTTGTAAAGTTTCTATGATCTGTGAAGTACTTTAGGATTCTTTATGATGAAAGGTACTATATAAATACAAGCTGTTCTTATTCTTCTTATTAATTACTTATTAATTATTATTATTGTGTGAGAAGTAGACTGATAGTGAGGCAACAACACAACTTATTACCACGCAGAAGTTACACAGAGTAGTAAGTCACACAGTAAAACTTACCTAAGTTTGGATGGAGTGTGGGAAGTTGTCTAGCTGGCTATTGCTTAACAGCAGCATGGCTCTTCTCTTGTAGCTCCAGGAGAAGAAGAGCTGAGACAAGGGCCCTAAAACCTGAATGAGAGGTGAGCATGTCAATGTTTTTTCCATCATAATCACACAAGACATTTTCATTATCGTGCACATCCTCTCATGGGATTTTTATTTATCTGCATATTTCAGACACACTTCTGGGGTGACTCAGGCATTAATTTTTCCCTAATTACTATTTGCTGAAAGGATTTGATGGTGGGATGTTTCCATACCCCTTACCCTATCAAGGCCCAAATGTGGGATGCAACATGAACAAAAACCCATAATGAGGGACAAATTAGTCACATAAGAACTTGTCTACACAAGGACATTCAGGAAAGTTCATCCAAATGAACTTTTAAAATGCTGTGGGATTCCTTCTTTTAATGTAAATAACTCTTTCTGTAACCTCAATTTCATTATTCTTTATTTCTACAGTAAATACTTTTCAGCAATAAAAGTGAGCCACACCAGATTTGTGTGGACCGCTTCTGACTTTGAAACTAAAATGAGTGATGTCCCCCCAAATGAGGTATACTTGGAAGGTACTGATACTTTCTTGCATGATGGGTGTGGGGAGAACCAAAGTTTTCTTTAAAAAGGGTAAATAAAGTAATCATTAAGTTGATATAAATCAGAATTATTTTTTATAAATGAAAAGAAGTGTTTAATAAAATTTGAGTTGATTGTAGGTTGCTATATGTTAAGCAAATGCAGATGTGTACTGAATAATGTTACTGAGGTTATCATGCACTTTCATAACTGGATAATTTCATCTCTATCAAACTCACTCATACAAAAAAACCTGATTCATATGAGTCCAATGCTCACTCCTAACTCCTACCCCATCTTGAACACTACTAGAATGGAACTTGAATCCAAACCACTAGAATCCAAAACCCAACCAAGAAGCTTGTGCCATGACATTTTTAATCAATTATGCAAAATGGCATCCTTCATGTGGCGTGATCTCCCACGTATGGTGTACAAAGGATGCCATTTTGTTCGAGCATTTGGGGGCTGGACAGAATCATCCCACGGATACAGCCAGGCCTGGGGCATGCATTGCACACCTTGCATATACCGATGGCATGCCACTGCTTAAAAATCTTGCCTCCTAACCTATTTCTACAGAAATTCTGAATAATAATGAATATAAACTTTATGCATTAGATTGGTAACTCAGCACATAGGGAGTAGGAATCACCCTAACACATGCAGATGGGTGGAGAGAGGGCAGCTACAGGGAAAGAGTGGGCATAGCCTTGGCTCCACTCTCCCTACTTCTGGAGAGGGTCATTGGGAAGTGGGTAGTACTTTACTGCTGGTATAGGACAGCCAAAGATTACTAGCCCCCAGGAATAAGTAAGAAACAGGGAAGGAACTATGTCTGAGAGGCATGCCTCTTAGTTGCAATGCCTCTTGGCTTGGTGCAGTGTATGTACCACAGTTTGCTCAGGATTGTTCCTATAGTTAAACTCTACCTTATAAATGTAATTCAATCCCATTCCAAAATCAGGATGAAATTCTGGCCCCATTGAAGTCAATGGAAAGACTCCCACACACTGCCATCTGAGCAGCCTTCCACCCCAGAATTTTTTCACAAGATATTAGATTTGATGAACTTTTCTGACATCCACTAAATTTCTGAACGATTAATAATAATTACTTAAATTGAGATAAAATGGTTAGGAACTTTCATTAATTCATAGTGACAAGTTCAGCACTTGGATGAATGTGGCAGAAGGGAACTAAAAAACTGAATTCAGAAAAGAACAAAAAAGAAACAATAATCATTCGAATCCAGTGCCCCTGAGGCCCCAGTTTTCATGATATTTGCCGATTGAATTAAAGTATTTTCATTCCTTAACTACATGCAATTTTAACAGTCCTATCCCTTTCTTTGAAGAAGATATTTTACGGGCAACACAGTCATTGACTATGGTATAACCACATGCTCATTTCAAGTACTATGCAACATGGAAATAAGAACTAATGATATTAAGCTACCACTACACACTTCAGACAAGCAAGCGGATAGATGTGGCATAAGTAGTTCACACATAAAAGGAAGTATTTCACATGGTCACAATACTAATTCCATTCAGTAGAGGGCAGTGATGTACATGCTGTAAACCCAACCTACTACATTACTGTATTGCTTGTCTACACAAGGACATTCAGGAAAGTTAATCCAAATGAACTTTTAAAATGGATTAGTTAGATTGCATTTATTCCCTATGTGGAAGTTCTTAGTCAGAATTAAAGCGGCCTACAGTGTTTTAAAGTCACACCTTTAGTATATTCAGATTAACTTTCCGAGTACCCCAGTGTAGAAAAGCCCGTAGTCTATCCTGGTTCTAAATGATGATCCTTCAGAAAGTAATGTGATAGCATTGATCAGTCACAGTTAGAATCATAGACTCAGAAACATAGGATGAGAAGGAACCGCAAGGGTCATCTAGTCTGTTCACAAATACTATGAAGTCATCACCTTTTAGATGGGTGTATTTGGGGAACACAGCATTCAGAAAAGATAATTGCCACAGGTTCTCCATTAATAAATTGTAATGGCATTTATTCTGCTTTTTATTCCAATAAAACAAAACACATTGGGTGCCACTTTAGGTGCCTAAATACCAGAATCAGGATCAAACGGGATTCATAAAAACCCCGCTTAGCTGCCACCAAACCCTGTGGGTGCCCAAACTTTTGTTGGTGCCTAAATTTTGCCGTCAAAGTTCCCTGATGCCTATGCTCTTGCTTGTGCACACCTGCAGCCCCATGCCAGGAGCGTCCAGAAGCTTAAGCCCCATAGTGATGCACAAACCAGGGGATGATAGGTGTTTAGGAAGATAGAAAGATTGCCTGCAAGCCTGATCCAGTAAGTAGGCTCAGGGCTGGCCTATTGGATCAAGAAGACATTTGCCATATAGTTACTACCACTATTAGTAGAAGAGAAAATTATGTTCTGTTGGCAAAAGTAATTTTATCATATTTACTATATATTCAAGACTCAAAATTTATATCCATTTCTAGTTCTCCTGAGAAGGTAGAAAGGACCCCAAGACATTTAAATGTGTAGTGATAGTACAAAGCCATGGGACGCCAAGTAAGGTCAGCATCCCAGCTGGGGAATGGAGGGCCCATGGAAAGGGCAAATCCAGGAATCCATTGAAACCCCCCAAGGTTTGCTCTGTTACATTTTGAGTGTTTGGGTTCAAATAAGTCAAAATTTGAAGAGCTTGAAAAAAGCAGAAGTCCAATAAAAGATATTACCTCACCCACCTTGTCTCTTTAATGAACCCACAGGTAATTTCCCCCCAAACTTACTTGACTCCAAACTGGTGGGGTTTACATAGGCATAAATGAGATTTTGCCTTTTAGAAAGACGTACCACTGAACTATAGAGGTGGATATCTACACCAAAATGGTACAGAAAGTAGAAGTGGATGACTACTACAAAAACATTATTTGAACATTCAGTCAGGGGGTGTGTCTGCTTTCTGTGAACATTCATGTAATCAAGTGTTACTAGCTCAAAAGCTCCTGGGAAGCAGATTTAAAATGTGCTTTCTATGACTGTTCAGATTACAAACTTGAATCTATTACCCAATAAGGGAAGAAAAACAATACTATTTGACCAATCATAACCAGGCAATACATCTGGAATTTCAGATTTCCAATTTCATATAAGACATTCAAAACCAACATATGAATATCTGCAAATAGAGAATATGTTTTTTTAAAAAAAATATGTTATCTGTTCATGGAACAGGAAAAAAGGTGAAATTAGTCAAAGAAATAGTTAGTTACAAATTATTCACTTAGGTCTAGTGGCTGTTTGGACTGGCTGTTAGAAGGAAGTAACTGAGCTAACTATTTCTTAAGCGGTTCCACCTTCTTC
This sequence comes from Terrapene triunguis, assembly GCF_002925995.2. Taxonomy (NCBI): domain Eukaryota; kingdom Metazoa; phylum Chordata; order Testudines; family Emydidae; genus Terrapene; species Terrapene triunguis. The sequence continues at coordinate 9,189,022 of NW_020664530.1, forward strand.
CAGCCAACAGCTGAAGGTAGGATGCCAAATAAAGAAACACTCTGAAGAAAGCCTGATGAAATTTTCTAAACCCAATCATGCACTTTTTTCTGTTTTTTTGTTTGTTTGTTTGTTTGTTTTTGTGGTTTTAAGATTTTTCTTGTCCTTTGTATTATGCACACCCATATATTTAGTGTTTTACAAAGTAAAAGATCCCTAAAAAGATATCGTAGGAAGTGAATTCTATGTGTACAGTCTATTCTTCCACCAGGAACAGGTTAGAGAGCATAGGAATCATCATAGTCTCTTGTTGGCGCATTACTTAGGAAGTCTGACAATATGCCATAATTAAAGGATAATGTTGGTTTATGGCATTTCTTACAACTGGTACATACATTAGACACCAGAAAACATATGTGTTTGTTTCTGCTAAAGCTCCTACAGCATTAGGTAATTTTTTTTACTCAAGAACAGTTTGCCTTCTAAGCTGAAAATAAAATTAGACAGGCATTTCCAATAATGTTTAAAAGTGACTTCTAAAACTGCAATTATATTTAATGTATTGTGCATATAAAACTGGTACTTGAACATTCAAATGAGTATTTGTGTGCACAAAATCTGTGGCAATAGTTTTAAAAATAAGAACTCTAAGCACCTTGGTGAGGCTGGATATTACAAGATGCTGAGTGCCCATAACTCTGATTGTAAATCAGTGAGATTTGTGGGCACTCAGTCCCACAGAAGAGTTTGCCCACAGTGCTTTATGTATTTGAAGTGCTGCTATAACTTTGATTGTATTACATTTAGTTTATTTCAAGGTGATTTAATTAATTTAGCTATCAATTTAGTATTTAGCAGGTTGGAGGCTACTGAGCAAATTAATCTTAATATATGTTTAATATTTTTAACTCAGGTATTTGCACAATTTGCTACTGGTTTATGACATTCTGATATGGTGGACATAGTCATTTTAAGAGTTAGATGAATTTTGCCTCAGTAAAGCAGACCAAATTTTGTTATGGCCATGTTAAATTAACAATATTACAAGCCCTGAATGCTGTATCTGCATAGGTACGAACATTTTAACAGAGTTTCATAGTTTAATTTTTGTTATATAATTAACCTTGTGTTAGTTGAGCATATGATACATCTCCTGGGTCAAACAAATACCACAGGATTCTTGCAAACCTTCGCATTTTCATACACAATGCACAAATTTAACAAAGTTGTTAGTTTCATTTGGGGTTTTTCATTCCTTATGTATATTAAGTTAAAAAAAACAATAACCCAAAGCAAAGACCAAGGGCTGCAAAAACACATGAACTCAAGCTGACAAATAAATCCACTGAAATCCATAAATCTGAAAATCTTTAAGATTCACGCACAACTCTAATGACCAATACCTGAACAAACAGAATGACAATTTACCCACACAAAACAAAGATTCAGACATGGTTCTGAAAAGGAATTGGTAGGAAAGTCCTGTCTCAAACTAACTTTTCTAATGCTGACAGTCCATAAACCTGGTAGTTTCAATTCCTTGGCTTAATCCTGTTCTTGTAGGTGGAGTTAAGTGGATGACTATGATAGATTTGTTAAGCTTTCAACACATAAAATCTGTCAGTTCACAGATGTGCTAGCCTGGAGCAATGTCTAGAGAAAAGGTTTAATCCTTTGATTTAAAGCAGTCTCAAGTCATGAGGAGTCAGTGATCCACCCTTCACATTTACTTCGAGTATATATACAAGAGGGATGTCTCACTAAGCAGCTTCCTTTGTATCTTAGAGTATTACCTACAGGGGATAATTTTAAACAAAAGGAGAAATAGGTGGGTGGCTATCATTAGCCTAAGGGTGATGAAAACTAGAAAAGGGATTGCAATAGCATGGGCAATAGTATGAAATAGCTGTCATATTGTACATCATTCTTTAATTCAATGCTGTTGACTATTTTTGCCATAAAAATCTCTGAAGAACAAAATCACCCATATAGTTAATTCTCTCAGTAACCCACTTGGCTTTTATTAAGAAGGGCACCATGTCCTACCTAAACCCCCACAAAGTTAGATGATAGCTTACTCACTGGATTATCTCTTTATACCTTTTAGAGATTCTATCTACCTACCTGAAAAAGTATATACAGTAATCTTTTCAAAAGTGCCTAAGTGTCTTAAGAGCCTAAATACTCTAGTCTTGTTTATTTTCAATAGAACATAGGCTTCTAAGTAGAACTGTTCAGGAATTTTCTGTCAAAATGTTTTTTCATAGGGAAATGTATATTTTTGCTGAAATTTTTCAATTTTCTATAGGGGAAATTAAAAAAAAATATTTAATTTCATGTCCTCATTCTCCATTATGGACTGAGGATCCTGGCTGAACTACATTTCCTATAATGCACTGCAGTCTTCCCTCTGGTTGAACTGCCACAGAGTATCACAGGACATCTAGTTCAACTGAGGAGCCCAGACCTTAGAGGAGAATGGGCGCATTAGGTTCCCAAACTACAATTCCCATAGGCATCATGACAGTTCGGGCAGATACAGTTTAGTGTTGAGCCCAGTTGAAACAGAACATGTTGATGTTTCCAAATAAGAATATTTCATAACTTTATTTTCTATGAACATTTTTGATATTTAGACGTTTTTATTTGATTTGGGACAAAAATCTCTCTCACAAAATGGATATTCCAATTTTGACTAATTCTACTCCTACGTCACTTTGGGACTTTAGAAAATTTCCTCCATATATCATGCTTATCACCTTGCGATTGTGTAGATTGTATTTTTAAATGGTATTCAGAGTTAATTAAATAGAGTGGAATTGTAACATAAAGAAAAGGGATTGCAGTAAATGAGAGAATGGCATAAATTTCATAACAGTGGACGTGATTTGCAGCTGCATCAACCAGTATAGCTACATAGATTTAAATCAAATTAGGCTGATTGACACCAGCTATAGGTCTGGCTCATGTGGGGGATTTTTTATTTAAGGGGAAAACTTGGATCTGGAAATAATACACTGTAACAGACTATATCTATTGCTAAAGCATTGCACAATCTAAAAGGTAGCTGTAAAAGTTTTTCTAAAAACATATTTTCTAAGGGTTTGCACCTATTATTTTCTTCTTAGCTGTTTTTATTCGGCTTAATATATCCGTCAGTTTGTTCTGAACTATCACCCTCCCCAAATGTTCTTTGTAACTAGCCAGTCTAGTTGAATCTGACTGCACAAGGTGTGAATTTACCACAAAAGAACATTTAAAATGTGTGAGTTTTAATGGCAGCTTATTTTTGTATTAACATAAGAGCAAAGATTGTGAAACTGATTATTTATGATTACCCAGGGAAAGCACATTCTGCCAGTCACCATGCATGACTGTTCCCTAGAAGATGATGAATAGTCCATGACATATGCTTTTTGCTTATCTTATGCAAGAAACTTAACAAATAGTTAAGATAAGGCCATTTTAGTTCTATAGTGTTTTCAATTCAATAGAAGAAAATTTAGATTATATGGTCAGAAAAGACTCTGTGATCATCTAGTCTAACCTCATGCATAACACAGGTCATAGAACTACGCTGAATTAATTCCTGTTTGAACTAGAGCAGCGGTTCTCCACCAGGGATCCGGGATTCCCTGGGGGGCCATAAGCAGGTTTCTGGGGGTCCACAAAAAGAAAACAGAGATCAGGGCCAGCCTTAGACTCACTGGGGCCCAGGGCAGAATGGTGAAGCCCAAGCCCCGCTGCCTAGGGATGAAGCAGAAACCCAAGCAACGTAACTTTGCGGGGCCCCCTGTGGTGTGGGCCCCTGGGCAATTTCCCTGCTTGCTACCCCCTAGCACTCTCTCTGGCTTTTAATCTATTGGATATGCAGAAAAACAGTTGTTGTGGCATGTTGTGAGGGAAGGGGGCTCAGAAAGAAGAAGGTTGAGAAACCCTGAACTAGAGCAGATCTTTTAGAAAAAAACATCCAATCTTGATTTAAAAATTGTAAGTAAGTGATGGAGAATCAATTACTAATTCAGGCCCCTATCTTCCGAAGATTTACACATGCACTTAACTTTATGCTGAGTGAGGACTCACATTAATGTCAATGGGACTATGACAGGGCAAAATCATGGCCCTTTGAAGTTAATGAAAGTTTGGCCACTGATTTCAGTGGACACAGGATTTCACCAACACTGTGTAAAGGTAAGCATGTGCATATTGAAGACACAGTTAGCACTTTAAATAATAACAATAGCACTTTAAATAATAACAATAACAACATATATATGGAAAACATCTTTCTAAACACAAAGATTAACACTGCCTAATAAATAGCATTAAATGCATACAACATGGAGGACATTATGAGCTAGAGCCAGTCCCTCCGTTCATGTAAATCAGGCAACTCCACTGAAATCAATGAAGCTGCACATATTTACTCCAGCTGAGAATCTGGCACTATCCAGGAGTCAGAAGGCTAGTTTCACTTGGAAAAAAGTGTCCAACATAAACATAAGAGGCTATTAACTACGCATCAGTTGTGTGCACAATTGCAGTAACTAGGTGCACAAAGTAGGCCAGCTTGTGTAAACTGGCATAGCTGTGTTGCCGTCAGTGTAGCTAGACCAATTCACAACATAAATTCCAGAATAAGCACAAATGTGGCTTAATATAAGTGACTAAACACATAAACAAACACACAACACAAATCATTGCAGGTGGCCCCAACTATTTAAATATTGGTCCCTGACACAATATTTCATTTGTTATTTAATAGCAGTAGGAAGCATTCAGAAACATTCAGAAAATATAGAGAAAAATCCTTCTTTGAAACCTTTACTGATTTAACTGGTGCCCATTTACAATACTACTGCTTGAGAAGACCTTAAAAATGTCTCCTTGCAGATTTACTTTAAGCCAAATTGTGAATTTCCCATACTTTAGAGACTATCAATAGCTTTGATGAACAGCAAAATATGGTATGAAGTACAGTGGTTTTACTAACAAGCTGCTCACTGAGCCTCAGGAAAAAGTACAAGGCTGTCCTGAAAAAATAGTTGTTAGGTGTGTCTATAAATATTTACCTGTGATATGAGATATGCATCTAAAACGGTTAAATGTTGCATAGTAGCCAACATTCCTAATATGCTAGGGCATTGATTTAGAATACATCATATTTTTATCTATGGATATTAATTCATCCTTCTTAACAAGGGGGAATCCAAATAGGCTTCAACAGGTCTGTACCAGGATCATAAATTAGCATGTTTCTACATGAGAAAATTACAGTACTTAGACTGTAGGTACACTGAGCTATTCGTCACTGATACATGCTAAGGGCCCAGTACTGTAACGTTAACTCCCACTGAAATCACTGTGTGATTTTTGTGTGAGTAGAGAGTGTAGGATCAGGCCTTTCATCTTCAAAAACTGTATTAATTGTAATAATGGAAACACTGAAGAATTGGATGGGCAGACAATACTGAAAGTGCAAAGTTTGAAGTATGTGTGTTCTAGAATCCAGGAAATTGGGGGTGAAATTAGAGCTGGGATAATAAATTCCTGGCTCAAATACAGTTAAATGGTATAGTTGTCGGCATCCCCTAGAAGTCGAGGATGAGCACTTTCACAGGTTTTATTTTTCATGGGTCCTTTGGTGACACAGGAGTCTGATTCTTGAGCCATAGGCTCATTGGCAGACATTGCAGGTGGTGTTGGAAGTCAGGGTTAAGCCACGATTGCTGCATGACCATTGTCTTTTCTTTCTTTTCTGGCATTTTTTCTGCGACCAGGGCAAGGAGATTTTCCTCAAAAGTGGACATTCCCTCTCTGATAAGTCTTCACCAGTTATCCGTATCTTAGGTTGCAGTCTCCCAGTGTGTGGTGTCAATGCCACATCTCTTGATGTTCATTTGAGGGTGTCTTTAAAGCGTTTCTTTTGGCCTCCCCATTTCATTTCGCCTTTGGTGAGTTAGGCATACAGCAGTTGTTTCGGTAAGCATATACCAGGCATGCACACACAGTGCCCACTCCACCTCAGCTGGTGCTGGATAATCAGGGCCTCAACACTGAAGATGTTGACCTCTCTGAGGACACTGACATTAGTGCGATGTTCTTCCTACTTCATGTTGAAAATCTTTCGAAGAAAGTACTGGTGCTGGTGTTCCAGGTTTTTCAGGTGTTTTCTGTAGGTCACCCAAGTCTCACAGCCATTGAGGAGAGTTGGGATTACCACTGTTTTATAAACTAAAAGTCTAGTATGTATTCTGATGTGACACCTGGTGAGATAGTCTGCCAAAGGCAAGGCTGGCACAGCGAATTCTGTGCTGAATCTCGTAGTCAAAATGGTGTAATATGTTACAGGAAGATAGTAATAAGATTAAAAGGGGAAGATTATAAAATGGTGGTCCATCCAGTGTCAATATATGGCTCTAAGCAACAAAGAGGAAACATGAGCAAATGATCTGTTCCACAGAAATCTGAAAGTTGAGATGTATGAAGGGTGTGAGCAAGAAAGACCATGTGACGAAGGTGTACATTAGAAACATGCTCAAAGTCACACTCATAAAGCAAAAAATGAGGGAGTGCAGTCATGTAAAGTGGTTTGGTCATGTAACGTGCAGTCCTGACAACTGTATAGGTAAGAGAGTCCAACAGATCAAGATTGAAGGAAAAAGTCGGAGATGCGGATCCAAGAAGCGATGGGATATCATAAAGGAAGGTATGTTAGCATTGGTGTGATAGAGGATATGGCATTGAACAGAGCACTTTGAAGGGAGAAGACCTGTAGAGCAGACCCCATTTGATGGGATTAACACAGAGGAACACAACACTATATTAATTTTAAAGTCATGTTCACCTGTGTTTTCTTCTTCAGCTTTTTAATGCAGTACACTTTGTCAGTGCCAGTATTGATGCCAGCTACTGATGACAGGTTTCAAATGTGCTGCAGGCCTCTCTACAACTGATCCTCGTTGATATTGCTCATTAAACCAGGAGCAAGTGGTTGGATTAAAACACTAACAAATTAGTGGTTATCCAAAAAGATGTCCTATAAAAATTGTGATCTGTAGCTTTCAACTGCTTTATTGTATCCTTCTTTCTTTGCTTATATTATTTTCACTTTTAATTTACCAAAGTTTATATTAAGGGCCAGCTCCTTTTGCTCATTCTTATGTCAAACAGTGCCTTGCATCTCATGATTGGTCCCATAGGGACTATGGGTCTCTGTTGGCCAGGGAGTCTCACCTCTCTCTTACCTACACAGTGCATGAGCCAGTGTCTCCAGGAGTCAAGTTCTCAGTGGACTCCCCTGTGTTTTGTCATACAGGAACAGATTTCCCAGGCACCGGGTTGCAACACCATTTGGCCCATCCATCCAGCCACCTGTGCCAGGTTGAAATGGCACTCACTGAAATTTGGCCCAGCCACTCCATCATCTGTATTTAGGGGCAGCCAGCTCATATTTCAGTGGTGTTGTGACAACGCAGTTGGAACAATGCTCCAAACTGCTCTGGCAGCAGCCATGATGATCTAGTACAGGACCACTGCTTAAAAATGGTTGGGGCAAGGCTCCTTGGCTCCATGACCTATGGAACTTTGAGCAAGTGCAAAAACCATGGGGGTAGAGGAGGGTGGTATTTGTCCCTCCCCACCCAATTGGCACCACTGCTAACAAAACAAGAAGAAAATTACTATTTAATTTCAGTGGATCAAATCCAACTGCCCTCATAAGGCAAAACTTCCTCTGACATTTTCCCTGAGTAAGATGTCAGGATTTGGTCTAATATATTTGTTGGAATCAGTCTAGACCATGGAGGGAACCAGCTGGAAACTTTGAAGTCAGTGGCCGAGATTAGTCATTCTAAATTTCATGAAACTTCTACGATTCACAGACATGTTAATCAATACTTTTTCATCATGCAAATATTTTGGAACAAGGAATACCATGGGCCTCACAAATAAAAGTGACCCACACTCAATTCTTTTATTTGAAAAAATACAAGCAAGTCACTTTTTGAATTGTTTCACCCTTTCTACTCTACTCTACACCTCTACCAAAGGATATGTTTAACTTAAGTGCCAAATTTGCAATTACTTAAACATGCATTCAACTTTATCCCTACATCTAGCTCCACTGAAGTCAAAGAGTAAAATCCTGGCTCCACTGAAGTCAATGGCAAAACTCCTTCTAACTGCAAAGGGCCCAGGAGTTCATTCAATGCTTGCCAGGTCAGGGCCTTCGATTGGTGTTTTTCCTCTTTTGCACCTATTTCTGGTGGTGGTATGAAGCTGAGCAATCATGGGAGGAGAAGAAATTTTAGTCAAGGACAAAAGGACAAAACCTTGATTTTACATAAAATGCCATGGGGATTTTTAACATGCTTAGTTTGTAAGGTCTCCTCTGAAAGACACGGGAAACTGCTTGGTACTCATTTTAACTTTTTGAGTATGGGAAGGGCTGAGTCAACCTTGAAGGGATTTGAATACGTGGAACCAGGAAGTTTATATATTAAAAACGTAGTGCTTAAATTACATAACAAATCAGACCATCTTGTAGATAGTTAGAGGGAGTGTAGGACTAATTACATTTTCCATAATGTTTAAATTGATATAAATATGCCGGTTAGCAAAAACACATATTAATAAAAGTTATATGGAAACAAACTTTGTGGGCTGAAAGTACTGTATATAAACATATTGACATTATAGTTAATAAAAATGAGATTCTATTGAACAGTGTGTGTGATAGAACAGATACACAGACTATACAGAGTAAACAATTTAAATTATTTTTGTGAGAGGAGAGTCTGATTACATGACTGGGTTTCCATTTAATTTTATATTTCATCTCAGCAGACAATGTAATATCACTTTTCAATGATAAATCAAAGCCTGGGATTTTCAAAGGAGCCTAAGAGTATCATGTGTAATCAATGTATATCATAGGACATGCAACATAGCTCCATTTCAGAAGTATCTATCATAAAATAATTAGCGTAAGTGTGTAAATATTTACATCAGGATAAAATAGGTTTCATTATATAGGTTTCATGATTAAGAAGTAGTAGTCTTCTGTGATAAGGCCTATAGGAACTAATGCTGTGAAAAAACAGTTGGGTTCAGTTTGTGTGGCTTCATACCATATAACTTTTGGTTTTAAATAAATCTCAAAACTCAAAGCAAAATGCAGACAAAATTACCTACATAATCAAAATCGACATATATTTTTCTCAACACATGGCCTGTATTTGCTAAAAACCTCAGTCTTACTTGAAAGGTTTGTGAAATTTGGCAAATCTTTTGGTGAACCCAGCCAAAGCTTTGGATTTGTATTTAAATTTGGCAAAACCCAAAAGAGGGCAGTATAATGCTATCACAGTGCAACATCCTAAGAGTGGGATTCTAAAAGTCTGTCTCTCTAGCAATCTATTAGCCAGGCATTGGCAGTTCAGTGTATAATGTGCTGAACTTAAGGAAATAAGGGTTTGAACATGTTAAATACATGCATCTATCTTTATTGCAATTACAACATTGCAGGAATTAGCCTAGGAAATAAGGTAATAACAACCTTCCTCCTTCACTACTAAATGACATGTTAAATTACCAATGGATGTTACAGAAAAGACAAGAACTAGCGATCGTCCCACGCTGCAGCATTGTGATCCAGAGCGTAATTTTTGTCAAGTTCAAGGATGTTTGGATTTGGGCTTCCAATTCAGCCACATTATGAATAGTTCCATGCTGCAAAGTTCAGAGCTAGATCACTAAAGTTTGGGCAAGAGCATAAGGCCCATCTCTACCAAGAACTTAAAATTCTTCTGTGGGTGCTAGGTTTGGAGACAATGAAAACAAACTATCACTTCTGATTAGGGATGGTCACAATTTGACTAATTTAATTACCCATATCCAATAATTTATTCAAAATGGCATTAATTCCTAATATTCACCTAGCTGATATAACTTGGTAAAATTATAAATATATTAATTCAGTAATTTAATAAATACATTTTGTGGATTTTGTTTAAAAGAAAATTGTGTGTGTAATTTAGCCAGGGACCTTGCCTTGGCTGGTATGATAAACCTGGTGAAGGCAGCTAGTGGCAATAACCACTAGGGAAAGGGCATGTCTAGCTGTTCTAGTGCATGAAGTCTCCTATGATGAAGCTGGCAAAACAGCTTTCAAAGTATAACATTGGAGTAAACAGTGCTGGAGCAAACTAATGGATAGCTTAGAGCAGTGTTGTAGATGTATTATGATACACTGGTCAACCACAAATCTAAGGAGTCATGATCAAACACTTGGCCAACACTGGACCAGAAAAACAAAATAAAGAATGGAAAGAGAAAGTATGCCAGCTTGGTTGTCGCCCAGACAAACAGGGGCCGCATTCACCACTCAGAAATCAAAGCAGGGGTGGAAAATATGCAATCAGAACAAACACAAAAATAACAACATGCAGAACAGGGAATTATGTGATGAACTTGAAGGCTAGTACATTCAGTGGAACATGGAATGTAAGAACATCGTACCAGGCTGGAGAACTTCTCACTATGATATCCAAGTTGAAAAGATGAGCGTGAAATGATTGGTCTACTCAAAATGAGATGGGAAAGCAAAGGAGAATTATCCCATGATGAATGTAGGATATTGACATCAGGAAGAGAAGATGATGGAAACCAGAATGGAATTGCATTGGTGCTAAAGCCGAAGGCAAGCTATCTCTTATGGTACTGAACTCCTTGTAGGTTACAGAATCAAATCCAGTGCAGTTACAGCAATATAAGTATATGTGCCAACCTCAATAGCATCCAGGGAAGAAATTGACAAATTTTATAACATTCTACAGAAAACAATACAAGAAGTTACAAGACAAGGAATGTTACTGGTGATGGGAGATTTTAATGTGAAGGTAGGATAGGATGGGAATTCATGCACTAGAGAAATAGGCAGATTTGGGTTAGGTGAAGATAGTGAAAGAGAAGGAAAGCTACTAAATTTCTACCTGAGTAACAAGGTGGTGAAAATGAACACCCTATTTCAACAAAGACATCTGCAAAGGAAGTGGACATGGGTATGAGCTGATAGGCAAACAAAGAAAATGATAGATTTAGTACTTGTGAATCGCAGATGGAAATCAAGTATATTGTCATGCAGCTCATTTGTGGCCAATATCGGATCAGATCACAAGTTAGTACTGTCATCAATGAGGTTGCATCAATGAGAGCAATCAAAAAAGTGTCAAGAACTAAGATCTATGATGTTGACATATTGAAAGAGCCAGATATAGGAAAGAATACAAAGAAGCCAAGCAGAAAAGCATCACCACTTTGGAAGAAGAAATGAACATTCAAGAGACATGGAACTACATAAACAAAGGGATTGCAACAGTAGTTGAACAAGTGTTGGGCTACAAGTTCAAAACAAAGAAACCAAGGTGGTAAACAGATTAAGTGCTGCAGTTGAGAGACAAGCATAGAAGGCTCCATGAGAATAACACGGAGGATGAAAGTCTAAGAGCTAAGAACATAAGAACATATTAACGGCCATACTGTATCAGACCAAAGGTTCATCTAGCCCAGTATCTTGTCTTCTGACAGTGGCCAATGCCAGGTGGCCCAGAAGGAATGAATAGAACAGGTAATCATCAAGTGATCCATCCACTGTTGCCCATTTCCATCTTCTGGCAAGCTAAGTACAATAGGCTGACCAGAGAGATAGAAAGCAAAGAGAAACAGCAACAACTGGGTAAGTGAACAATGTAAAAGAGGCAGAAGAATATGTGAAGAGAAATGTGACACAGGGGTTGTATCTCAAGATAAGAGAACAAATGGGACATATGAATTGAAGATGTTGGCAGTGAAAGAAAGCACAGACAAATAATTGAGGATCAACAAGCAAAGAATATGTGATTGTACAACTCTTCAGAATAGTCGATGTGTAAAAGATGGTAGATGAAGCAGTCCTGGAGAAGCTCCCCAGCACAAACAGGGGAGAGCATATGCAGGAATTCTTAGAAGTAGAAATAAAGTATGGATAAGGTGCTGAGAAGTGACAACATAATTGTCAAGCTGCTACAAGCAGGCAAGGAACACATGGTAAAGGCAATGCACAAGTTCTTCAACAAGATTTAAAAACAAGAGCAAGGGCTGAGCAAATGGGGGAAAGTGATAATAGTACCGATCTATAAAAGGAGATAAGCGTGAGCGTGAGTGTGCTGGGAAAAGCATTCACCAACATGTTGTAGAGAAGAACAAAGAAATGTGGGGAAGGAGAAGTACATAGAACTCAACTGAACCTGTTACAACTTTATAGACTTAATGCACGTTTTTGATAGCATTTGGCAGAAAGGGTTTTGGTAAGTTATGAGAATTGTATGGCATCCCAGAGAAACTGAGCAAGCTGATAGAAAACATCTACAGCAAGTTGATGAGTGTGGTGAAAGTTGACAATAAGCTGATGGAATGGTTCATGGTTGACTACAGGAGAGAGACAATGATGCAAGCTATAACCAGATGTGTTCATCTTGGTCCAGAAGCACTGAGAGATGAAATGGGAAGAGTCATATCATGCAGTAGGACAGTGCATAACCTTAGATTCGCAGACAATATTGACCTCACAGCATTGAACAAGGAGTATTTACAGAAAATAAGTGACAAGGTAGAGCAGCAAAGCAGAAAATTTAGATTGGAGTTCAGCATGGAAAAGACAAAATGCTAGCAACTGGAAGACAAGAGAAAGAGGCAAAGACCAGATTTGAAGAAGGAACAAATGGAAAAATGTCTGTATCTTGGAAGACTAGTATCGAAGAATGGGAATTGTGAACATAACACAAAAAGAAGAATTGGACTAGCTGCTACTGCATTTGGAAAACTCTGCAAGATCTGGAAAGCTCAAGACATTTTGATAAAAACAAAAATCAGCGTATATGACACAACGGTTGTGTTGATACTGTACGGGTTGGGATGCTGTAGTATGAGGAAAGCTGATGAATGAAAGACATTGATTGCAGAAATGAACTAGCTGAGAGGAATGCTGAAAGTTTAATGACTGCAGGAAATAAATAATAAAGAGATAAGCAAATGGGTAGGGCAAGAAATAATGCTGTTACAGACAATTCAAAGGAGACAACGTGTCAAGAATGGACCCAGAAAGGATACCATACATGGTGATACATACCAGAGTTCAAGGAACTAGAAATAGATGACCACGGATGCATCAGATAGACACATTGACAAATGATATTGAGCAAACAGGTTCAAAGATGAATGAATCTGTGAAGCTGGTACAATATAGAAAGTTGTGGACAGACTTCATTTGGCCCAATTGTCATTTTTGAGTTGACGGAAGGGAATCAAGGAAGAGAAGATTCTACCAGGCAGAGGGATCCTCCAGTGGCCATTTAAGTCAGTCTTAGAACTACTTTACACAACAAGTAGCTCAAGATTTGGGGGTACTGACTTTAAGACACCTCTTACATATTGTTATATCATGGTAGCTTGAGTGGAGCCAGGAGGGTGCGATAGGAACACTTACTTATAATCTAAGGAAGTGTATAAACTAATAATGGTGGTTCCTATTTCAGCCTCCTGGCTACCAGTGCAAGGGGTGCGTATTCAGAGAAAAGTGGCATCATTGTGATGCCTGTGCCTTGCTGATCATGGAACAGACCTTGGAAACTTGCCATAAGCTATAAAAGTGTTAAGGCTGCTTTAACTTGCCCCAGGTGGATAGGAGCCATCTTCCCTCAACGCTTCCCCAACCTGAAATCAGAATACCCATAGACGGATCTATGGATCTGACCCAATAGCTTCAAATACAAACTTCTTTTTATATTTGGTAATATACAATATGTGTGAACATCCATCAAAAAATTCTACAATGAACATATCGTGCCAGGTCACCAAATGGTGTAAATCAGTTGAAGTCAATGAAGCTATGACCCATGCTATATAGCCCATAAACAGAGGTGGGCAAAAGTGAGGTTGGCTGTGGTTTTGGTTTCCCAAAACTTTGGCCATTGTGGTTTTCTTTACAGTCAAATGCATAGTACATTGAATATGCTGAATCTTAAAGATACCCAATCTATACTGAACTCTTCAGGTATAGTGTTTGCATAATAAGTGAGAAAAAGGGAATATGCAAAGTGAAGGGACTATGCATATTAAACAGAGATGGTCAGAAAATACTTTTCTCCCCTGAAACATGTTGACAATTATTTTAAAAAAATAATTGAAAAATTTCTGTGAAAAAAATTGTTTTTTTCTTGAAAAGCCAAAAAAAATTTCAACTGAGAACCTTTCTATAAATTACATTTTTGGTCTCAGTTTTTCAAAAATAAATCTGAATATTTTTCATGAAAAGCTCATTTTAACCAAACCCTCATTATCTGATGTGAAAAAATCATGAACACAATTTCAAAAATATCTAATATTAAACTTGATTAGTGATGATTTGCATAAGCATTTTGCTTGTTATAATTTAGCCTTCAATTTCTTAGTGTTATTTATAGCACAGTTTCTGTAAATACAGTGATTATCAGTGTTGACACAAACTGCCTACGAGATGCTGATAACAATAGCTCCAATTTTTTCACAATGATACATCTTGTCAAATATTTGATTGGTTATAAAATGTAGTTTTAAAAACCTTTTTAACAAGATGCTCCTAAACAAGAACACTCTAATATCTTTGTTTAATTTGCTAATTGCTTTCTGCAATTGACACAGCTATCATCCAGAGCTAAACATCTCCCAGTCTCTTTTTTAATACTCATACTCTCTTAAAAAAACAAACTACATAGGCCCAGACTGACTAAAAGTGATCAGTAATGTGGTTGCTTCTTGGCTTCTGAGAGAACAAGATGCTGAGTTTACCTTATCAATCCCTGAATGGTGAGGGGCTAGCTGAGAGGAGCAAGGTGACCACATTTGTGATTAGCAGAGGTGCTTGAGCCGAAATTTAAAATGGGAGAGGAATGCTGAGCAAGGAGTATTCCTCCCTTTCCCTTCCCCCCCGCCCCCAGCCTCTTGTTCTGACAGAATCTGGATCCTTCTGGGTATGTTGCAAAGCCCACCTTTTTTCTCAGGTGTCAGGGAATGAGTGGCACTTGTGTATTCTGGGACAGGATTTGGGTGAGTATTTTTGAGAAGGGGGTTATGTGTCAAGATTTTGGGGGATTTTTAATGATCTGAATAAGTGTTTGTCATGTTGGACTGTCTATTTGACTTTATCTCAACATTGTGATGTAGTACCAGATGAATTGATTAGAATCATAAAGACCTGAACTGATACTTAGAGTTATTTGAGAAGTCACAAAACTGGAGAAATTTTAAACATGAGCCTACTTTGTCAGCTACCTTCCTTATAGAAATGTGCTCATACCAGAGTGACAGTTGCCTTGCTTTAACCGTGACCTGTGCTGGAAACAATAGCTGTTATCGCTAGCTTTTTGCAAACAAGTGTTTCTTTTAACCTTACTGGCACAAGTGCTGTGCTGCTGTGGGACACGTCATTCTCCTGTGTCTCATTATGTACTGTTATATAGCCAAGCCAGACTGATCTGCACATATACAAATGCCTTGTAATTGCATTGGAAACATAACTCCTTCTTGGGCACACCCTGTTGATGTAGTCAGATTAAGTGGCATCATAGGGTTTCAAGTGAAAGGATTTTATGTGTAATACTAGAGGAAATAAATGTATGTTAAGGTTCTTTTCTTCATTCTGGGCTTTGGTGTGCGAAATAGCACAACAAAGACCATGTTATGATATCAGCATTTCTACTGGTAAATTGTGACTCACCCAGTATCATTCTTCCATCAAAAAATAGCCGTTCATTAAAAAAATCAAGCAGCCATATCCTCAAGTACTTACTAAGATTATACTCAGACATGTCCCAGGCACTACAACATACTGTTCATTATAAAAAGGCTACTATACAAACAGTATTTATCAATGTTGACACAAGGTACCTTGGATACATTTGGAAAGAAAACAAATTTTGAAATGTAGGTATTTTCTATGAAACAGAAATTCTGATTCCTGCACAGCTCTTGGTACAACATTTTCTTCCCTCCAAGCCTGCCAGACCCACTGGCTACTGAAGGATGAGGGACATGAACCATGGTATTCTTGCCAGTCCCTGCACAGCTCTGTGTGTGTGTGTGTTCTTTGCTCTCTCCACATTTTTCTCTTCCCTTCCCCACTACCTTTCAGAACCTGGGTCTGAGGACGGGTGGGGAGTGGAAGAGAAAGGCATCTTTATGAGAATATAAAACTGGATAATTTTAGAATTGACTAATTTTGGCCTGGCATCCCACCCATATTTGTTTCACTTTTCCATCTGATGAATTTTGAAGAGAGATTCATTAATCTCCAACAAAAATAGCATAGTCCTAAAAATACGACAGTTGCCTGCATTTCTGGCAATGTTTAGCTTTCAGATTTCTGGATTGTAAAATTCCTCAAAATCTGTAAAATCGGATTTTAACTCTGTTTAATTTAATTGGATCACCTATGATACATTCAAATGGGACAGTTTCATAGAATTAAAAAGTTGGAAATTGTGCAAGAAAGTCCTCACAAACTATTTCTGGAATTTTTGGAAGGGATTGCTGGGTAAACTCCAATTACATGAGCTGAAGAAAATTAGCAATGGAAGCTCAAAATGAGCTAAGCTTCCATTACTCTAATCACATTTCTAAAAAATTTATTGAACCAAAGCTCAAAATATAGCCAACAATATCTTAGTGATCTGCATTTACCTATTTCGTTGTCTAACATAGCTGATCTGGTCGAAACATTGCTTAGAGTTTATATCTTGGGTTCAATTTTGATTTTTCCTCTTCTTGTTATGCTTTTGGTTATGTGACAATGCTTTACATTTGGAATCCTGTCTTTTTTATTTCCTTCCTAATTCTTACCAGATAGAACTTAAGTTATATTTTGGAAGTCAGAATGTTTTAATATTGAATACATGTCTCTTTGTTTTCTGTTACTCTAATGTAGCTCTAAACTGTACAGCAGGAGCCTGACCCAAAGCCCATTGAAGTCAATGGGCTTCGGATCAGGCATTAGATGTGTTACCTAAGTTTTGACAGTTTAATCTATGTAAATAACAGCCATATACTTGCCGAGCCTTTGTGATATATCCTCTGCTAAATATGATTTTTTTTTAAATGTAGCTAATGTTAAATTATTTAGTGGTAGTGTGGCAAGAGTTTCCTTATGGTAATTTAATGGTTGGCTGCTTACCTATTATTGAAATTAAATATGTCACAAGCTATACATACACTTCAATCTGCCAGTGGAAAATTATCATTCAAAGGAAATTCACTCCAAGCCATTATAAGGTTAATAAACAAACAGAGACATTGCAACAAAATTAGATAAGGTGTGTTCCACTGGCATGACATCATGTGAAACTATCACCCTTTTTACAGCTGCCTTCTTATCCTTTCACTATATAATTGTCTTCACACAATAACATTGTTTTTTGAAAATCCTTTTACTAACAATGGAATTTCTCACAACCTTGCAAGTACTTGGAAGAGAAGACTCGTGGTTTATTACCTGAATTCAGGATATACCGAGGGAGATCTTTCAGATAGTTCATTTTAAATGCATCCAAGACCTTTTATTTTTGTGTTCTATGTTTGTGTTTTTCTGCCCGATTAAAGTTCCATAGCCAAAAATGCAAAAAGAACGTGCATGTGAATGTGACTACAGTTTCATCATGTGACTTAATACACCCACCCTATTTAATTGTATCTGCTCCAGTAACACATATTATGGCATTATAGTGGGAAAGTGAGCAGGCATAACTGTCTGATGTATGCACGTTTCTCCCCTCTCAGTCTTGTCATTATCAACTCCACATTTTGTGAAATAGAGAAAATAGTGTTAAAAATATCTTATTTTCCTATCAGTGTAACTGACATTGGCTAATGGGAAGGAGACTACTAGGTCTTTGATTTGATTAGTATTAAGTGTTCTCCTGGATAGCAAATTTGACTTTAAATCACAAAAAGAAAAGAGGCAATGAAAAATGCCCCTTTTGAAGTCCTATTATTAAGGAAACATTCATTTCAGAGACTCTCAAAATAATGTATAGATGTATTTGAGCAGCTGATTAGGTTATTACCACACATTCTCAGGATTTCATTCTTTTCATGCTCACACCAGTTCAATTAAATTTCCCAGAGGTTAATGTGTTTACACTACATATCCTGAACTAGTGTCCATGGTGCCCTGGGATCTCTTGTGTGTTTGAGAGTTTCAGACCCTTCTGTTTGTAACGCAAACAAAAAGATGAAAATAAAGAGTTCTAATAGCAAATGGTGTCCTTCTAATGTCCTTTAAACAAGACAACAAAACATTTCATGATGGCAGAGCAGAGTACAAGGAAAGTTTTTACTGGGGTCTTTACCTGACCACACATGCCTGCAGTTTGCAGGGTGCAAAAACATTATTACTATTTATTTACACTGAAATACTGCCTTGCGGCCTTAGCCTATTGTGCTAGATACTGTACAAACATATATCAAAGAGATGGTCCCTGCTCAAAAAGTTTACACTCTAAAATGAGAAACTTACAGATACAACAAACAGACAGGTGAAGCACAAAGCAGTGAGAGAAAACTGGTGAGTAAAATATGCCGTGTCTCTGCACACCAGCTGCCTGATCACAGCTGGGTTTTTTTCAGGCATCATGACAGAAGAAAGTGTCTAAGATTGGATTTGAAGGAGGACATTGAGGTAGCCTTTATGGAAGCCCCTCCCTTGCAAAAAAAATGTATGCCTCACACGGGGCACTTTTTGGTGTTAACATTTGCACCTATAAAACTGAAAAAAATTCCAGCCAAAAATCAGGTTTCATCAAAAGGGCAATGTTTCATGGGAAAATGGTATTTTTGGACAGGAAATTTCAAAATGAAATGAAAATGTTTTTGTTTAATTTCAAACTGTTGTTTCGGTTTTAAGAAAAATTGAATTGAAATAAAGCGGGAAGTTTTGAAGTTGTCACTTAATATTAAATAAATATTAATAGTAATGCTCCAACATGGACCTAATAACATAGAAAACTAAAGGAATCAGTTAGTAAGTGGAAATTAACTTTTTTAATATTGATAAAAGTCATTTCTAAGCACACAGTTGAAACAAATGATCAAAGTTCAACAAATATGTCAAGTTATTTCATGTGGAAAGTCCCATTTGATCAAACAAATTAAATGTAGTGGGTGTGTGTTTGGAAACATGCAATGCAAAGAGAAACTTGATGATGTAATTGGCCAGGAAAGCCTAACCAAATACACAACACAATCCACTTCCTGTCCACAAGTTGGGCAACAGCAAACATGCAAATAATGGCATTAGTAACAATGATGTAAGTTTAAGCAACAGGCTTTTGAACATTACAGTATAAACTGTATATGAGGGGATATTTGCACGTAGTCGTTGTGGCTGAAATGTAGGCTTTATTGGACTACTTAGAGAGTTTTTGCAAAGTCTTTACTGCATGATAAGATCACATTTAAGTATTTTCTGTAAAACTAAACTGTGATGAAAAGACACAAATCAAAAAGGCAACAAATTATCTCATTGTGTAATGTTAAAGTGTTTACTGAGTGGGAGTTTAATACATACTCATTAATCAAAGTTTTCCTTCAGGGCCTATAAGACCAAATTAAAGTAAAATACATGTTGGAGACATGCCAAAGGGAAAAATTCTCTCTCTCTGGCTCTGCTCTTTCACAAATAATCATGGGGAAAGCCCAGTGGGAGGGAAAGCCCAATGGAAGCTAAAATACATCAGGTCAGGTGATCAGTTTCAGTACTAATTATCTACATGAGATTGACTTGGAGTATTGAAAAAAATGGACTAGTGTCAGCAAATCGATAACAGGTAAATAAAAATGCTTTGCACTTTTAAAGCATCTTCTATTTGAGGATTATAAAATGCTTTATAGACAATAAGGAATTAAGCCTCATGACCCCCTCTGTAAGATAGCTAAACACTTTTCCCTACTTCACAGTCACAGAAACTGAGCTGGAAAGAGCTGAGGCACTGATTCAGAAAAGCACTTAAGTATCCACTTAAGTCCCATCATATTGTTCAAATAAGGAACTACAAACATGATGATCATGATGGTCCCTTCTGACCTTAAAGTCTATGAATCTATAAACAAATCTGATAAACTCTACCATGTGAATTTTCACCGGTCTGGAGAAATCTTTTTTATGGTTGTAACTTCTTGTTCTCCTTCCCAAATTTCCTGATCAGTATTTCTCTGTCAAATATTTTTCTCCACGCATCTTCTTTTTTTTTTTTCAATGTGGTCCAACACTTTAGATAACATACAAGCTATAATACGTAGTTGTCCTATTTGGTGTCCAACTAATTTACCTTTCTGACATCCTTTACATTTTGTTGTTCTAGGGGTGAAATAGGTCAATTTAAGAGGGTCACTTTAAGAATATTGTGGCATGATGCAATCCATTTAGAAATGTCCACACAAGTCATCTTTGACTTCCTTAGCAGAAGTAATGTACTTAAGCTAAACAGTATCCTTGATTCATTTTGGTATCACTAAATATTTTAAAGGAGCATTGAAGCTGTTTGTATGGGAAGCTTGAATTTTAGCCGTCTAGAGTACTGGCTGGCAGGCCAAGTGGCAAAGCCTGTGATTTTTTCCTAATTTAATCACAAGCTGGATACATTTCCAGAGTCTTTACATATTTTCACAAGCTTGATGAGGGTTATTATTGGATTACTGGAGAACAGAAGGGTAGTAGACAGAAGAAAGGACTCTTCATACAGCAAAACAGAGAAGGATTCCTTGTAGCCAACCAGCATTGCCAACTGTGGTTTAATGATACTTGATGATACTGTAGACCAGAGGAATAAACAAGGGGGATACTGTTTTAGTGGCTATTATTCATGCATAAATGTTAATGTAATTTTGCTTTTTTTTATTGCAACCCTTCAATGCCTATAGCAATTTCCAAGTTAGATTGCATAAAGGTAACAATTTGACATCTGGTTATATAATTTCTAATGTTAATCCATTGCATGATAATTGTTTTTTCATTATCTATTTCCAAGCATGCTAAACCAATGAATAAATGGCATTCCTCAACATCTCACAGTGTTCCAAGGTTTGCAGCATTGGGAAGTTCAAAGGTAAATTCTGTACAAATGGGCTGAACTACTTGTATCAGGGACCAATAGCTGCTCTAGATGTGGCATACATATGCTGGGGATAGGAATCAACCCCCCAGAATCCTAGAGTGGCTGGATTAGCACTCTGCAAAAGCTACTTCAGGCTGAACTAAATCTTTACTCTCCTACATAGGGGCTCTCAGGAGCTGTGCAGCAGTCCTGTTTATGCCATGCTCCCAACAATCCCCATGCAGGGAGTCCTTACAGAGTAGGCTTTTGTGCTGTGAAAAAGTGTGCACTTCTGTTGTCCCTTTAAAATCCTGTCTCCCCACCTTCCCTGTTCCATCCTTGAATAGCAGATCTTATGGGACTTCCCTGTGATGGGTTGGATCACAGAAACCCCCTTGGGAGCTGCCACCTAATGTACCAAGACTACTTCTGTTCCTGTTTTCCCTGCCAGCTCAGGACTCCAGCACCCTGTCTTGCTGAGCCAGACTCTCCCGTCTGCTCCAACACAGACCCAGGGTCTGAATCACTTGCCCCCAAACTGCAAGTTTACCTGAAAACAGCTCACAGAAGTGTGCTTGTCTATAGCACTCAGATGCCCAACTCCCAATGGGGTCTAAACCCAAATAAATCCGTTTTACCCTGCATAAGGCTCATAAATTGTTTGCCCTCTATAACACTGATAGAGAGATATGCACAGTTGTTTGCTCCCCCAGGTATTAATACATACTCTGAGTAAATTACTAAATAAAAAGTGATTTTATTAAATACAGACAGTAGGATTTAAGTGGTTCCAAGTAGTAACAGACAGAACAAAGTAAGTCACCAAGTAAAATAAAATAAAATGCACAAATCTATGTCTAATCAAACTAAATACAGATAAGTTCCTCACCAGTTCCAGAATGCTCTCTTTTACAGGCTAATCTCCTTTTAGCCTGGGTCCAGCAATCACTCACACCCCCTGTAGTTACTGTCCTTTGTTCCAGTTCCCTTCAAGTATCCTGGGGGGGTGGAGAGGCTCCTTCCTTAGCCAGCTGAAGACCAAAATGGAGGGGCCTCCCACAGGTTTAAATAGACTCTCTCTTGTGGGTAGAGACCCCCCTGCTCCCTCCTATGCAAAGTCCAGCTCCAAGATGGAGTTTTGGAGTCACCTGGGCAAGTCACATGTCCCTGCATGACTCAGTCTTTACAGGCCGAAGCCATTGTCCACATGGTATTTTGTATGTCTCCAGGAAGACTTCTTATGTGGATTGGAGCATTCCAAGATGCATTGTTCCCCAAGTGCTTCCTGATGAGGTACTTAACCTTGCAAATTCCTTCCTAAAGAAACTGATTAAATGCCTCACAAAGCTTATTTAGAAACCAAGCAAGTATACAGCCCATATTCTTAACCTCAAGTAGAAAATGATATATGTGTACAGATAGGATGAATAGATATAGTAGACCATAACCTTTATGGAGATATATTACATGGCACAAGCAGCACAAAACATATTCCAGTTACGTCATACATACATTTATAAGCACCCCCCCCCATAAAGCCTTATGGGGTTACACTGTCACACTCCCATAACTATGGATCAGGGACAGGCTATAGAATTTTATCTCTTAGAATCACTGGAATTAAAAGCTGGCTCTGGCTTTTTTGCCGCCTCCCGCTGCCCCCCGGTGGGGAGCGTGGCAGGGGAGGGCGCCGAGCCCGGCCGCGGCCCCGCTCTCCCCGGCCGGCCGGAGCGCCACAGGGAGGGCGCCGAGCCCGGCCGGGGCCCCGCTCTCCCCGACCGGCCGGAGCGCTGGGAGGAGGGCGGCGAGCCCGGCCGCGGCCCTGCTCTCCCCAGGTGAGCGCCGTCCCCCTCCAGGTGCCGCCCCAAGCACATGCTTGGAGGGCTGGTGCCTGGAGCCGGCCCTGCTCTGCACAATGTGCCTTTGCATGAACCGTATGCGTGAGGTCACACTGCATGGAGTACACCATTTTGTAGAGAACAAAATGACACCCTCTTCCCAGCGTGACTTTGCATGCACTGTATGTGCAAAGTCATGCTGCATGGATGATCCTATTTTGTATGCAACTGTAGAACTGCATGCCTGACTAAAAATGTCACTGCACATCACTGATCATAACTCACACTTGAATCACATTGGCAGTGCAGTAAGGTAAAGCCTGAACTGCCATGGTAATGGCTACACAAAGTTAGCGTCAGTCACTAATTCGTCAATCCATCAGTTTTCACTAGCGCCAAAATGTATTTTTTAATAAAAAGTGGTGCTGGTAGAACAGATTCTGTAATTTGTGTGATGAGTCTATCTCTGACCAGATTTGGCTGTGCTGTCCCAGCACAGACATAGACACTGAAAGGACCTGATAAAAATTGGCTAGACCATGTTCTAATTATTTTGAGCATAGGTTTCACTTTTGTTTTACTTCAAAATAAATTTTTCTTCAAGGATTTTACTGAAAGGTTTCATGGGAAGATAATAGCTGTAGTCTTATTAAAGAGTCTTTCTCTTCTATATTCTCTTCTGTAATAATGCAGAGGAAACATAACCTATTATGTAATAACAACCGTAGCTGCTTCATTTTGAACTAAATCAATGGTGTAATGTATTTGAGACAGTTTTGGCAGATGAAAAAAAGAATATGAAAGGAAGATAATTGCTCAATCATCCCTAATTAAAAATAGCACTGCTGAAGCTTGGGAAAGCTCATCTTAAAACAAACAAACAAAAGTTGTAGGGCCTTGCAAGAGCTTCATTAAAGTCTAAGACTATCTGGGGAAAATACACGTCCCTCCATCTTCGCTGATGTTCAAGATTAGACACATTTCCACACCTCCCACACACACTTCAAGAGCATGGTGACCAGAAAATGTCATGAGAAGCGAGGCGTGTACAAATTAAAATGATACCGGTCAGCTTCATACAAAAAGGCAGTGATGTTTGCTTTATGATGTATATTTTTTACATGCTAGGGTGATTTTTGTTTGTTTGTTTTCCTGTGTGAAAAACCTAGCTAATGCAGTCTGCCAAAAGAAAAGTGAAAATGCAAAATGCAGGAAAATTTGCACTGTTTACTAAGTTTGGAACAGTTCTGCAGTCAAACACTAATGCAACTATTTTCGGTTCAGTCACAAATAGAAGTTTTAGACAACTCTAAGCAGGAAGCATATTCTCAAGGGTACCTTTGCATTTCAGCAGTTTCAGTAAGTAAGCAAATGTGTAAGTGTGTGTGTCTGGGTGTGCGTGCGCACATGCATGTGACGGCTTGTGCGTGCACACTTTTCATCCCCAGGTCACTGGTTCAAATCTAGCCTAGCCAGTAATAACTGACTGACTAATAGCTGCCTTATGTGAAATGAGTTTGTGTGGTCCAGTTCCCATTAAACATGTGTTCACGTCACAAAACCACTGCCATTCTTTACATTAACTGGTGTCCTTGTTGGCAGCTGCAGCAAGAGAACAAGGGCCAAGGAACCTTAACTACTTGTTTAACCCTAGAGGTGGTCCCTCTAAGCCAAAATATGCTGGCAGGGTAGTGTGTGGACTCTTGAACTGTTGCTTCCTATACTGTACTTGTTCTGTCTCTAGGGTTGTCAGTCTGGCTCCTGTAGCAAATTCACATGAAAAAATTTAAGTGAACTTAAAATCTTTACTCTAGATAGAGGGGTTTCTCACTAGAGGTCTCATTTCTGGTAAATTTTTCAGCTCCACGGAGATGATTTCCCCAGTATGTTGCTTGAACAGAAAGAACAATCAGATATAGTATATGCCATATCCGTGAACTCAGACTTACTTTGTTCTCTTCCAACTAATTGCTCTTCAAATTGAAAAATGAGCCCCATTAAACTGATGTCTCATGAATGGCTTGAACAAGAATCACAGAGTGATTTGGTGACTTACAGATTTTAAAGATATGCCCTTTCTAAACACCAACACTGAGGTGACTGTTTTTTAATCATTAGTGTGTTTTTGTGACTATTGTGCCTGGTTTATTTGTCAGTAGTGATTCTTGTCCAAGACTTCTCTGGACATTGGATTTTAATCTCATGAGAGCTCTGTGGTCAACTTTTTAAAATAAATAAATAAAACTTCGTATGCCCCATTATAGCTGTTCACATTCCCTGCATAAGGAGAGCACACAGAACTTTCATTTGGGGGCTTAACATAGGCTAGGTGAGTCAAAACCAGAAATTAGAGCTACAGAGGTCTTAAACTGTCTGGGCTTGCAGTAGTTTCTATGAGCCTCAGGTGACATTCTACAAGCACTCCTGGATTACAGAACAGACTCAAGCTCCAATCTCAGTTATGAGGGAAGAACAAAATGAAAGGACCCTCAACTTAAAACATACTGGCAGTTGTATGTAAAATAAAACAAATCTTTCTTCCTGCACAGGGTATCTCCTTAGGGAATAACCAGTGAACAGCTCCACCTCACAGCTATTTCCCATACAACCATAACCCAGCCCTAACAGCAACATACTGGAAACAAAAGGAAATTTGTAATGTGGTATATGATGCAAACATGAGTGTCAATTAGAAAGTATGAGTCATTATTACATTTTGCCATTGTTGTTGATGTTGTGAGTAAATCAGTCTGTAATGTTTACAGTGAAACCCCAAACCACTCGAAACTCAGTGGGTTTCAGTTTTCATTACAAATTCAAAACTCAGTGCAGGCTCACGGTTAGGGTGCTGAGTCCTTTTAAGCGGATCTTGGCAAGACTAAAGAAAATGTTTGCACAACTTCTCTGTACAGAAAAAACAGAGAATTTCACCCATGTCTAGCTGTGGAACATAGATCTTAGAATGCTGCAAGAAGCCCCCAAACCTTGGTTGATATACACTGTTTCCAAGATGTAAGTTTCTGTTCACACTGGGCAAATTTCCCATCCTTTTAAGTTTTCTTATCTACTGCTCTCTCTTTTAAAATATCATTTGGGTGGGGAAAAAAGAAACATTTGTGAATAATTTTCACAAGAGACATTCTCTACCACAGTCTCTAAACTTCATGTGGGAACAGGACAATCTTCCAGTTCACAGTGAACCAGAAGTGCTATTATATCTTTTTTGAGTGAAGGTGCCCAAAACTGAACACAGCTTTCCAAGTGAGATCAAACTGTGGATTTATGTTCTGCCATTATTAATACGAACAATTATTATATGGTAGAGCCTAGAGGTCAAACAGATTGGGGCCTCCTTGCAGTAAGTTCTGTACAAGCATATGGTATGTGAAAGTCCCTTCTCCAAAGTGTTTACAATCTAACAGTGTTATAACATTTTCTGGATTATTTTATTTTCCATTCCTTAATATGGCAGCATTCTAAAATTTTCTTTCCTTGGCTGCCATGACACACTAAGCAGATGCTTTCATTGAGTAGTCCAGACAATTCTCCTGAGTGGATTTCAATTAACTGAGAGCCAAACACCCTATAAGTGTAGTTCAAATTATACCTTCCATTGTGCATTACCTTGTCAAAAGTGAATTGGCTATTGTGCTGTTCATTAATCTAGCTTCATTCGGTCCCTCTGAGGTTCCTCAGAGTCTAGCTCTGATTAATCTCAATAATTTCATTGTCTGAAAATTGTACCATCTCTTTGCTCATCTCTACTTTCCTTATAACCGATAAGTATGGTGAACAGTAATGCAAGTCAGGAACAGGCACTGTTGCTGCAATATATTTCTTTCCAAGTAGGAAAGGGTGAATCTGGTAGTGTTCAAAGTTCTACAAAACACTGCAAAGTATTTCATAGATCTCAGAGTTCTCATTCAGAAATTCAAATCTGTAAAATATTTTTCCCAAATAGCTTCAACCCCTTTTTTTTTAAAGTCAGCTTTTAAAACAAGTAAGTGCTAGATTATGCAAACCTTCCTTTAGTGAGCACTTACTCAGAGGAATAGTTAATGGGACTAACTGTGTGATTAAATGCTCATCACCTTGAGCAAGGGTTTCACGTTCAACTTATTCATTGTGGAGTTCAACATGCAGCTTATATGTCTTTGAGAATCATTCTGTTTGTCCGTCACACCTAAGAGCTAACATGTCTTTAAAGCACAATGCATGCCTATGGCACTATGTAAATAATAAATAATTATTGAACAGCCCATGTATCTTGCCAGCACTTTTAATCACAGAAAGAATCACAACATTGTTGATACTTGATTGTGCCACACCATATGCCCAAAAGGTTGGAAAATATGGTCCTTGCTATAGGGTGAGTCATCATATGTTATGCTAAAGCAATAAAATGCTAGGAGGGATCTTTGGCAACTTTTCCCTGTTGGCTACCTAAAATTCAGCATTGTCATTAAGGAATTTTGAAAGGGATATGTAAATCCACACAAATAGACAGAATAACTCGTTACAGCTAAAAGAGCCTGGAATTTCCATACAGTCCATTTCTTAACAGACTGGTAAAAAGTCCTAGGGTTTAATAGGAAAGCATATCTGAAAAAGAAATTGATTAAAATAAATATGATAATTGTGATTATTTGGCTACTAATGTGAACATAGCTCTAAAGTTTTCTAATAAACCCAGAGCTAATGCACATAGACCACCAAAGGTTTGAGAATACCTTAATAATCTCCAACAATGTCACAGTTATTGCTTCAGTGGTGGATTTTTTTAATAGATTAAAGACACTTGAGAACCAATCAGACCTCTCATAAAAGCAAAACTGAAAGGAGTCTGAAGCTTACTGTGAGGATAATAGATTGTATACAATCTTCTGGTTCAAAATGTTGATAGGTAAAGCTGAGGGATGTAAAAATGAGAGTTAAAATGAAATTAATAGACAGCAGGTTTAAACAAACTAAAAGAAGTATTTCTTCACACAACACACAGTCCACCTGTGGAACTCATTACAAGGGGATGTTGTCAAGATCAAAAGTATAACAGGGTTCAAAAAAGAATTAGGTAACTTCATGGAGGATAGGTCCATCAATGTCTATTGGCCAAGATGGTCGGGGCTGCAATCCCATGCTCCAGATGTCCCTTAACGTTTGCCTGCCAGAAGCTGGGACTGGATAACAGGGCATGGCTCACTCTACAATTATCTTGTTCTGTTCATTCTGCTTGAAGCATCTGACATTGTTCACTGTCAGAAGATGGGATACTGGGGTAGATGAACCATTGGTCTAACCCATTTTGGCTATTCTTATTATTGAAACTATCTTGATAGCACGGAAGTCAATTAATATTGGAAAAAATTTCTAGGAATAATAGGAGGCTTTTTTATTCCTGCTTGATTTTGTCCTGTGTCTGTATTGTCTTATATGAGCACTGCAGAGTGACCAACCTTACAGCTTTCCAAGTAAGGCCCTGATCCTACACAACACACTCCCATGAGGCACCCTATTATAGTCACTACTTGTATGAGTAAAGCTTCACGGGGGTTAAGTATTTGCAGGACTGGGGTCTAATTCATTTCTTATAATGGCTACTACTTGCTTCCCCTGTACTATGCTTCAGTGTCAACGAATGAATGTATTTATTGGCCTTGTAATTTCTGATATAAAGGCTAAATTAAAATAAAATACAAAGTATAGCTCAGTGTTCCCACTCAGGGGTTAGCCACAATGCTGCGAATTATTCTCCCTGAATAGAAGGATAGGAGGATTACTACTGCTGCCAGCAGTGCTGAGCACCTCAGGGTGTTGCGTCTGGGTGCATCTAGGGTATGGAAATGACCGTGCACCGTGACAGGAGCTCAATGTGGGAAGGAATGCAAGATACAGTGCATCCTTTTTAAAAGTGTGGCAAGCTGCATCACTGACCACACTCCGTCCCGTGCTTCGGCAGACATTATGGTTGCTTCTGTTCTAATCAGCCACTGATACTGCTGCTGAGAGGGTACACCTTCCTCATGCTGCTCTGTGGCATACCTGAGAAATTTGGGCATTATGCTGTTGGGTCCAGCAGCATGCCTGCTTCACAGTTTCTTTATGGCAGAGCAAACCTCTTCCAATATAGATTGCATCTACTGCTAATGCATCCAGATCTGGACATGGAGTCACTCCAGGATGGTTAAGTGCAGACATACTTTTTCCATCTTTGCAGGACTTCTTGGGTTAAGCATGTTTTACCATCAGCCTTGTTTATCGGCATAGACAAGACATGAAATTCAGTTTGGGATTGAAGTGACTAAATAGCAGGTAGTAATTTATAAGCTCTTATTCCCTCTTCTGCCAAGTTTTCAAAATAAGCTTCATGATCCACTTTTGCTCTCGCTTGAAAAATACCTTGTCAATCTTTACAATCAGTGTCATCATGGAACTGTCTGCCCTCAGATTTCTTGTGCAAAATGTGAAATGTTTCATTGGATAGCCAAGGGTATCACTTGTAGTGTATCAGTTCTGGGACGGCATCTATGGTTCTTGGATGCCTGTGTGTAACAAGGGGGCTGGCTAGGAGAAACAAGCCAGGCCCTTGTTAGCCCTGTTCCAGAGGAAAAAGGGTCAGTTTGGCTGGCTGAGGGGCCACGCCCTAATTACCAGAGGAGATCCACCTGCAGGCCTGGGTAGCCAGCCTGCCCTATAAAGCTGGCTAAGAGACAGGGTGGGGTGGGGAAGACAGGAAAGGGAGGAGTGTGGGCTCTAGAGCCTTTGCTGGCTGGGAGGCTAGTAGTCTCCAAGAGAGTGTTGGTCTTGGTAAATACTTGTAAATAGTAGGTGGTGGGAAGGGACACAAACAATAAAAGGACATGGGTGCTGCACCTCGGTTGGTCTCTGGGTGTTTTTGGGGCCTAGGCCGGTGAGGGCCAGGTTACATGTGGGGGCTTGTCTAGGATTTGATGCCAGCGACTGTGGTTGGTGGCCCTGGAGATGGAAGAGACCCTAAAATGGCTGGTGAAGCAGTAGGAGGAGATGCAGCAGGTCCTGGTCAATGTCCAGTTGTCCCAGCAGACCGAGAACAGGCCTTCCTGACCTGGCAGGTGGAACAACAATGAAGCTTGCAGGACTTTATCAGGGAGCAGACCAACACCCAAGCGCAGCTCCTACAGTGGCTGGTGAGGGCACCTGGGCTCCGGGCTGGGGACTATGCAAGATGAGCCCGGCAGATGACCCGGATGCATTCTTGGGGACATTTGAGTGGGTAGCCATGGGCGCCGGGTGGGAAAGGACAACCTAGGCCCTTTGGCTCGTGCCGTACCTGGTGGGAGAGGCTCAAGTGGCCTATATGGTGCTGAGCGAAGAACACCGTCTGCCCTCAGATTGCCAAACCGCCCGGGATTATGGGACCGTACAGGCCACTATTCTAGACCGGGTGGGCCTATCAGCCAAACACTACTGGCAGAAGCTGTGGGCCGCTCGCTGGATGGCCGCCGTGCGGCCCCGTACCTTTACCCAGAGGCTAATGGACTGGGCGACCCGGTGGCTATGGCCCGAGATATGGACCACGGCGGAGATTATGGACAGTGTGGTCATAGAACAGTTGTTACAAAGCCTCCCCGAGACAATACGGTTCTGGGTGAGGCGACACCAGCCTGAGACTGTAGAGGCCGTGGTGAGGTTAACCGAAGAATATATAGAGATCGAGGGACCCCGGAAGGAGGACCGGCCCCGGAAGGATAGGGAGTCGGAGAGGAGGCAACCCGAGCCATTCTCCGGGGCAGCCCCAGGGAAGAGGGGCGAGCCCCGAGGGACACCCGATTGACTGGCCCGGCTTACCTGCTGGCAATGTGGCAAACCGGGACTCACAAAACGGGACTGTCCAGAGATGGAGTGCGGGTGGGCTGAGTTTTGTGGGTAGACACAGGTAGCGGGCAGACAGGGGGACGGAACCTGCCCACTGTCCCTGTAAAAGTGGGAAGACAATGCCAAGCCGGCGTGCTGGATACATTATCCGGCTGTACACTTGTACAGCAGGCGTTGATAAAAGCGCCTTGGGTGGTCCGGGAGGCAAGAATGGCCCTGGAGTGAATACATGGGGACAGAAAGTTTTGCCAGGTGGCCCAGGTACCCATGAAAGTGAAGGGCCGCTTCAGGTGGAAGCAAGTGGGGGTGCTGGAGCGGTTACCATATCCAGTGGTGGTGGGCAGGGACTGGGGCTCACTACCAGGAACGAAGCAAGGCGGTACCCCCAAAAAGGGGGCATGCCGCCCGAGCCAGGAGGCTGTTGGAATTGGGGACAGACCTAGATCCATCGAGGCAGATGAAACTCCTAGACAACTGAGCCCAGAGCGGGAGGGTCCACGGGAGGCCTGCCTGGGGGAGCTCATGGGCTCAGGCCCCTCAGGGGAAGGGCCGGGCCCCGGGGAGATGGCACCCGTGGATGAGGCCCCGAACCCACATGCAGATGTGGGGAAAACTGAGGCAGGGAAGATCCCACCGGATGAGAGGATAACTCCCAACCCTGTCCCTCAGGTACAGGAGGAGCAAGGGTTGGGGCCCTCCCCGCCATGTGATTGGTGTGAGGATCTGCGGGTGGAGGCAGAATTAGGGGGGCAGCCTCTGCCTCCGCAGTGTACCTTCTGTGGGTGGGGGATGGAGTGAACGCTGGTGGAGAGGGCTGGGACTCACCCGGTTCCGGGGGAAGACCTCCCCGCGGAGAGCCCCACCCCAAGTAAAAATAAAAGGCGAAAGAGCCGGAAGGCAGGTGGGCCGAGGGCAGCCGGACCATGTGCCTCTTAAGGGGGGAGGGGTGTAACAGGGTGTTGGCTAAGAGAAACAAGCCAGGCCCCTGTTAGCCCTGTTCCAGAGGAAAAAGGGTTAGTTGGGCTGGCTGAGGGGCCACGCCCTAATTACCAGAGGGGATCCACCTGCAGGCCTGGGTAGACAGCCTGCCCTATAAAGCTGGCTAAGAGACAGGAAGGGGGGGACAGGAAAGGGAGGAGCGTGGGCTCTAAATCCCTGCTGGCTGGGAGGCTAGTAGTCTCCAAGAGTGTTGGTCTCTGTAAATACTTGTAAATAGTAGGTGGTGGGAAGGGACACAAACAATAAAAGGACATGGGTGCTGCACCTCGTTTGGTCTCTGGGTGTTTTTGGGGCCTAGGCCAGCGAGGGCCAGGTTACACTGTGCTTATGGCTGTCCAGGATAATTCTAAGTCATCTGGGAGAGCACTAAGTGCATCAAATTTGTTTTTCAGTGAGACAGAATACTTGTTAGCAAGTGCTGAATACTCACAGATGTCATGTGCCTTATGTTTTGTAACAGGTGCACTCATGGTAAAATTGAGATGTAATTGCCATTTTAGCAACAAGCAGATGATGGTCAGTATTTGCCAGAGCTTCTGCACATCCATAGATCCAGTACAGCCTTACTATACTACAATTCCAGTTTATCATATGGTCCAGCTCCTT
The DNA here is from genome assembly GCF_002925995.2 of Terrapene triunguis. Taxonomy (NCBI): domain Eukaryota; kingdom Metazoa; phylum Chordata; order Testudines; family Emydidae; genus Terrapene; species Terrapene triunguis. Next base: position 9,221,456 of record NW_020664530.1, read on the forward strand.
CTTTGTCTGGCTATCATTGGACATCCAGGTTTCCCAATAGATAATCTAAGCTCCTGAACCAACTCACAGTGATGATCATGTTATAAGAAGCACAAAAGGAGAGGATTCTCACAGAGTTGTCATTTATTGTTTCAGAACAAAATGGCCCGAGAATAGTTTCAAAGCCACTTCTGGGACAACCTGGTAGAGTGTTAATATCTCTCAGTATGATAAGTTTGTTGTGCGGCAAAACAGATTGCATCACTGCTGTGAGCTGCTGCTAGAGTTAATCTTTATTAGCATCTGTAGTTTCTTCAGTGAGAGCGTAGGCTACAGTGATGGACAGCTATCCATGATTATGCCTCAAGCTCGCCTATAGCAGTCAATCAGAACTAGGGTGCCATGTTGCGACTGATTTATTAAAAGGTGATTGGAGGACAAATGTCAGATGGTCTATGAGCCTGATTCCTCCAGAGTACAGTACTTGTGTTTGCCACAAAATGTTGACCGTTATTCATGATTCTCATCTCAGTTATTACAGAAACTGCAATGTTTTAATCTTTCCAACTCTCAACCTACAAAACCCGGTACCCCACCTTGTTTAGGATTAGTTCATTCCAGGTGGCAAATCTGGTGGATTTTCTCAAGTTGACTGTGGATGTCATAGGCCTCAAGTGTGGACTACATTTCATTGGATGCTCCTTGATTCACTCTATCTCCTGGGGACAGAGGAGATGTAGAGCAGTGGTTTTATCTGGAGACACCAATCCCCTTCCCAGAATCCCTTCCACACATAGAGGTCATAGTTCATCCATCTTCACCACTATTTGGAGAATATTTTTCCTTTCTCCACTGGATCTCCCATTGACCTTCACTCGTAACCCTGAGCAGAGGCCCTTATTGGATACTACTGGCCAGAATCAGCCAGAAACGAGGCTCACACTGGCAGCAGCAACTACACCCTGAAGTAGCTCAGCAAATACTGCTGGCCTATTCACTACCCAACTTCAAGTATTTCTGTTCTATCCTTTTGGCAAAATGTTTAATATCCCATATATAGACGGGTGATTTTTAGCTTACAGTGAAAACTAGACATTGGGTTGAAAACTGATTGATGCTTTAAAGCTGTGTCCAGGAGCATCTCACTCAACTATGAGTAATTTTTTCAAGCCATAATGTCATATTGATGTTTATCAGAACTAGTAAATAGCATACATACTTTTGAGCACTAGAGGGAACTTGGGTCAAAATAAAAAAAATATTGCATAATACATTTCAGCCCCACTTAATATAAGTAAAAAATAATAATGCTACGATGTGATATCAATATCTGTCCAGTAATACTTATCTTTTTCACATGCAGCAAGTTTTGATGTGTTACATATTGTTTGGCATAGTAGTTACATGTACCTAAATAATATAAACCAACAACTAAAGTATAACAGCTTCCCAGTGGATGATACACAATAATCAATAATTTATTTGCACTAATATACCATAGCATCTTTCATTGGAGGATCTCAGTGTGATTTTAAATCAGTATTTAAGCCTCACATTAGCTCTTTGTAGCAAGTTCCATTTCTCTCCATCTTACAGATGGGTAAATTAAAGACCAATTAAATTCAAAGAGAGTTAAGTGTCTAATTGCAATTTGTGCATTTGGAAGTCTTCCGAAAAGAAGCTAAAGTGATTTGCTCTGGGCTACATAGGTTGTCAGTGGGCATAGATTTCATTAGCCCTACCTTCCAACACCCTGCTTTGACCATTAGAAGCACTTTCTCCTGTATGTTCCATTTACCATAATGAGAATCCAAAATGTGACAGGAGAAAAGCAAGAAAATATCTAGGGCCAGATTTTGAAGATAGCTCAGTTCCCATTTAGGCACCTAAATGGAGCCTTCAAAAAGGGCTCAACATCCTGCAGCTCATAACTGAGAACAGCGGAAGCTGCTGCAGGCTGCGGTCTGAATGAAAGCTGTGCTCTTTTGGAAATCCAGCCACTTAATTTGGGAGCTGCTGAGTATTCATCTGGTCCTGTAGATTTGAAAGCCCATAAAGAGTAAACACAATAAGTGCAGAGCAATCCATAACTGGGGAACATTGTAAAATGATCTCCCTCTCATGTGACCCAGTTAATGCAGGCAGATAGACTTCAATATGCACTCTTCTGGTATTAAGTTTAATCAGACCACCTGACTCAGTGGTGGGGAGTAAACACAGGTAGGTGAGCACCTTCATGTCTGCAAGTACCCGAATGTTTTCTAAGATTATGCAGACTCTCTCTGTTAAAGTGATTTACAAACCGTCTTTGGGAGTTATGGATATTGTCATGCATGAGCCTTTCTGTACTTTATTTGCCTATCAAATGGTGAAGAGAGGGCAGCCAGTTCCTGCTGTGCGTTGTTATACAGGAAACATTTCCCACCCTCTTTCCCCGCCAATCTCTAGATGAATCACTTTTAGGACAGTCAGCAGGGAACCAATTTCAACATCATGCACATTGTTTTGGAAGTCTGCCTTCTGCTCTGTGTCACAGCAGTGAATCAAACATTTACATGTCCTCTTGGCTTTCAACGTCATGATGCTATGGATGTACGTGTGTGTGTAAAATTTGCCCTAGTTCACTTGATTTGTCATTTGTCTTTGATATTGTGGTGTTGTGATAATATTGCACATCAAAAGAAGTGATTTTGTAGTGAACCAAAACTCATCGCAAAGACAGATTTTAAAGCTATTATAACCAAGTGATGACAGTTCCTCATTTAATATTGCCGCTAAACATTATTGTTTGGTCTATGAGTAAAAAAGAAGTCCACGCAACTGGGATTATGTTCTGCAAAAATGATAATAAAATTTCACTGATGAATTCCTAAAAGTCACGTATGCAGGATACAAAGAAAGGGAACAGAGGGGGTGGGAAAAGAGAAAATTAGCTAGTTCACTGTAATTCCTAATTTTAAGAGATTCCTACTTAATAAGGATGTGCCAATCTCTCTTTTTCTTCTAAGACCAATTCTAAATACATTGGTGACAATAGGCCTACTTTTGTACCCTTTTCAGTACTTGAAAGAAACTTGTAACCAGTGTAATGCCCCAGGAAGTTTTCCAAAGATAAATAGCCAGCTGATGGACAGGGGAAGCAGAGGGAGTTTCAGATACACAAGGACTGCAATATTGTGCCCATAATTATGTCATATTAATATTAGTTGCTAATACAAAGTCCCCAATCAAAACTGAGGCTCCATTATGCCAGGCGCCTAACAAACACAAAGACGTGGGGCCAGATCGTCAGCTTGTGAAAATCACTGTAGCTCTGTTGACTCCAATGGAGATACGCCGAATTAAATCAGCTGAAGCTCTGGCCCATAGCTCCTGCCTCAAAGAGCTGACAACCTATGTAGGCAATTCATGTATAAAGATTGAGGAGCAAGGGATCCAGCCATATATAAATAGTTTTTATGTGTATATTAGCCTTTATATTATATTAATGTATTATGCCAATAGATAAAATATGTGTGAGCTATCTCTCTGTCCTTCAACCTAAATATCATGAATGGCTGATTTCTTAATGTCACAATAGATGTAGGTCTTGAGGTGGACACAAACAGCACATCATAAGAATGGTGCAGCAAGGAAGAAAGTGCAGATATGGTCATAAAAGAAACAAGCACCCGAACAAATGCAGCAGGCATTATTGGTGGAGTGAAGGAGGCATGAGGAAGGAGTGACATGTTAGGAGAGAAGAGAAGAAAGCAGGAAGTGGCTCAGTGGTGAAAAGCCTTGATAGTGAGGAGAAGAAGATTTAATTTGATGCAGAAGCCGGTGGAGTTCATCCGAGAAGGAGAAGTGGCGGAAACAATAACCAGCAATAAAAAAAGAAAGGACTCGATATTGCAATCCCTATTTACTCCAAATTCCAGTTGATGTCAATGAGAGTTTATCATAAACTTGAGCTTTTATTACAAATATTATATTCTTATATATCACAGTAAAACTTTTGGCATATTAGAAAATTTTAAAGAAATTATTCTGCCTCTTTAATGTGACAGGCATTGTATGCCATACAATATTTACTATGGCTACACTGCTCTACAGCCAAAATGCTTCTGAAATAAATGTAGTCAAACTTTACTAATTCTGGGTCACTGAGAACAAAAATGATGCTTAAAATTGTTGATTGGCTCTAGTTTTCAAGATATGCTATTGGGTCAGTATATATGACCCTTGACTTGGGAATGGCGGAGGATAAGTGAGTTATAAAGGGAAGGGATCTCAATTTAAACCAGAAATGACTAAAATACATCTTTGACTGGATCTATGAATAAATCTATGACTGGGTTTGGACAGTACTTGCTTTTTAGGCAAAACAATGAATGATGCAATCTGAAGCTGGTATCGCGTCATACGTGATATGAATTGCATCATGTTATTCCTAGAAGTCATGGAGGATGCAATCATAACGAAGCTTACATCACTCTGCTGAACAAATTGCCCTATATCAGCTCTAGAAATCATACAGTGTCGTGCTCTCTTATTTGTCAGTGTTTGATTTTGCAAAGGGACACATTTCTGTTTAGCCAAAGTGAGCAGAGATGCCTCGGACTTGTGTGAACAATGCAGATAACTTCTGCTATGTTTGTGGTGAAGTGACTTTTGCATCACAAAAGCGCAGTATAACCACTATGGTTAAGAAAGCCTATCACCTTTATTTTGGCTGCAAAATTGGAGATCAGGACAAGAGGTGGGCCCCACACATATGCTGCAACACTTGTGCAACAAATCTTCGCCAGTGGTTGAACAGGAAAAGGAAATCTATGCCTTTTGCAGTGCCAATCATTTGGAGAGAGCCAACAGATCATACCAGCAATTGTTACTTCTGCATGGTGCCTCCAGTTGGGAAAGGTGTGTCAAAGAAGAAAAAGTGGACTGTGCATTATCCAAACATTCCATCAGCTATACGCCCAGTACCCCACGGAGAAGGACTGCCGGTTCCTGATGCACCAGAATCATTCTCACTTGAGTCAGACAAGGAAGAGGAAGAGGATGAAACTTCTGGTCCTGAACCATCAATGTCACAGGACCCACATTTTCTCCCATCCTCCTCCTCTGAACCACACCTCCTAACACAAGATGAACTGAATGACCTTGTCAGGGATTTGGAACTACCCAAGGGTAAGGCAGAGCTGTTGGGCTCCAGACTACAGCAGTGGAATCTCCTGGCAGGTGATGTTAGGGTTTCCATGTTCCGTGACCGTCAAAAGGATCTTGTCCCATTCTTCTTCATGGAAGGTGATCTTGTAGCCTGCAACAACATCGATGGTGTGATGGCAGCCCTCAACATCGTTCACGATCCAGATGAGTGGAGACTGTTCATTGATTCATCGAAGACGAGTCTTAAAGCTGTTTTACTGTATAATGGCAATGTTTTGCCATCAATTCCAGTTGGTCATGCAGTCCATATGAAGGAAGCCTATGACAACATCAAACAACTTTTGGGGTGCATAAACTATGACCAACATCAGTGGCAGCTTTGTGGCAATTTGAAGGTTGTTGCTCTCTTGCTTGGTCTGCAGACTGGATACACAAAGTACTGCTGTTTTCTCTGCGAATGGGATAGTCGTGCAAGAGATTCCCACTACATCAAGAAAGATTGGCCACTCCGACAGTCATTGGAACCTGGGAGGAAAAGTGTTCAGCATCCACCACTTGTTGAATCAAGGAAGAT
>NW_020664530.1:9227169-9291267 GCF_002925995.2 Terrapene triunguis
AGACTATTGCTGGACAGTGACAAGAGATGCTCCATTTAATGAATACAAGAGACAAGCCAAGAAGCACCGAGTAGACACTGAATAGACTATGTACAGAATAGTTTTTTGCCTTTTGTTTCATAATAAATTTTATTTATATAACCCTTTTGCTGATTTTTAAAGTGTTACATAAACAGGACAGGTGAAATATTATCATGTAAAGCAACCATAAACACATGAAAAGACCTAGGTTTATAATTTATGATTAAAACTCTACTATCTACACAATATACGTAGACATAAAATGTAAAAACTTAAATATCTTAGAAACAGTAGCCAATCAGTTGTTTTAATTGTCATATTTGAATTCAGCACATCAAAATACATAATAAATAGCACATTTTATCTCTGAAGCAGACAACTTCTCAAAAATTGTAGAACAGTGTTATCACACCAAAGTAAATCGGGGTAATTCCATTGGAGTCACACCAGTATATACCAGTATAAGTGTGATCAGAATTATGTGCATAATATGCAGCCGTCAAGGCCTAGTTCTCATTTACACTATAATCATTTTATTTTGTCTGGCAGTATGAACAGGCCTGAAAGTGAATTTAAATGTGATTTATACCCACTTTAAGGTACCTTTACATAGTCAAATGAGAATCAGGCCCTAAACATTTTTCAGAGCCAATTTGCATACTTACTCTAAACATCTTAGGCCTGGTCCACACTAGAGTTAGGCTGAGACAAGGCAGCTTAAGTCGACCTAGCTGTGGATGTGTATTCACTTAAATTTGGCTCCCGCCAACCTAAGTGTCCCACTACACTGATTTAATAACAGCAACTCCCCAAGCGACAGAGTCATGGCTGATGTACTCAGGTCAACGTGGTGAGAGTGTAGATATTGCGGTACTTACATCAACCATTACCGGCCTCCAATAGCTGTCTCACAATGTCCCACATTGACTGCTTCAGTCATCGTTGTGAACTCTGCGGCCCAGGAGTCAGGTGGACAGGAAGCTGGCCCTGACCATTAAAGCCCTGCACATTTTTGAAATTCCTCTTCATGGTTGCCTGCCTTGGCAAGCACACCTACCAGCTCTCCATTGTTGAATGTAACTGTCCAGCCAACCATGCCAGCTACAGGCTGCAGACACACTCCTGCCTGGAGGAGACAGGAGATTTTGGATCTCCTGGGCATGTGGTGAGAAGAGGTTGTGCAGGCACAGCTCTGAACCAGCTGTAGAAATGCGGACGTCTACAAGCAGAGTGCTCAGAGGATGCAGGAGAAGGGCTACAACAGGGACCAGCAGGAGTGCTGTGTGAAAGCCAAGGAGCTGCGGCAGGCATACCAGAAGGCCCGGGTGGCAAACAATTGATCTGGTGTTAAGCTGCAGATCTGCCATTTTCCCAAAGAGCTGCATGCAATCCTCAGCAGAGACCACACCACCCCCCCTAAGTACCCCGTGGAAACTTCGGAGGGGCCCAAGTCACAGTCCTCTGCTGTGAACGACGACTAGGAGAGGTGGATGAGGAAGAGAAGGAGGCAGATGGGGGACAAGTGACTGCAGGATGCAGCTGCACTGTGAGCCAGTACCTGTTTTTGACTCCAACCCAGTCCAGCCAGTCAGGCATGTGTGAGCCTGATGCAGGGGAAGGAACCTCTGTTTACTTTGAAATTACAGGGATGGTGCCCCCAGAGTAGTAGGACACATCTTTTGATTTACTCATTTTTACTTGTGCTAGAAGAGGTAGTGGAAAAACCGAGAGAGGTAGAGTGCTTTCTGCCTTTCATTCCCCTCTAGAGGTAGGCAGTGGGAGTCACACAGAGCAGTTTGTCTATGTGCACCAGGATATCCCTTGAATCCTCTGTAGGGCTCTCAGTTAAACTTTCATGGATGTACTCTACAATCCTCTGTCAAAGGGCTGCCTTATTTCTTCTTCCACGGTAGGACGCTTTCCCACGCCACTCAGCAATTACTTCAGCAGGCACGATTGCAGTACACAGGCTAGCAGTATATGGGCCTGGGCAACATCAGTATGCCAGCAGCACCTGTGCTCTCTCTGCCCCAGTTACCCTCCGGCGTGAGATATCAGCTAAAATCACCACTGCCTGTGGAAAACGGTGTGAGTGTTCAGTTCCATTGCCCTATACAACTAGAATCATGCAAGCGTGCGATTCCCTCCTCATTTCCCCAACCCCGGAGGACCACACTCACCATGGCTGCTGCTGTGTCTGGCGCCATGCGGCATCAATCCCAAGCAGAAGTGAGAATGTAGGGTTTGCAATTTTTGGGGAGCAAGAGAAATTTGTTCAGCATCTGAATTTCCTTCATGAATACACTGACAATGGTACCTTTGTGTGTTGTATCTGCAGTTGCTGTCATTGTGGCCTTCGGGGTCTTCTCCTCTACACCCATGGACTGCCTGAAAGCCAATGCTGCATTAGAGAATGAGCACAGGGCCTAGAGGTCATGCTTGCAGACAGCATGGATAAGGACAGAGTGGAGAGGATAAAGACATAGGAAAATGAGTGGGACATGCATAGAGTCACCAACAGTCCCTTATTACAAGGGATGTCCCTTATTTTTTCATCTCCGTACAAGAAGATCTGGAGTCGCTGAGTGCTGCAAAAAGCAGCAAGAAATATCCCTGGAGAATGTAGTTGAGTACTACTTATTAATAAAGTAAATAAATAAGTAATTATGATGATAATAAAATAATAATAATATCAGGAGGAGGGGTGGGGACGGGATGCTAAGAAAACAGTCCCTTATTTTTGAAGTACAATGTTGGCAACCCTAGATGTGCAGCATGACAGCGACCAGTTACCTATTACTGCACTCTGTCACAGAACTCCTAGCATCTTTCACTAACAATATTAATAGGTACATTGACAATGTTATTTTCTTACATTTACATCAATCAGCAAAAGATTCATACTAGGCCACAAAAGAGCAAGACCAGGTAGAGCACACTATAGCAACACGCACTACTCTGGCTCACTATTAAAATGAAAGCCTCCCTGAGCCCTATAGCTCTTGTATCTGGTTGTTTAAATTCAGCAGACGGCTGCTCCACATCCGCCTTCCACACTGGTGGAAACGTTTCCCCCTTTGCTTCACATATACTATGCAGGCAGCTGTAATCATTGGGATAATTTCTCACTGAGGTCAAATCTTGTAAGTAAACAATGCCAGTGACCCTTCAAACAACCCAAGGCACATTCACTTGTCATTCTGCACCCGCTGAGCCTGTACTGAAGAGCTCCTTGGTGCTGTCAAGGTAGTTAGTGAATGGCTTCATGAGCCATGGAAGCAAAGAGTAGGTTGGGTTGCCTAGGCTCCATAGGTGCTGGAACTAGGGGTGCTCGTGGTTTCCATCATGTACAGGGTTTACAGTTTGGTTCAATGGCTCTCAGCACCCCCACTATAGAAATTGTTCCAGCACCATGGCCAGGATCACTATTGGCAGTTCAACATTGCCAGTGGTAATCCACTGGTTGGGAAAGAAAGTCCCTGTTTGCAGCTTTCTGAACATCCCCGTATTAAAGATGCAAATCATATACCTTCCCTGACCACAATGATGTCAATAAAGCTTCCTCAGTGATCCACCAGTATTCGCATAACCATAGAAAAATAGCCCTTTCTGTTGATGTGCTGTGGCAAAGTGTTCTGGTGTTAAAATAGGAATATGTATGCCATCTATCACCCCACCCCATTGCTGCAAAACCATCCACTAAGTCGTGCACATTGCCCAGAGTCATGGTCCTGCACAGCAGGAGGCAATTAATGGCCCTGCACACTTGCATGACAACGACCCTTGCGGTGGACTTCCCGACTCCAGATTGATTTCCAGTTCACTGGTTGCTATATGGTGTTGCAAGTTTCCACGGTGCAATCGCCATTTGCTTCTCAACTCTCACTGCAGTTCTCATTTTGGTGTCCCTGCACTGGTGAGCTGGGTGAGTTTGGCACACAGATCCAGGAATGTGGCAATGTGCATCCGAAAGTTCTGCAGCCACTGGTCATCATCCCATCATGCTTGTTTCTTGGGCCAAGAACCAGAGATCCACCTTCTCCAGCTGCTCCATGAATGCTACCAAAAACCTTGAATTGTTTTTCTATGTCTAGTCTCCAAGGAATCATAATGTTCCCTGCAGCTCCTTTTGAGGCTCTGCAAATACTGCAGGCTCACGTACCCTGTGCTTGCAACGCTCATGACAATAGTGCAGAGCTGGGCAGGCTGCACGTTTCTGTAAAAGATGGTGAACAGTGAGGAGGGTCTAATGACCAGGAATGTGGGATTTTGAAAAGAAAGTGTCAAAATTATGGGATGCAGACAAAATTATGGGATGGACAACACTGCATTAAGGGAAGTTGACCCCATGTTCCCAGTTACCTTGCATGACTCATTTTGACCCATGAGGCATTGCAAGAATTCCCAAAAGACCCTATCCTGGATGGTGGTGAGTTGCACATTGGATACCTACCACTGGTGCACTGCACACTGCATCAATACTAGGGCTCCTGACCACTGACCCAAGTATCCAAGTGTGCATGCCACACAAGTGATGTAATAACTGCGGTGACTGTATGCTGATGTAACTTAGGTGGATACAATTTTGTAGTGTAGACATGTCTAGTTTATAATTTGAGGTGGAAATAAAGGCACAGGAGAAGAAAAATTAAGACACAAAAATTAAACAACAAAACTCCAAAGTGAACTGAACTTTTTTTAACCACTCAGAGGGATTAGTTTCAGTTTAGGACAGTGGTGGGCAACCTCCGGCCCACCAGGGTAATCTGCTGGCGGGCTGCGAGAAGTCGTTTACATTGACCGTCCGCAGGCATGGCCACCCGCAGCTCTCAGTGGCTGCGGTTGGCTGTTCCCGGCCAATGGGAGCTGCAGGAAGCCACAGGTTGCCCACCACAGGTTTAGGACCATAGTTCAGGTAGGTTTATATTTTATCCACAATGGTTCACTCAGCTCTGCAAATTATGGAGGTCTTCGTAACAGTGTTAAATTTTGCCTATCTAGAAATACAAATACATTGTTAAAGTCCTGTTTGCAGACCTTTCAAATAAAATATTAATTATTAATCTCTCTCATCCAGGAGTCAGAGTAGTCAGTTTCACTGTTCTTCACGTGACCTTTTTACACCAATATTTAATTTCAGTCCAGATCCTAAGCAGCTATTTAAATTAGGTAAAATGTATAAGCTCAACTGTGATTTCCCCAGTCTTCATCACCCTTAAAACAATTGGTTACAGTTTTCTGAGCAGACCCAGCAGCTTGAAAATAGCATTATAACTTGATCTGCTGGAGCAGCCATGCAAACTTTCCATATCCCAGCCATCTGAAATCCTAGTCATGAGCTGTGGAACAAAACCCAGCAGATTTCTGTGTTGAAATTGTCTTGCTGTGAAATCATGAGGTCTCAATGCCTTATGAGACAATGAAGTTGGCAGAAGCCACCCAGCAACTCAGATCAAGTTGAGACTATTGCTTTTCATAGCATGTGAGAGGTTTTTGGATGACCTTCGGGTTTCACATTGTAAAAAAATCCCTAACACAACTGTCCATTCAACACATTTCATTTTTTCATCACAAAGAAAGATATTTTTGTTACAGTCAGTTCTTGCCTGCCATTATGTGAAGCTAGATGATGAAACTCCTCTTTACATGCTTTCCTGGCACCGGAATAAGATCCAAATTCTTAGCTGATTAGAGCCTTCAAAGTGTTCCTGCCAGCTTTACTGTGTATTCATCCCTTGTGCTCATTAGACTGAGGCTGCAAGTGCTTTAGTATGGATTTCTTTTCTTAGGATTTTCCCCCTTCATTTTATTAAAGAGATCAACACCTCCAAAATGATATCATTGGTAGCCCATGGTCTGCGAGAATGCCATTTCTGAAAAGTTTGCATCATGTTGATTAAGGTCTGTTTACTGATCATGCATTCAAAGATGTGTTATTGTATGGGAGCTAATCAGTATACCCCAACTCTTCAGTATGCCTGCTTTTCAGAGGTCTCGCTAAATCCTAGCTGGTTCTGAGGATGATGATCCAGTTCTCTCTCTCTCTGTCAAATAAAAGAACAGGGAAAGGTTGCAAACCTGGGTAAAGGAAACATATAAATAATATATTTAAAAGACATAAGAAAACTCAGTAGTTATTGTTTGTTTCCATAGGAAAAGATGTGTTATTAACAAAGAAAAGATATAATTATAGATCATTTCAAGTACAAAGGGAGTTTGGTCTACATTTGCATTTGTCTCTGCCTATTTCTTAAAATGTCTCTGTGCTTAAAGTTCCTGTACAGAAGAACTATTCTAAAAAAATCTTCATCAGCTATGTAATGCCACCTTCTCTGGCCAATATTGCTAAGCACTTAAGCACATAGTTAGCTTTAAGCAGATGAGTAGTCCAATTTACTTCAATGGAACTATTCACATGCTTAAGTGCTTTGGTGGATCAGACCAGAGTGCTCAGTACCTTGCAATATCAAGACCCAGGAAGGCAAAATACCTGTCTAATATCTAATGACCAGGAATGTTTTGTAAGCCCACCTGGGTTGTTCCATTGCTGTTTTTGTTCCAGGATGACATTTATTCAAAGGCTGGCATAAAATAGGTGATGAGGACATTTTAAACAATTCTTCTGTACAGGAACATTAGGCACAGAAACATTCTGAGAAACAGCCTCTGGGCATCCTGAATAGAAACACACACACAATCCTCTATCTCACTTTTTGTATGTTTGTGGTCATCTCCTCCAATGATGCCAGCCTCAGTGCCCTGTCCTCCCACTGCTCTCTTGGCTGTTTCCAAGCCTTCATCTATGCCTGCCTCTATGCATGCCCTACCCTCTACATTCAAATACTTCATTAGCCCTCATTTCTTACACCTTGACCAAGAAGTTACTCATTAGTAATGATAAACACCCCAAAAGCTTTAAATTGAACCACTGGATGTGCACATGGCTTAAAATGAATCACCACATGATCAAATCGCTGCAAGCCTTGCTCTCCTTTACCTTCATCTTCTTCTACGTTTTGTTATCCTCACTCATTGTGTACTATCTAAAATGAGATGCTAAACTCTTTGGGAGCAGGGATAACATCCTCTCTCTTTGTTCTATAAAGTGCTCACCACAATTTTGGGAGCTGTAAAAATAAACTATGCACTAAAATATAATACCATAAAATACTACTAATAATTTACTGTGTTTAGTCAATTTTCCAAATTGAGATTTGAATTAGATCTCTCCACTGCATATTTATCCAATCATAATTGTACATCATAGTGGACAAAATAAGGGCTTCACTTTCTTTTGCTCATACTATTTCTGATGAAAATTTTTAGTTACCATCCTGAGGCAGAGCAAGATTTCCCAAGACTCTCACTGTTCAAATAATGATCTGAAGCCTAGTGTGCTGTGGGATCATTTAATTCATAAATTCACAGATTCTGTGTGTTTTCTAAAGTGCTGGGGTGATGTGCTTTATCATTTTCCTGTTGAATAAAGGTACAGCCACTCTCTAACACACTTTCTGTGAAAGCTCAGTAATCTTCACTAGTTTATAGTCTTAATGTAGTTTTCTGTGATTAGTTTCCTTTATTGGTAGTTTAACTCACCTCTTGTTAAACAATGAGTTATTGACTCAACATAAGAATCGGTGAGTGAAATTCTCTGGCCTGTGTTATGCAGGCATGGTCAGACTAGATGCCCACAGTGGTCATTTCGGGCCTTTAAATCTGTGTGTGTATCTTTGACATAACTTTGCTATATAGTGTTGGTCTTCAAGTGTGTGGATAAATATTAGTGATATCTCCAGAGACTTTGAGTAATCCTTCATTTAAAATTTGTCCTAACTTGGTCTTCATAGATATGTCTAAGCATTAGTCTAAAAATTGTTTGATGGTGCTATGGCTCCTCAAGAATTATCTTCCCCTCAGGTTCTGGTCAATGACGTTATATCATAACCAATGACTGACTCCCAATGAGCAAAACTAGTGAGAAACCAAACCATGCCCCATTTGTACAACTGAACTCACCAAACTGTTTATAATGATCTAAAATGTTTGGATATATTTTTCATATTAAGAATCCACCATGGATAAAAACTGGAAGTACTGAAATTCACAACATATGTTTCCTGTTGTGGTTGGAATGAGAAGTTCTCAAAATCTTACAAGCAAAACCTATTCTTATGAGACTTCCAGTCCAATTTGACAATTTCAAAAGGTTCAGATAATCCAGATAGTTCAGTTAAGTTTTGAGCCATAGGATGGTTAGCTGAACCTAAACCAAATTATAAACATTTGAGCTTCACCTCTCAATGCTTTTGATCCATAGACTCATAGAAGATTAGGGTTGGAAGAGACTTCAGGAGGTCATCTAGTCCAACCCCCTGCTCAAAGCAGGACCAACCCCAACAGATCCCAAAGAGATACCAGTTCAGCAAGGTACCCAATTTTAAAAATGTGAATAGTCTCACTGAAATCAATGGGGCTTTTCCACACATACTTAAAATTAGGCCCATGCTTAAGTGCCTTGCTGAATTGGAGACATTTTCTATTGTAGCAATTTCATTTATATTCCGTTCAATTAACACAACCCAGTTAAACCAGGAGTGACTGAAATGTGATTTCCAGACCAGTGTAATAATTGTAATTTGATATATTCAGGTAAACTGGAAGAAAGATAGGATAGACTGCTGTCTTAAATATCACAGAAAAGAGACATAAGTAATATTTTGGCTCTTCCTGTCTTTGAAACACGGAGGCTTATGCACACATGAGCATGCGCGCGTACACACACACACACACACACACAAAGCATTTAATCAAATTGTTTCCATTCCCAGAATGTCAGTTTTCTTCATTTGATGTATATTTCTTTTCACTATTACAACTGAGATATATCCATTGCCTAAAAAGAAAAAAATTATCCCTGGGATCTGACCATGTATGTTTCTGAATTAATGAATAAATATAAACCCCAGAACATAACTGTTTCTATTGGAAACACTGACTCAGCCTTTAACTATAGAGCTGTGAACTATTCAGCTATAATTATCAGTTAGCCTCAATCTTTCCTAATTAAAGTTTTCCTTGAGTAGCATATACCTAAGGCTAAACTTTTCTGTTTATTCTACAATATGTGATTACAATGAACCCCGTGTGAGTTAAATAAAGTACTGCGATTTGATAGAACTTGGTAAAAATATTCAAGTCCCCTTTCCCTCTACCCAAAAAACTTATGATGTTCAGGAACTTGATACTTTCTCATTGCTCACACAATACCACAACATGAGGAATGTTACCCATTCAACTATATGTACCAAGGCAAAATCTCTTACAATATGAAGTAATCAAAAGTAACTAGATTCCAAATATTGACAAAGTTAACATTGTTTGACATTGTTACAGGGGGATCACCAGATAGTGCTGTTACAGGTGGTCTTAAAAGTTCTTAGCATGGGAGCAGACCTTTAGTCTTAGAAAAAATGCTGTACTGGCAGTGGCTTTCTGATGCAGCCCTTTGTGCGAACTGTAAATGTTCATTCTCAGTCGAGACTTCCAAGATTTTAGTAGCTAACATCTTGGAAGATTCCATACTTACTGAGCATGCTCCAGCCTCTTACAGCTCACAGTATGACCAGACGGCAAATACACCATTCCCACAGAGTAACTGAGGATGCTCCCCCTCAGGGCTATAGGAGTGGTGCTGGTCTTTCCCTGTAATTGCTGCTCCAGGCTAGGGTGGGGCCAATACTGGAACTGAGAGCAGGACACCTGAATTTCCTGTGCTCTCAGTGATGCCCTTGCTGGCATCCACCCAAGTAGAAGGGAAAAGGAAGCCATCTGACTCAGATGCAGAGGGGAAGAGTCAGTAAGGAAAATGGAGTAGGACAATTGGGAGTCAGTTGATGGGTCATGGTGGGGCACTCAGTTCAGCAAAGGATCTGGAGCGAGTGGGGATTGGGAATAGCTAGATAAGGACACTAGGAGATGGCGGGGGGAGGGGGGGAAGGGTGACAGATCCATCAATGGGCTTGGGGGAGGGAGTATTGGGAATGGCTGGGCACAGAACCTGGGACAAACATCCAGGGAGGCAGGCTGGGAGGTGGGAGACAGATTGGATGAGGAGCCCAGAGAAGGAAGAGAGAGACGGAGTGGATGAGCAGATTAGGGTGGGGAACTGGGATTGACTGGTCAAGGAGACTGGGATGAGAAGCCTGAGGATTGAGAAAGGACCAGGTAAGCGTGGAGAATGTGATTGGGAAAAGGAGACAGGTGGGGAAGAGACTGGGATGGGGAAAGGTTGTCAGGGAGAGGGTAGAAAGGTTCAAGCTTGTGGGGTGACAGGACAGGCAGAAGAGTCTGTCCCCACTGGAACACGCTTCCCTCCAAAGCCTGGATGGATCCCAAAATTCCTGAGTCTCAGTATTCTTCTGTTACCAACAAATATTTGTGAAACCTAGTGGCAAAGTGAGTTTCTCATCCCTCTCAAGTGCTAATCCACAGAGGATAACAACCTACTATTGCTATCAGTTACTCCATTAGCTCAAGTGACAGAGGTCTATGTGTTCCAACCCTCTTGATAACCCATGTGAATGTCACTGTGATACCTCAAGATAGAAATTTTGTTTTTAAAAACCTAGAAAATTAGACACACACACGCATGCCCCTGAAGAATATTTTTTAAGATTGCACAGTCAAGCATCAAGCACTCAAAAGTTAGGAAATGAAGAATTAAGGTTGCTTGTGCACCCTTAATTTGGCTCCTTGTGCGTATGCATTATGATCTGGTCTTTAATTACATGATCACATACTATTTTTTCCACAGGAACACTGCCTCATTCAGTGCACTGGCTGGACTTGCTATGGGGATCAGTCAGGGCTGTGCAGTGAAGGAGTCTGTTCTCTGTAGGACTCTTGCCTCATTTGTGGCAAAATTTGGGAGGTGTATAGTGAATCGGGCAGGGGATTGCAGCAAAAAACAGGACAGTTTCATGGTTAAGGCAATTGAACACTGCCCTGGAGAACTGGATTCTATCCCTGCTTTTGCTATAGAGTTCCTATGTGGTGCTGGGCAAGTCGCTTAAACCAAACTTTTGACAGGTGTCTGATAATTGGGTTAGCCTCATTTTCTGGGTTCCCAACTTGAAACCCGGGAGTTGGATTTGCAGAAGAGCTGAGCACTCACATCTTCAACTGAAGTCATTAGAAGCTGTTTTTTAACATGCAAAGAGCTTCATAATGGCTAAGCATTCTGAAAAATCAGAACCAAAGTGCCTCAAATTGGCATCCAAAAATAAAAGGACATTTACTTTAATCTCTGTGTGCCTGAGTTCCCCATTGGTAAAGTAGGGATAATACCATCCCCTCACATCACAGGGGTGTTGAAAAGATTAATTAATATTTGTGCATCACTATTGTGATGAATGCCATAGAAAAGTCTATGAGAAAATTAATTTGATTCTCTCTTCAGAGCTGGGTTTGAATGCAGTAAATAAGGGATGGGGCCACACATTGAACTATAGAATAAACAAAACACTGAATAGCTGCTCATTAAATGAGCACTGTCCACCCTGTGCACTGAATGGTGGAAAAAATAGTAGATGATCATGTAATTAACACCTGTATAATAATCCATATGCAGAAGGGTGTCAAATTAAGGTTGAACTGGAAAGCTTAATTCTGGGAGTTCATAATTTTGGAGTGCTGGGCTTTGCACCTTAAAAGTCTTTTAATGTAGTTTTTGTGTGTAATATATCTCTGCACGTGCATGCACACACACATACACAGAATGTCACCACCAAACTGAACATTTGTACAACTATATTACATTCAGGGGAAAACTGTATGGTACCTCTGATGTGTTATGAATATTGGCAAATGCTAACTTCTGAAGCCTGACCTCCGAGTGTCGTGCATGTGAGTGTTTAAATATATAAAGAGATCTGGATAAATTCAATGGCACTATTCCAATTAACAGAAGCTGGGGATCTGTACCATATTCTACAGATATAATTTAATTACAGTGGTCATATATACTGCAAAAGTCCCTTAATCAGTAGTATTTTAACTTTAGTGAAAAATATTGTATAGGGACTACAGTTTCCAGTGAAAGATATCTCAAAGTTTAATATGTTACATTCCCTTAAACCTGGCTTAAGAGAGCCTTAAAGCATGTTATGTTTTATGACAAGCTATATGTTGAAGAAGGTGTTTATTGTTCAGTGCGGCAATGAGGAAAAAACTTCTTGTAAAGTTTGACATCTTTTTATAATTTATGAAATATTGCCCAGAAAATTATAGTTGTATAATTGCTTCTAATGAAAAATGTTTTGAAGCATAGAGTCCAGTTGCTACTTCAGTTAGGCCTTCAATTCACAGTACTTTTAATACCATTACGTTGGTAAAGAATCTACTGTACATCAGATGAATTCCCCCCCAGAGAAAAGAGGTGTGGTAATCCATTACACATCTTTTCTTCTGCTTGGTGGCAAATAATTATTTCTACAGCTTTGCCGGAGGGAGTGACTCTCCTCTTCGTATGCCAGTTACACCCAACCCTATTACCCCTACACTATTTATAGAGATAAAGAAAACATTCATATATAAAGTTGCATGTCACTCTGCACAAACCTTATCAGACAAAAAAGATCATGCCTAATAGAAAATAAAAGGCTACACGCTTAGAAAATTCCTTAGCAGACAAGAGAAAAACTTGCTTTGAGGGATTAAAATTAGGTCAGATATATTTAAAAAAACTCTTATAACCCTATGCTTTGTTGCAACAAGTTACTTGGCTTCTAAGATCAGACTCACAAAAAAGCACAAGAGAGCTAAAGAGTGCCCACAAAATAGAATAGCAAAATGTGTCAAACCTGAATTTTTATAATAGTTAAACATCCCTCTTTAATACTCCATGTACTTTCTGTACCTGAAAATATTTTCCTTTCTGTATATTGCAGTGGGACAACACCAGTGCGTAGTGGTTTTACCAACAGCAGTGAATCAAATCCATGTTGGAACAAGGCCCCTCTTAGATATGTGCTTTGCAGAATATTATAATCCATCATTTAAATGGCAGAGTGAGTTTTGAAATATATGATCAAGAACCAAATTGAAGTCTAAGAGCCTAACTCTGCTGATTAGCATCCTTTCTACGCAAATGCAGTAAGGTACCTCTCAATGTAAGCAAACTTAAGCAAAACTGGGACCTAAGTTTTGCTATATTCTGATCCTGCCACCATTTCTCACGTTGAACAACATTTCATTGAAACAAATAGGACTATTTGAGGAGTAAGATTCTTATCATAAATATGGCAGAAACTGGCCTTTATTACTGGAAATACGTGGAGAAAATCTAAAAGTGATGCACTGTTGGAACTGGTGCTGAGCACTTGCTCTTTAATGGCCATATCTTCTACCATCTGTCACCTATATTTTATTTTCTTTGTAATTATGTTCCACCTGGATGCACAGACACATTGTGCTCTCTTGCAAAACTTCTTGTAACATCGTAGAATATATAAGGTATTATTTTGTGTTCCAGAACACAAACACATTGTGTGTACTGAATTCTGCTGTTGAAATGGGAACTGTTCAGTGGAATTGGTTTTAAATTGTTTGAAATTTATGTTTACTTTATTCTTTAAATGCTATCTAATGTTTCAGGTCTTGGGTAAATCAACATGAAGATCACACTAAATGCTTTATTTTTATTCTCTTTGAGCAATACACACAGAAGTTTAGCTCATCTTTTAGGAAGTATTTCAGGAGGCATAAGCATCAATATGAACATGGAATATCAAAACAATGCAATAGCATATTCAGGTACAGTACCCACTGACCTATCCATGAGTTTGTCATTTTATTTTTGGTTTGATGCTTTCCCCTCAACCCAACTTTTAATGTTTACAGCATCACTGCTAAGTTTCAGAAGCAGGTAAGAGTCAATGTCCTTTTTGACATAGCACGTTAATTGATACACATGCTGCAATGATATATGGGTGCATTCAGCTACGAAAACCACAGAAACAAAATGATCACAGTCAAAGTGCTTCTGAGAGGGCTAATACGACAAATGACAGAACTAGAATTTTAAAACAAAGAAAAAATATAAAGATTAAAAATAAAAAGATGACATCTTCTAGTTAGACTCCTCCTCACCTGCTGCCAGAATAAATACAAAATGATATATCAAACAAAACTGATCCTACTAGAGATTTTAGGTGCATTCACATCCCCCTGTTCAAGTGTAGGATACACTATTTAGAATGAAAGACACCAAAGTGGACTATGTAACCTTTGTATTTCTCTTTCAAACAAGCTTTCATTCTCCAGTGGATAATATTTTCCTAAGCCTTTTCATTCCATTTCTCTTATATCAGAGCTATATATTTTATTCAGAATCTTGCCACAAAACTTCAAGCCACCAAATTTTATGGTGCGCCCTTCTGAACATTCCTTTGTGCAGAAGAGCTTTCAGCACACGCTTGCTATCCTGTTCTATTTTGCAAATAGGATCTCTCTTACTTTTCTTTAAAAAGATGCTTACATATGCACTATCCAATCATATCTGTCAATATGCACCAGCATCCCCATATCTTTCCCAAGCACAGGTTTTCCTCTATCACTGTTATTAATATTTAGTTAGATTAAAAGATCTTTGGGACAAGGACCACCATTTTGCTGTATATTTATACAATCCCTAGTACAGTGGGTCAATGGTTTCTAGATGCTACCACAATTCAAACAATATTCATCATTACAGCAGTGCCCAAAGGTCCCAGTCAAAATTGGGGCCTATTGAGCTAGAAACTTTACAAATATAGATGAAGAGACATCCTCTGTCCGAGAGTTCATTTCAGTTGCAGTCAACTGGGTATTCTGTCTCTGGATGACTGACTTGACTGATTGCCAAGTTCTGGTTCTGACTAATTTTTAAAAAAAATAAGGTTCTAATGTGTTATTTAAGAAAGCTAAGTCTGTGTAGAATCATAAAATCATAAAAACATAGGGCTATAAAGGACCTCAAGAGGTCATCTAGTCCAGCTCCCGGCATTGAGGCAGGATTAAATATAACTAGACCACCTCTACAGGTGTTTGTCTAACACGTTCTTAAAAACCTCAAAGAATGGAAATTCTACAGCGTCCTGAGATAACCTGTTCCCGTGCTAAATTATGCTTCTAGTTAGGAAGTTTTCCCCAATATCTCATCTCAATCTCCTTTCCTGCAAATTTAGCTGATTATTTCTTGTCCTTTCATTGGTGGACATAGAGAACAATTAATCGGCATCTTCATTATGACAACCGTTTACATATTTGAAGACTTATTGAAGGCCCCCTCAGCCTTCTCTTCTCTAAACATGCCCTTTCAAACTTTTCTAATAGGTAATTTTTTTAAACCTCTTATCATTTTTTGTTACTCTCCTCTGGACCTTCTCCAATTTGTCCACATCTTTCTTAAAGTGTGGTGCCCAAAACTGGACACAGTACTGCAGTGGAGACCTCACCAATGCCAAGTAGAAAGGAACAATTACTACCATGTCTTCTTGTCTCAGGGTCCAGTTACCACTTGTGGCACCTCCTTCTGGCCATCCTGGGGATTAGCTCCACAAGTTGGTGCCTCTCCTGTCATCTTCTCACCTTGCCGACCCACCTCAATCCAGGAACTGCAGTGTCCTCTTCATGATTGGGCCCTCCAGCCAGGTCACTATCCATGTTTCCCCCTTCCGGGGTTACCTAAAGTCCTTCTATGCAAACAGTCCCAGACTGTCTTCTCTGTGCTGCCCTGATGGTGCCACTTCCCCAGTGGCCAGTAAGGAAACCCGGGCCTACCCTCTACCCTGGGTTCCAGTCCAGGGACCCTGAGCTCAGCAGTTCTGGGCTCTGCCCTTTCAGCCCTCACTCCTTCTCCCCTGGACTGCTTCCTACTTTCCCGGGTTCTCCCCATTTCCCTGGGAGTACCAGCTCCAAACCAACTCCCTCTTTCCAGGGAGTGACTACAGACTACCTCCCTGCAGTCCCCAAACACTCCTCCCTCTTCCCAGGAAGTAACTGCCCTTTCCTAGCCACCCTTCAGTTCCCAACTCCTATGCTTTCTAGACCCCGCCTATTCCTGCCCAGCTGAGCCTCATTTACTCAACTCCCTGTTCCTTGGCTCCTCCACCAGGTGCAGCCAGGACAGTTAATTGGCCAACCTGGCCACCTTAATCCCTTTTAATCCTGTGTGTGGTGGATACACTATAACATACCCTCCCCCTCAATATTGCAATCCCCCCGGGGGGGGGGAGGTAATCTCCCCTGCTTCTCACACAGCTGAGTGCACAGACCACCCCCTCTTACTTTAAGTTTCCCACATGAGAAGCAATTTGACGTTCTCCTCCATGATGTCCCAGTACTTCCTACACTGCAATTCCAAGTCTGCTGCAGCTACTTGTCAGGCCTGCTCAGCTGCTCCTAATTTCTTCTGCAGCACCCTTACCTGCTCTGTCGAATCTCCCAGCTCCCTTTCCCTCAGGGTCTGAGTTCCCACTCTACTGGTTAATTTCCACATTGGTCCCTATATCGCTTAACTTTCCCTCTCTCTTCTCCCTCCCAGACATTTCAGCACTCTCCACCACCTTTTTGCACCCATTTCGGGCCTCTGCCAATTCCCTCTGGCCTTTCATTGACACCTTGCCATTTTCCTGGCTGATTTGCTTTTTCTTTTGAGGACAATATCTCTTCCTGTGTCCTACTTTCCTGCAAGAAAAAGAGGCACGCCCCTTTCCTGCTTTTGCAACAGGTGGAACTCTGCTGGGATGTCCTGCTTTCCCCTCGCCAGGACAAAGCTTTTTATCGCAACTCATGTAGGGGCATTCCCATTTTAAGTATTCCTTCTTCCAACAGGCATAACATTTTCTGGGGTGGGCCTCTGGCAGGGCCGGCTCCAGGGTTTTGGCCGCCCCAAGCAGCCAAACAAAAACAACAACAGCAAAAAAACAAACAAAAAAAGCCGCGGTCGCGATCTGCGGCGGCAATTTGGTGGGAGGTCCTTTGCTCCAAGCAGGAGTGAGGGACCGTCCGCCGAATTGCCGCCGAACAGCTGGACGTGCCGCCCCTCTCCGAAGTGGGCGGCCCAAGCACCTGCTTGGTAAACTGGTGCCTGGAGCCGGCCCTGGCCTCTGGCCTCTTAGCCCGAGAACCTCTTTTCCATTCCTGGCCCCCATAACCTAAGCTACTCTGCACCCAGAGGATTCTAAGAACTCCCTGTTCCTGTTCAGTCAATGTTGCCCAAAAAATCTGTAGCTATAACTGCATTTCCCATTGTCTCTGTTGGGTCTCTAAGACCTCCCTAATCAGGGCCTGGATCCCCTTTATTTGTTTCTCAGCCCCCTTAGATGGGAGTGGCAAATTTGGGGTCAAACTTGGGAAGGTCTACTTGCCTTCAATAAAAAATGCCTCCGGCTGGACAACTCCATTGTCTCTTATCCTGTTTACTGTTTTAGTCTCTTCACTCTCCCTTGTATCAGGGGTAACTATCTTAGACAGTCCTTTACAGTTTCTTACATGTTCCTCATATAGGGGCAATCATGTACCCAGTCTTTCACCTTCCCCTTGTATCGGGGCAACTGGGTGCCCACGTTTTCCGCCACCTTGTCACGGGGTACTTCACTCACCACTGGTCTGGCTCCTCCTCCAGGTGCAGCAAGGGCAGTCAAAAGCCTTAGGACTTGTCTACATTATACGTTAGAATGCAACTGGGGTACAATTTCTAATGTGCACTATCATGTTGTACATTAACTAGCCTGTGTGGAGGCTGATGGTGTGCACTAAAAGTTCCCCTGTTTGAGTTGCCTGGACAGGAGCAGATTCCCACTGAAGTCAGCAGATTCAAGGGACTTTCCATAAAGATTCTTTTGCAGGACGAGCTCAAAATTTCCGCTCAGGAAATTATGAACATTGAGAGGAAGTGCAGATTTGCTGAATTTAAAACTTCTTTAAAAGATAGGGTAATAAGAGAAGGGGAGGATGGGCAAAAAGAAATAAGAAAGTGAAAAAAAATAAAAAAAGTAAAAGACAGAAAAGGGAGGGGAATATGAGGCCTCCATCCTATTTCCCGCATACTACTTACTTTTCTATTCTTCTCTTCCCATTTCTCTTCCTTTTTGCTTTTTAAAACGTGTTTAGGTGAAATACAGTCAAATGACCTGACATGGGAGATTACTAGCTTAGACCTTTTCAGAGATATAGTGGAAGATCAGAAAGGGTCCCCTTTCTGTGGAATGCAGATTACTTGTTTTGACTCAACAGAAGTCAGCAATTATGGAACTTGATGCACAATTCAGCATAGGTCATTGAGTCCTCTTCTTCCTATTGTGTAAAGCTTCAGGGCTTCATCTAGTGTTCACAAAGAAAATTACAGCTAAGAAAAAAAAACCCATAAGCCAAACCACAATACATTATTGATACTACTTTGTGCTATATAGGAGCCATTGAGTAATCATTATGGTGGATTTCCTTTCTAATTGTTATTAGAAACATATCAATTTCCTACAATTTATGCAAAGTTTAAGTTTTTGGTCCTATTTAGGAATATAATAATGCTGTCAAGCATATGTGTGCATGGGTGTTACATTTCACTGTGGTTCCTAAGGGGTCCCTTAACTTGTAGAATTATGCTTAGTAGTAACATTATATTTACTATATATACTAAACTTTGATTTATTTTTTTTTTAAATACAGGAATTATTATATACAAGCCTAACAAAAATCTATGTCCCCGCCAAATTTGGAACACAACTGACAGCTTTAGAATGAATAAAACCATAGGGATAGATTATGATTTGAACTGTGTGCCCACATAGGACAGTTAAGAGGCATAAGAACCCCTCTCATGCTCCTGTATGGGTTTGGGGACAATAGGTTTTATCTTGGCTCCTCCTCTCACTATGCCAACCAGTGCAGCTGAGTTTGCCCACAGGATATTGTAGTTTGCTGCTGATATGGGTTAGTAGCAAATTACTACTCCCCTACCCTGCCCCAGAGCAGTGGGGAAGCCGTGGGAGAACTGTGCCACAGAGAGGCACAGGGTCTCCCGGGGTACTACTGAGGTGGTGCATAATTTGATCAAAGGTTTGCCTGAATGCATAATCCAGCCCACAGAAAACAAATCTGTGTCCAGGAAGGAATGGAGCTTGGGGGACCGAACATGCAATATGCGGAGTACAGGAAATAATATAGGTAAGATGTTGAATGCTTCCTACAAGGCATTGACTATGATCTGTAGGAGCACTCAGCATCTTGTAGGATAAGACCCTGAGAAAACAGGCCAAGGATCATAGTGGGAAAAGCAAAACAGTATTAGAATTATTATTTCTTTGTAATATAGCAACACCCAGTGGACTGAGTCAGGATCAGGGCCATACAGTGCCATAGATAGCGGACACAAAAAGGGGGAGGGCCATGGCCCCTTGGCCCACCCCATTCCAGCGCTCTTGCATACATTTGTGATCTAGTCCCTAGCAAGGGGCAGCATGTTGGACAGCCTGGGAAGGAGATTGACTCCTTAAGCACAATCTCTTCCTCAGTCTCCCCGCTGCTCCAGGGAGGGAGTAAACTGCAACAGGTCTATATCTGTCATAACGTGTGCTCCCCGACACACTACTACGTCCACAGGTATGTCCCAACCTAACTCTTTCCCGCCAACCTGCACAAGGGGACAGGGGAACACAGAGGCCATGAAGAGCCCGTTTCCCCTGCATACAGGAAGTGGCAAAATGATGCTCTAGTACAACGGAATAATTACACACATTACAACCCTCTGCTACCTTGCTCTGATGTACTGAATGGGCCACAACTTGGTCCTTTATCATCAAAAGCAATTTCTAAAAATTTCCTGATCTCAATCCTCCTCTCACCACCCAACATTTTAAAAGCAGATTCCAAACTGCCTTGTTGGTGGATCAAGGGCTGCATTGCCTGGAACCTGAGAGTTTACATAACGCATAACAAACCACACTTTGCGTCCTGAAGATCATTAGCACAGTTCTTCAGTACATGAACTAATGCACAGCCCACCGAGTCACAGCACAGAGAGGTAAGAAGGTTAGGAATACTGAAGATGGTGAATTTTCCACTGTGATTAGGATGGCTGGCTGCCTTCAATAAGTCTCACAATCTATTGACAATGTATTTACTGAAGCTTGTTGCAGACTCGTGTTCAGACAGACAGCTAGAAATGAGGTACTTTCCAGCTACTTCTGTGCCAGCCTCTCCCAAAAATATTTCTTTAAACCAGTGATACTCAGACTAAGGCTTGCGAGCCGCAAGTGGCTCTTTGAATGGGTCTTCTGCGGCTCTTTGTAGCACTTGATATTAAAATACTGTGTGGTTTAATTATTAACCAGTCTAAGTTATTAACTAATCAGGATGCTTTTACTATGTTATTAACCAATTGTAGTTGATAAAATAATACGTGGTCAGTCATTTTGCTGTGAGAATTATACACATATAAAAACTAAATATTTCCCATCATACTGTTTACATATGAATACATAGTACTATAGTACATGAAACAATGAATTCACATGACTGTGGCTCATTTGGATAACGTTGATTGCTAATTTGGCTTCTGAACCACTGAGGTCTGAGTATTCCTGCTTTAAACCAACAGCATGCCCAGACCCTCGGCATCAACAACAGCAAAGTAAATGCAAACTTTGCAACAGGATTAGAAAAAGAAAGCTTGGACTCATTTGTCAGGCTAACTATTAAAGTTCTAGCCAATCGTAACAGCAAGGCTCACATGCATGAAGCTTATTTCAGTAGGAGGCTCAGTAGTATACAGCAGCAGTAATGACTGGGACTACTTGTATAGGGCCAGACTGTGAACCCCTTACTCCCTTTGGTGAGCAGTCACTTGCCTGAATAGTCCCATTGACTACAATGGGAGTTCTCATGGGAGCACTTTTTCATTAGTGGGAGCAAAGGGTCACACTCTGGCCCATTAGTAGCTGTTTCCTAGATTTCCAAAAATGGGAGCCTAAAGTTAGGTTCCTAAGTCCATATTTAGGCACTTAACTATGTAGACTGATTTTCATGGAAAAGGAGACAAAAAGGGGTGGTGAATAGGGCCAAATTGAGAAAAACCATTCAGAATTCAATATAATCTCATAAATGAGCTTTCCCACTATTTACCCTGCTCTAGTTCTGAAGCAGTAAGGGTGTTAATTAATTAAGCAGAAATGCTACTATATGAGAATGGGGACGGTTTGGTGGAGCTGCAAGGAACTGTTTATCTCTGCTGGTGCACAAAGATGAAGACGCTCAGTGCAGTTAGTGGACCTCATCCCCAAAATGCTTGTGCTCTCAGTTTGAACCTATGAAAAATTATGTCACCAAATTGGCAGGAAACACAATCTTTTCCCCTTTTCTTTCCCAAATAGGCCCCAAGAAGGCTGTGGAATTTAATGGTTTTAATTCATTTGAATTTGATAGTGGTACAATCAAATTCAAAATACTGCCCACTCCCAAACACATCCCTACCTTTTGTACATATGAGGCAAGGTCAAGGTTATCACTAAGAGTCCAAAAGTAAGAGAAGTTGTATATCTATAGTATTTGACTTCACAAACAGAGGGCAAGATTTTCAATGGGACTTGTCCTCTAAATCTTTGGGGCACTTTTGAAAATTTGCCCCAGAAAGTTCAAAAGGAGAGTCCATTTCTTGACAAAGCATAGAAAGGTACCGCCAGCAAAATGTTCAGAAATGGGCAAGTGACTTAAGAGTCTAAGTCCCATTGATTTTTAATAAGATTTTTAAGTAAGTGCCTAAATCACTTCTAAAATGTGACGGGCTTCTAAGTCACTTAGATGTGCCTTAGAAAGAATGTGCCTAACCTCCCTTTTACAATCCCCCTCAGCAACTTCTGTTAGCCTGCTGTTGTACACTGGATATATATTTTATGTGCGCACACACAAAACCTATGTTAAAAGAACACTCTTAATTTTGTAAAGTCAAGCACTCAAAAGTTAGGAAATAAGGTTGACCATTCAACATTAATTCAGCATCCTTGTGCATATGTATTATGATACAAGTCTTTAGTTACATAATCATCCCACCCCACACACACACAGGAATCCTGCCTCATTCAATATACAGGATGGATGGTGCCCACTGAATGAGCAACTCTTCAATATTTTAGTTTCTACTCATTGTTCACAGTGCAACTGAAGTCAATGGGAGCTGCGCTTTGAATGTATGAAGTGCTACATAATGCTAAAAACACTGAAAAACCAGGTCCTAGTTGTCTCTAGAGCTGGGCGAATTTTTTTAAACTAACAATTTTTGGTTTTGGTGGAAAATTCAGATTTGGGTTGACTAAAACAATAGGAAGAGTTTGAACTTGAAGACCTAAGATGGCACCTCTGCTTCCTCAAAAAAGAGTAAGAGAATGAGAAGGAAGCTAAAGGAAAACAGATGATGGGATATAAATGTGTCACCATGAATCTGAGTGGTTTCTAAATCCATATTTAGGCATTAACTATGTGGCCTGGTTTTCATGGAAAGAGTAAGAAAGGGGAGGTGAATAAGTGAATCATTCTTGCTGAGCATTTTAGGCAGTAAATAAATGGACTGAGTACCTTTTTAAAAGGTTCCAAGGCACACAATGTCTCTCTGCCTTATAATAAATAAAACTCCTGACCTTCGCGACAAGGAACCCCACTCCTCAACACACACGGCAAATGATTTATTTAATCACCAGTATATTTTGATGACACATATATGAAGAGGATTGGATTTGCTATTTCTATACTATACTAATTTATCTATGTTTTTTTTCCCTAGTGCTTGATATGCTGTGCTCAGTGAGTGCTTGTATATCTGTAACTCATAGTATTTCTGGAGATTTTTAATTGTTAGCACAATTTTTAATTGTTGAACTTTCAGACTGGGGAGGGCTGAGCAAATGTTGGATAGTTCTCTGTGTACGTGCTGCTAACTAGGATTAGCAGAGCATAGTGGAGACTTTGAAACAATTGGTGACATTATGCTCCATATACTTTATGGAAATATGCTTATGATATGGATCTGACATAACTGAGATGTACTTTATGCAAGATGACTCATGTAAGGTATCATTGGAAAGGTTATGATTTACTGAATGTGTTTATCCAATTTGTATGCATGTATCATTTTTGTATCTGAAGCTGGGAATATTGACCATGTCTCCGTATTTCAAATGTGCTAGGCTGGATGAGGCCAAACAATGTTAGAGGCTTATTGAAGAAATGCACACAAGCATAAGGATTACACCAGGAACTGTGTGCAATAGAAACCTCTCAGAGATAGCACTACACAATGGGCACTGTTTGACCCAGGTCAGATAGCTCCATACAGTGAGAACTTTTTGACCCAGGTCACAGCAAAAAAGCTTTCCAGCAAGTGGGGGGAAGATATAAAAGAGGGACAATGACAACATGAGGGGTCCTCACTCTCCCTACAACAACACACCTGAAAACACCTGAGGAACAAAGACTGAACTGTGAGAAGTGAGGGTCCCAGGCTAAGATCTTTAGCCTGTGTATGAAAACCTGGGAAACCCAAGGCAACTTGTGCCTTAAGAATCTGCCAGCCTGTTTATCAATCAGGGTGAGAATTTGCTAATTTGTATCCTACCTATCTAGTGTGTTAAGGTCAGTTTGCAGCTTTTGTTTATTTACGAAGGTAATCTGCTTTGTTCTGTTTGCTAACCCTTTAACCACTTAAAATCTACCTTTGTAGTTAATAAACTTATTTTGTTTATTATTAAACCCAGTTTATGTAATTTCTAACTTGGGGGGGAGCAAGAAGTCGTGCACATCTCTCTTCACATTGAGAAGAGGGTGGATTTTTAGGAGTTTGTGCTGTGTAGATTTTTCTATACAGTGCAAGACAATATTATTTTGGGTTTATCTCCCAAAAGGGGTGTGCACGTGAGACCTGGGGGAGTCCTCCCACACAGAGCTGACTTCAGTCTATGTCTGCAGCAGGGTGTGCCCCTACCTGTGTGTGTGTGCTGCAAGAGGCTGGAGAGCCTAATTCAGCAAAGCAGGGAGAGGGAACCCAGGCTGGTTGAGCAGGAGAGCTCAGTTAAACCCCAGTACATCAGGTGGCATCCCAGAAGAGGGGTCCAACCTGTCACACACACTTTTTCTCTGTTGGTCTGTAGTGAGGGATCTGCAGTTTTTGTGGAATCCTGCAGAGATTCAGGGAAAGAGTGCATTGCAATGCATTGCTGTTCTGGTTCCTTGCACTGAAGACTTGCAAGAAGTAGATTCACATTAAGATATAGCAATATTTGTCATGGCTCTGTAAGTTTCTATAAAGGCATGAAAAAATCAGAATAGTTTTCTATTTTTACAACCAGGAAGGTATTCTTGCATAAGAAGTAGGATACTCATAAGAGCCCGGCGTTGTGAAAATTGGAAGGGGAGTTGGAGCTAAGGAGCCTATTCGATTCTTGTGCAAATTCAATTAACTCTAGCTGTAAGCAAAAATAAATGCTACTACAATAGGAAATGAAAAGAACCAGGCGTACTCTTGCAAAATGTGGCATCAAGTTGAAAGTAAGATCACAGTTTCCAAAAGCTTCTGTTCACTCTTGTGTGCTAAGCCATGGCACAGATCTGATAATGCTGCAAATACTGCTGACTTTCCTTTCCCAAAAGAAGATTCTTTTAGAAGATAGGGACCTATGTATTCAAATAAAAACAAAATGAACCACCACCAGCAGTCACTCTGAGAATGAGGCTCAAGGCTCACAAAAAGGAGTGTAATATTTGTTTATGCTACATTCCTCTCTATGTTATCTTCAGACTTTTCCTCTCAAATATCAACATGCTGCAAATGTTGCATGTCCTTGACATCCCATCTGTCAACCCACTGCCACCATTACACTCATTGTTCTAAACACTGTGCATACCAGAAATCCATCGCAACTAAATACAGCATCATAAAAAAATTCCCCTTGATGCCTTTATTGCTATTTTTCTTTTCTCTCATTAGTACACACATTACTTCTTCCCATGGAACTCTCTTTGATAAGAACCCTATGTTTGACATTCAGTCTTAACTCAGTTTTATGGGTAGTTAGTCTCCCAAGGAAAACATGTTCTTTTGAACTCTATTTCCTACATTTGTGACTTATGACACCCCCCCCTTTTTTTTTTTTTTTTCCATTAAAAAAAAAAAAAAAAAAAAAAAAAAAACCTACGCTTCAACTCTGTGGCAAAGATTTTCACCAGTGACTAATGATTCTGGGTGCCTCAATTTTTTGGTGCCCAACTTGGAACACTCTAGAGTTGATCTGATTGTCAGAAAAGGTCCTTATTAACACTTTCTGAAGATCAGACCCATTTACCAGGTCTCAAGTTGGTCACCCAAAAATGGAGGCAACAATCACCAGTTACTTTTATCCCTCTGAAATTCCTGGTTGAGACATGACATTTTTTTTTAAATACTATTCAGAAATTACAAAGAAAACTGTTTATGTTAAATTTTTGGTAAATCATGATGCTCAATTTTACATTACAGATGTAAAAGCTATTGAAAAATCCTAGAGAATATACTCTAAGATTTCAACATCTAATTCAGGATTGCCAGGGATAACTTCGTCTTCACAAAGACAACTATGCTAGGTACAAAACTGATGGGTATATTAATCTGCTAAATATAGTCTGATAAGAAAACCAATGGATAAAAAGGTCTTTGGATTCCAATAACCAGGATTTTGACCTATTGTAATATGAAAGAATTCATTCATAACACTATCACAAGGCTAGGTATTTCAATTAGTGTTAACCACCATTATATAATTGCTTGATACTTCATATAAAAAGGTTGCTATTCATCCATAGTATTATACGTGGTCGTAAATTAGACAGGGTGGCTAAGCAAACAGGACACATGACTAGAAGTCAGGAAATCTGGGTTTATTTCTAGCTCTGTCACCATATTGGCATGTGACCTTTAGCAAAATACTGAGGGCCAATTCTAATCTAATTGAAAACCAACATGAGAACAAAATCAGACATTAGACCTCTGTGTCTCAGTTTCTTTATTTGCAAAATGGAACAGGACAATGATGGTTTCCTGTCTTTGTAAACTATGTTGGGATTTGTCAATGGAAACATACAATATTGATGCCACATATTATATTTTACCACTTGTGACCCCTCAAAAACCTAGACCTCGGTAGGAATTGAAAATTAATTCAATTTTTTGACATTGCAAAAAGTACTACCAAAAAATCAAATTATTTTAACCTGAGACTATTGAGCCCATATAATTGCATACCTGCTAAAAAGAGTAGACCTGTTTATAAATGCATAATTATTCAGATAGTTTCAATCAGCTGCACTAACAAATATTTTACAAATTTTGTAAAGGACAAGGGGCCCTGATGAAAAACTTGAGCTTCCCAATTCTTGAAATAGCTGATTCCCCTTCCCTCTTGAGTAGTCCATAAAGCTAAACTTATGTGGTGTCTGACCTTTTCTCTCATTTGGCCCTTTTCCTGTGAAAGTGCCACATAACCACCTGCGATTCCTTGAATGTCTAAAATATCCTTTCAGTAATCCTGCATAAAGAATTCCTTCTCCTCTATAGTTACTGTATGTACAGGAAGCCCCCAAAACCTTTTCCCAGACCTGATTTGCATTTTGGGTTATGCAACCATTCCCAGCTATGCAATCGCTTTGCAAATTATTAACATACAATGAAACCTTTTTACATGAATACTTCTTAAAGGACCAAAACTGCTAAA
Source organism: Terrapene triunguis (assembly GCF_002925995.2). Classification (NCBI taxonomy): domain Eukaryota; kingdom Metazoa; phylum Chordata; order Testudines; family Emydidae; genus Terrapene; species Terrapene triunguis. Next base: position 9,253,965 of record NW_020664530.1, read on the forward strand.
TGAACATAACTTTGACGCACCTTCATTGACCATGGTCATCATTTCTTCACAAAATTTGTGGTGAGCAAACTTTACAAAGAAGCTGTAGATATAGTTCAGCTGAGCATCCAAAACTTGCCCAATCCTTTTTGGTCAAAAAATTTAGCCTTGAAATAATACAAAAACAAACTCTTGTGAGATATCTAGTATTTTTTGATACTGGTTGATCTGGAAAAAAAGCAAGAGCAGTCTTGCTTTCACTTGCTGTAGTTTACTACTAGCCCTAGATGAAAACAAAATGCAAAGGTATGTACAAAATTAAAAAGTTAGATGCTTTAGACCCTCCAAAAAGACTGTTTAATTTGAGTATTAATAGAAAGCTTGGGCTGGTTCTTACTTTATCTGAAGTAGTTCATATATCTACATTCTCAATCCCATTTTTAATTCTTGGCATGTTGGCATGACTCTTGGGCATGTGCTAACTAGGCAGATATTTCAGGAATGAATAAGCAATGATCACTTCCAAAGCTTGCAAGATTGGCCCTCTGAAATGAACAGCATATACATATCATAGTTTTGTGAGGACTAAAATGCAGCTGTAGTTGGAAAAGTGAATTTGTAAAATGATGATATTGTTGGGTTCCCTATTTAGTCTAATAATAACATCAAAAGAAAGTTTATTCAAGTTAAAAAAATACATCTTTAACTGTGCTCTTCTTGAGCCAGCTGTTTTTCAGCCATGCAGCTATTTCTCTGTTTAACCAGGATAGGTCCTAATGGCTTTATGAGCAATAGAGTTAAAGGCCACACATGGATCTAACAATATTAGTATGTCATTGGACCTCTCTCTGCAGCTTTTTATCCATCAGTGCACAAGTGCTGTCTGCAGGCAAGTGTGGAACCAGATTGGAAGGGATCTAAGATAGTGTGGGAAGTAAAGTGCTTCTGGAGTAAGCTGCTTAATAACCTTATTCAGGAAAGTGAAATAAGAGACAAAGTCAGGATTCAACAGAACATCATCAAGCAATAGTGTCATGTGCAAGGTCCAAAAACATGAGGTTTTGACTGATGATAGATGATCCTCTATACAAGCGGCATTCATAGCTTTGTCAATAGGAGCCCCAGGAACTTTTCTCTGGCCAAGAGGTGTTTGGTGCAGTTCTTATATGGTAGCTCAGATTTGCTTCAGTCCTTTTAGAACCTGTACTTGCACCACTGACCTAAATTCAAACAAGAAATAAATATAATGATCCCCTTTCACTCTTATTCTTCTTCTGTATTGTTGGAGAGATTGCCTGAAAGACTACCAATTTTTGTCCATAAAGTAGGCTAAAAGCTACTCACAGTTTTGAGGCTGAATAGCTAAAAGGTCCTCCATATCTGAGTCTGAAACCAGACAAAAGCAGTACTGCATGATTAGTACAGCAGCAATAATTATTGGGACTACTTACAGAGGAGCAAATTGTGAAGCCCTTACTTCCATTCATGAGTAGTCACTTGCATGAGACTTTCTAGAAGCTATCATATGATACATGAGATGACAATCGTTTAGCCTCCTTCACTATTATGGCATAGGATTGTATTAAACTCCTTATGTTGCTGTTGATTGGATTCAGATCTGGGCTTCTGTCATCAACCCTTCAAAATTTCTCCCTTCCCATTCATCAGTGAACCACATTGTCCTCCAGTCACAGTGAAAAAGTGAAAGCATTTTGGGACTGATCCAAAGCCAACTGAAGTCAATGGAAAAAACACCCTTTGACTTGAGCTTTGGATATTCATTGACATTGAGTGGCAGCTAAGAGAAATTGATGGGGGTCTACAGCACTCAGGATCAGGTCCCAAGCTTGGAAAACTGACACAAAAGTGCCAAGAAACTGAAATGCACTTAGGTTCTTCTACCTATATCTCAACTATCTAGACTTAACCTTTGGTGATACACATTCTTAAATGTATTGAGGGCCACCACTGAGGCTGCTTTGCTGCAGTAACAGAGTCATAGTGAACCGAAATGTATTGGTCCCGCCACTGGAACTGCAAAAAGGCAATTTAATTTAAGTTGCCTTAATAACAGTACTTTGTTTTGTTTTAAAGATATCTATGCAAATTGGCAAATAGTAAACTGGTAAAAAAAACAAAACAAAACAGAAAAGGATTTACCCTTGGCAAACAACCAAATTTTCAACCATGAAGGCCTTGTTTATACTGGGGAAAAGAATTGTGCTAACTAACAGAACGTTGAACATGATTTTGTTTTTAGTGTAGTCACAGATGGATGTGTTTAAAAACATGTTAGGTGGTCATGGATAACCATAGGCAGACCATGACAAATTAATTCATTTGCAAACATGGCTGTCCTTGGTTGTACTAAGGGCAAAATCATGTTTAACATTGTTAGTTAACATGTTTTTCTAACAGGATACTTTTTCCCAGTATAGACAAGGGGCAACATTTTAAAAGTGCCTCTATGACTTAGGAGCCTAAGTCCCATTTTCTGAAGAGACTTGGGCACCAAGGAGTCTACATTGCTTTGATTTTCAATGAGACACTCTTCTAAGTGCCTAAATCACTTTTGAAAATAGAGCTTAGTTCTTCTAAATCACTCAGGACATTTGGAAAGTTTTTTTCCCCAAGTGCTGACATAGATGCATGCCTCAAAGGAATAACCATGTAATCCTCTTTCTGTAATCCACATCCCCTTTCTCCCTTCTTCATTCTTGGTGTATGTTATATCCTCAGTTATTTAGACGGAGTTTTTCAGCCAGACCAGTCTCCTGTGTGTCCTTTGTGCAGCACATAGGACACTTGCTAGCACTATAAAATAACAGTATCTCAAATCCATAGGGCCAAACAAATAGTTCGCCACAAGACATCCAATTGTTAAAGGAATGCACAGGCTCCACTGGTGAAATTATAAATTCTACAAGTTGAACAGCTTTGGATGAAAGAACTTACAAGTTGGAAAAAAACTTCCATATGCACAATTCTTGGCATGTTTTCTTTTTACTTCTCAATTTCTTCTCCCTTGTAATAACTGCGAGGTGGTTATACAACTTGCATGTTTAACTGCTGTTACCAGCTGCTTTGCATATCACCTGCTGTGGGTTGCTGTAGAGTCAAATTTTTTTATCAGTTGTGTTTTGCTTCTTTTCAGCACCCATATTAACTTTTCTAAGAAAGTGCAGAATTACCAGGACAACCGGGTAGAGGAATCAGGGGCTAACAAAAAGGCTTTTATAAATTTAAAAGCTACTCCCCCTGGCCCCCCCTTTTTTTCAATTTACCATGGTTTGGGACCCTTTTCTCCCAGTGCATTTTGTACACACAAATATTGTAAGACACAACTGCTAATATTTAATTAGCCCTTACATTTGAGAAGAAAATTTTAAACATTTAAATAATTATCTACCTCTCTAGTCTACAAAGACGAATATTAGTTAAATAACGTCAATGGACAATTGAATTTCTCTTTAGTTTTCTCCTTTATTTTTAACTACGACAAACTATTTTCCCACTGTATGTAACTTTATATGCCTGGGAAAAATCTAAATTGTGTGCACTTGCAGAAAACTCCCACTGACTGCAAAGGGAGTATTGGGTGCCTAATGGCTTCCGGAATGATACGTTTTCCATACAGAAAGAGCAACCAGAAGTCCTGAGAGTTTTCCAAAGTGACTAGTGATTTGGGGTGCCTCCATTTTTGGAAGTCCAATTTAAGATGCTATAAAGGGGCCTGGTTTTTAGGAAGTGCTGAGCACCTGCCCTCTGAAGATCTGTGCCATTTAAGGCGCCCAAAACCACTAGTTGCTTTGGAAAATCTTGGCCTTATTTTCAATCTGAATTTCTTTCCTTAGATTAGGGGCTACCAAAAAAAAATAAAAATGAATTAAAGCAAATCATGAGAAAGCACAGCATGTGCTGTTACAGGCATAAGAAACTTTCCCTTAGAAAAAAAATTTCTGCCTGTCTCTACAAATAGTGCAGCTTTTATAAGTTCAAAGGCATAGTACGTACACACAAAGAAAACCAAGGCAAAATAGTCATATAGCTAAAGACATCACAACTCCAACTTTGATACTTATCATTTTTACAAGCAATTCAAAAATAACTTTTTTTGAAACTTGGATCCTGATCCTAAGTAAGGATCGGGCACTTGGCAATACTGTGCAATACCCGATGGGTGTAGATAAAAATAGGCTGCATCACAATTTAGCTTATGCACTCCAACTCCATATGTTTTCTGATACCTAAGATCTCAATTTACCAACCAGTTCTGAGGTTTGGCAGTTGAGGTCTCCTCCTGTTGAAATTCCCCATCTCAATGAGTAGACTATCTGGATGGACAGACATTGCCATTCATGTTTATTCCCACTAGTTATAGCAAGCTTGCATAGCAAAATGGGGATCTTCCAGAGCCCTAACAACAACGGTATCACATGCAATGCCACATCAAAGAGGTTCACATTGGAGCTAAGTCAGGAATTTTTCAATAAAGCATGGGGGGGGGGGAATACTGACTGAAAATTAAGCTTTTCTCAGAAACGTATTGATTTTGACAAATTTTTCATCGGAAAAAGGTTTCTCATGTCGGAGGTTTATCATGTTTCTGGTTAAAATGAGAGAGAGCAAGAGAGACAGACAGGGACTGCCAATAACCCAGAGCTTAGGGCACTCGCCTGTAATGTGGAAGACCCAGCTTCAAGTCCCTGCTCAACTGATTCTAAATTGTTCCTGGAAAATGATGGAGAGAAAAGCCTTTGTTACATCCCAATTTGGAATGAAACCAAATGCTGAAACCTTGGAATATTGTTGTGAAACAGAAGTCTTGTTTCCAGGCCAGCCTTAGTTATCAGCATGGCTAATAATAAAATCGGTTGGTGCACCCTCCTGACCAAGCCTGCTAATATCTTTGAGTGAATGCAATGTGATCATACATAACTTGATAATATCTAGTAATCACCTATAGTTTAATTGAGTTTAACCTATAGTTAATTGTGTTCCCAGAGGCTGATGAAATAACATAAAGGTGTTTCCACAAGTACTTTTAACATGATTTTACTTTACTTATAGATCATAAATTTGAATGTGGCCAGTGAAAAAGAAAGGTGGGTTTCTAACTCAGAGGCTGAGATTTTCAGTCACCAAAGGGATGTGGATATCCAATGTCCTTTTAAATTACTGGGAATTGGGTGTTCAAATTCCCCTAGGTGTCTTTGAATATCTGAACCAGTATATACAATATCTTATCCACCAGTATATGCCGCTTTGAAAGATGCATTCTAGTCAAACGCTTTCTTACAAAGTAAGCACAGCACTGTACGCAGGGTAATGGGCCAGACTCTGTTCTAAGTTACACAGCTGTAAATGGTGTAACACCATTTACTTCAATCTGAGTGACATCAGTGCAGTTACTCTGGGTTTACATCAGTGTAAGGGAGATCAGAATCTTAATCAGTGCCTCCTAAGGGGGCACATTAAAGTTCCTAGTTGCATCAGTGATCAATTTTTCCTGTGACCATATTAATTTTCCTGCACTTCCCTGTTAATTAAAATGAGAATGAGAAAGAGTGGGGAAAGGATTATTTGACTTTTGTGCCCTCAAAACTGAGGTTATAATTAGGGCCCTACCAAATTTACGGCTGTGAAAAACACGTTACAGACCATGAAATCAGACCTCCCCCATGAAATCTAGCTATGGAGGGGAAAGGGAGGGGGCAGGGCTGTGGGTGCCCCAGTTGGGGGCTCCTACTGTGCACCGGGCTTCATCTGCTAGTCCGCTGGACTGGAGAGGAACAGGACTTCCTCTTCTCCTGCACAGCTGCTCTTGGGGTGAGTGGAGAGATCAAACTCACCTCTGGGAACCTCCCCCAGCTGCAGAAGCTCCGTGGCAATCCGGTGGCCTCCCTACCAAAGCTTTGCGACCCCCCACAGCCTTCTTTTGTGTCAGGACCCCCATGGTTACAATACCATGAAATTTCAGATTTAAACATCTAAAAATGTGAAACTGACTAATTATAAAACCCTCTGACACTGAAATTGACCAAAATGGACCTTGAATTTGGTGGAGCTCTAGTTATAATCAAGCAGAGTGATGTACTTTAAAGCTGCTCTGTGGCTCTCCTGCTCTTAAGCCCTGTATTAATAACTAATTATTATGGAGCCTTTGCTAAACTGACAGCTATACATTTTTCAGTAAGGATAGTATCTGTGGTGTAGATTTGTCGTTAATACTTTATGAAAGAGAAAAGCCTTGTTGGTGGATATTTGTTTTTATCGATGCAAAGTTACATGTAAAACAATGGATAAAAATACGCTTTGTTAAAAACACCAGCACATATATTCTCACACAAAAAAATTCATTAACTTTGAGTTGAGGTTGCCAGAGTAGATATCCCACGGACACAAATGGTATAGAGCAAGGAAATAAGTAGCTAAGTCAATTCAGCACGTCACCTACATGCCATTGAGTAGTGCCTCCCCCAGCCTCATTTCCATCACCCTCAGCAACAATATATTTACATTCTGATCCTAACCGATAGGGTGTGAAAGGAAGCCCAGTGTCTTTGTATCGAGGCATGGGTGCTTCAAAGTCTCCTCAGTGCTGCTGTTTCAGTTTCCTGGACAGTGATTCCATGGGGAGTCTTTCAAGTATAAATTACCTCTGCACAGACACACCTGGTGCCCCTGATGCTGCTGCAGAGGACAACTGAAGCAGCAATGCTGGAGGAGCCAAGTGTCTCGGTGTTGAAGAATCAGCACTTGAAGGGCTCCCCAAGGCATTGCTGCCTTCATGTGAGGGCACAAGGAAGCAGAAAATGCAGAACTGCACCCTGCCTAGGCCTCTTTCACACCCTAACCCAGGCCCCATCCATACACTAGCTTCCCAGGCCTTTTGCATACCCCTGCCATGCAGTTATCCACACTCTCATCTGCAACACACACACTCCTCGTATCCCCAGTGCCCCAGCTCAACCCTTCATGCCCCACACATTCCCATTCACTGTCCTGGCCTGCCCAGAACGCCCCCATGCTTCCCAGCCTGTCGCTTTCACTCACAAGAAGTGTGTGGAGAATAGAGTTAGTGACTCAGATACAACTGGTTGGGAAATTTCAAACAAAATCAGAATGTATTTAAAAAAGAAATGTAAACATATCATTTCCCCAATTCTGCACCCCGCTCAGTAATACACACTACTAGGGCTGGTAAAAAAAATCCATCAAAACTGTTGTGACAAAAAATGGGGTTTCAACTAAATTAAATTTGTAATGAAAAGTATCTGTTTCCCACTGAAATCATCTTCCATGATGCACTACTTTCTCCCATCTTGTTGAATGGTAGGGACATGCCATAGGAGTCTATGGCCATGGTTCATCATGGGAGACGTAGTTTGCCATTTGGATAATAACTCCCATGAGGCACCACAGTGCCATTTTGAATCAAAATATTTTGGTTTTTTGGCTGAAATATTCAGCTAAAATGTAAAAAAAACACTGCAGAAAAAATCCTTTATTTTCTGACCAGCTCCGCACATAATTTTGTAAACAATCTGTCAGAACCACCAAGCAGCTGGGGATACTCCCAGTGAGGTGGCAACACTGAGCAGACTGGAGTGACTGCTCTCATTGGAAGCCTATATACCTGGCCTTGGAGTCACCCGGTTAGACCTTTAACTGTGGACTGGATGAGTCCTGGTTGATTGACAAGGAGCCTTCAGGTAATCTGACTCAGGGATGACTCATCAGGCTCAGAGATGACTCATTACAGACTCCTCCTTTGAACAAGTAATCAGGGATGAATGGGATAAGCCAGACAAGGGCAAGCACATTAACAGAAATTATTTTAGGTTCTATAGCATCAATGAACCATGAGTCACAAGGATAGATATCACCCTGACTTCTGCTTTTTTTTTTTTTTTTAAGAAAGTTTCCCCGGCAAAAGCATTCATTGCTGATGACTCAATGGATGCAATTAGATTCTCAGCCAAAGCCATGGCCTCCAACTCAATGACCAGGCACCACCTATAGCTGCATCCTTGGAAATTGGATAGCCATTTGAAGCAGGTGCTGTGCTCCACCAACTTCACAGGAACCCTGCTTTCAGAGAGAAACTCAAAAAGGTAGTGGCGTATATTGCTGCAAAATTTAGAGTCCCTTCAGACACCACACCATGCCTTAAAGATTTCTTTTGGCCTTCATCCTTGCATAAATAGCAGTGAAGAGACAGCAGGTTCTCCAGAAGAAAGCTGTGGAACCACGGCACAGGAGGAAAGCCCCAAGGCAGCCCTGCCACTGCCAAAACTTCTCTCCACCCTAAACTGAAGCTTGGGTGCAGGATTTCCCATTTCCTGGAGGAACAGGTTGCTTCAATCACAGACAAGTGGGTCATGGAGATAGTGAGTCAGAGATACCCCCTTGAGTTACAGGCTCTACCTCATCTGTTTTTCATCCAGTCCCATCTTGAACAACCCCATCAAATGCCATCTAATCCAGAATAAGATTTGTCACCTCCTGGATATGAGAAGAAGAAAGAATCCTGAGAATCTACTCCATCTTCTTTATCTTTCTGGGGGAATCTGAGCTATTCTAGATCTCAAAAGGCTCAACATGTGATAAAGAAAATGATATTCTGTGTAGAGTCCCTAACCACGATAGTGTCATCCCTGTCCCAGTGGGATTTTCTAGCTTCAGTGGATCTGGTGGATGCATACCTCAACATCCTAATCAGACCATGCCATCACAGGTTCCTAAGGTTTGCCAGTGGCAGAAAGCATTATCAGTGTTGAGTGCTCCCATTCAGCTCATCCTCAACGCCCCAGATCTTTACAAAGATATTCAGACTCAGATCACATGGGATCTACCTGTACCCCTTTCTGGATGACATCTCAATCAGAGCTCCATCTCCAGCAACAGCACACAGAGCTACATCACTGACATTGAATCTCCTGTAGGTGTATGACTTTATTGTCAACATCAAGAAAAGCTTTTGATTCAATACACCCAAATAACTCACTTGGGAGTGGACATAGATGCCTTGATAGCAAGGATATATCCATCTCTAGAGAGGTTCCAGAAGATTTAGGACCTCCTTGCATTATTTTGGAACTGCAAGAGGCCCACAATTGCACTGAGACTCCAACTGCTAGGTCTCCTATGGGCTCAGTCACACATCAGGTGTCTTCAAGGCTTTATTGTAAAGATATGGGACCACTCCTTGGAATGAAAGAAAAATCAATTGAGGGTTCCAGTGCAAGTGATCAACTCCTTAAAACAGTGGTCAGTCCAGGGCAAGGTCTGGAAAGCATGCCCAAATGCCTTCCAGATCACCTGATCTTCACAACTGATGCTAGCCTGCGGAGCATACCCAGAGTCCCAAACACCTCAAGGCATCTGGAACCTGGAGGAAAGGACCATAGCATAAACCTCCTAGAACTAAGAAAGGTCAAGCTGGGCTACAAAGTTTTCAGTCCAGCATATAGAGGAACCACTTCCTGATTCAGTCAGATATCACAACCATGGTCACATTGGTGAACAAGCAATAGGGAACGAGAAGCCCCCGCACTACATGCTGAAGCAATGCAAATCATGCAGTGGGTGGAGCACTGTCTCTTCTCCATCAGGGAGGTTCACATAAAGGGAGACCTGAACCAGAGGGTGGACTGGGTCAGCAGGTGCAAGGTGAACAACTCTAAGTGGTGCCTGAATCAGGAAGTCTTTGAGTTAATCATCCAATCATTCGGCCTTCCTTCAACTGACCTATTTGTAAACTACATAAATGCAAAGAGACCAAAGTACTTCAACTGGGAAGTGGAACCCCAGTCCAGGGGAACAGATGCTCTATCACACAGATGACTGCAGGGCTCCTCTATGTGTTCCCACCTTTCCCTTTATTATGAAAGGTGGTCCAGAGAATAAAACCAGAACAGGCCACAGTAATATTAATAACCCCACATTGACTGAAGAGACCCTGGTTATCAGCCCTGATAGAGCTGAAACTGAGACCAACACCACAGCTCCCAAAGAGACAGCACATCCTCTAACAAGGTCCTCTTAGTCTTCCAGTCCTAATCAGCTGCATCTAACAGCCTGGCTACTGAAAGGGATGTCTTAGTATCATTGGATCTGTCCTCCGAAGTCCTCAGAACACTTCTTTCTTCTTAAAGAGTATTGACCTTGGAAAGCATACTCCTCTATCTGAATCAAGATTTGCAGTAGTGCCAGGAATTCTGCCTATCTTGCATATTCTCCAAGAAGGCTTCAACAAAGATCTCAAGCCGAGCACCATTGCATGTCAGGTGTCTGCCCTTAGTAGCATGATGTTTGCAGAATCTGTGGGTTCTCTGGCAGAGAAGCCCCAGGTAGCCAGATTCCTTAGGGTAGGCCAGTTAGCCAAGCTGACTCTGAGACCTCTTTCTCCCAAGTGGGACTTGCCACCTGTACTGAGAGCCCTGGCAACCCATCCCTTAGTCAACATCAGCATTTTGTTTGTCCATCAAAACTTGCTTTCTGATAACCACCATGTCTGCCAGGTGACTGTTGGAGCTGGCAGTGCTCTCTATGTAGGAACTTTACTGCATGTTTCATGAGGAAAAGGTGGTGCTCAGAACTCCAGAATCGTTTATCCCAAAGGTGAACTCTTATTTCCATGCTTTCCAAGAGGTGGTTCTATGTTCATTCTGTCCAAGGCCACAGAATCCCACCAAGGAGACGTGGCACACCTTAGATGTCAGAAGGACTCTAAAAATTTACCTTAAACATACAGAATCTATGAGAAGATCAGAAACCCTGTTTGTACCCTTACATCCAAAATGCCAAGATCTGAGAGCTTCTAAGTTCTCTATTGCTAGGTGGATTAGACGATGCATTATACACGGCATTAGAGATTCTGGTCCTAGAAGTGATCAGGGCACACTGCACATGATCCCTGATGACCTCATGAGCAGAAAGAGCTAATGCAGCCACAGTGGAAACTTGTAAGGCTCCCACCTTTATCAAGCACTACAAGATGTATTTCCTGTCTTCTGCAGAGGCATCCTTTGGCAGGAAGGTGTTGTAGGCAGGGGCCCAGAAATGATTTTTCCCTTTCAGCAAATATTATAGAATGGGAGGGATACTATTTTTCCCTTTTCTGACCTTTTTATAACCTTCTCCACCTCTTCACTACTTCCCAGACATCAGGAATTGTGGAGGATGCTGGGCTGCAGAACAGAACATTTCTTACTGATAATATCCTTTCTGCAAGCAGCACCTCCCACAAATATACCCACCCTGAATAGCTCATAAGTTTAAAGGTCCGGTATTAACTGGAATAATTACCCTATGGCTATCTTCCCTGGTCTAATGTTATTTAGTTATCCTTGGAATAATTGTTAATGATGTTATGTAAGTTTTACAGCTTGGGAATAACTTATCTGGAAGCAAGCAGGAGCTGAGGGGGTGTGGCCAGGCCCCAAAATTCTGATCCACCTCTGTGAGCTGTAGAGAGATGAGAGCAGCCCAGACGTCAAGTACTGTGGGATATGCAGCTAGCAGAAAGAAGTGAGCAATTTTCCATTTTCTGTCAAATGCACTAGGTAGAAGTAAAATGGGTCATCATCATCACTGGCAAGAAAGCCCATTCAGTGCTCAATTAAATGTACAGCTGGATTTAATATACAAACACGTTTGCTTCCATAAATTTCCACTGAAAAGATGTTTTCCTGTGTTTAGAAACTAACAAAACACTATATTCTAGGCTAGATGGCTGGTTGACTAACCAAACTGCAATTGGGTGAAATGTCTGTTGCTGAAGCCATCCAAAAAAATCAATAAACTCTGCTCTCAGAGAGTGTACATCAATTTCCAAACGAGATCAGCATGCCCCAGGCATACACTCGCCATGCTGCTTTTCAAATCATTTGGAACTAAAAATCTTGTACTATTTCCATCTCCTTTCAATCTGGTCTTCATAGAATAAGCAGACACAGGTCCACTACTGTTTGCTTGTTTACTGCCTTTGTTATAAGTTTACAGCTCTGCATACATGCTGTGATTAAAAGGACATTTTATGACACTCTTAAAATTATCACTTTACCAGTAAACAGGTATAATAAACATGAATTGCATCATAAGTACTTATGAATCCCATTTGACTTAAACATCTATTCATGATTTTATTTCACTTATTTTATACAAGAGTTCAATGCAATAGGCAGTATTACCAAATTCCTAAAGATCCATTTCCACTGTCATCCACCTACCTTCCCAAGGTGCTTAACACTTTCCTATCTAATGGCTGAAAATACTTAAGTTAAAAAGTCAAGACAATTCAAAAAGTTGTTTCCAAGCCATTCTACATCCCCTAGATGCACTAACACTTACATTTTCAAAGCATGTAGTGGAAGAACCATACAGCTGTAAATGGCAATAATATAGCTAAATCTCTACCTTGAAAAATTAGAGGTAAAGTCTTGTTCCATCTAGCCCTCCAATCTTTAGGTTAATTTTTTTTTCTTTTGATGGTTAAAAAACTTCCTGGTTATCAGCCCTGATAGAGCTGTTACACACTCTATTGCAGGCTGCTAAATGATCAGAAGCTGCTAAATGGAAGGATTTCTGTCCAAAATGCAAGATAAATAGCATGTAAACAAGAAGAAGGGTGGTGTATTAAGCACTTCAATTTTACAGCTAACAACAAGCACCTGTGGGGAAATGAATGGAAACTGTGGGGACTCACATCTTTGAAAATCAGGCCATTTGTATTGAGATGTCTAATATGGATTTCGGGGTCTAACATTAGACACTCACCTTTGACAAATGTTGGCCATAAACTGTGGGGAAAAAGAGAAAGAGTAGATCCTGCTACACACTAGACTGCAGCATGTGCTCCTTTCATGCAGGCTCTGCTTTGCTAGCAAGGGCAAGGGAGAGCAATAGTTTTGTCCTTCCTAAACTCATTTTGAGGATCCTAACACTGCTATAGTAATGACCCTGAAATAGTCCTTGTGTTTTCTGAATGCAAGGAGTTGAACTGTGTCTGACCCCTGCACTTGGCTGCAAAAAGAGTGGGTCATTCTGACTTTCCTGCACTTGCTCTCCTACATAGGGCCAAAACCAATCTGATGCTCAGTAGCTTCAGAGCTGTCTCACATGCCTAGTCTAATTCAATTTTGAGGGATTTAGATTTTGTGTGTTGGACAGTGTATGGTTGCTATTCATAAGTATCTTCTCTCCCAAATTCTAATCCTGTTATTTCATTTTAGGATATCAGTAGTAACAGAAACACACTAGTTATGGATTCATATAATGTTGACTATGCTAAGAATATCAAATGGTCATCAACTTTTCAAATATGTTCATTTATGGCAAACATTTTGGTCAGTCACCTGAAGGATTTAGAATAATCCAAGTGCTTAGTCACATTCAATTGCCATCACTCACTGATGAAAAACATGGATCAATAATTTTGTTGAGCTGGGAATTAAACAGTCAGCAAGAACACAGGTTTTTGAAGGGGTTCTGACATTCATCCAAAGTCAGCCGATTTCATGTGTACATTACTTCTTATCTGCCAGTATCATTCACTAAACCATTTGGATACCTATATCTGCACTGCATTTTTAAGAGGTATCCAATATTTATTATTGATCATATTCTTACCTTCTTTTATTAAATAAGACAAAGATGTTTTATCAACTCCAAAATATTCAGTGGATACTATTCTAGTTTATTATTTGTATTGCAGTAGTGACTGTAAACGCCAATGAAGGACCTACTGTAGTAGGCACTGCAGACATCTATTCCATACTGACAGTGGTCTCTGTCACCATTTTGGTCATTCACTCTTTCTTTTGTTTACTCTTTGGCTGATTACACCATTTTTGGTCTAATTACTCTCTGTGCTGAGCACTTTCACCCATTAGATAAATTCTTTAAGGAATAGCAACACCACAAGCTTCTTTCTAGAACATTTTCTAGGTAAAATGCACTGAAAACTACAGAGAAAAAGAGCATAGCTGCTTTAATGGAAGATAGAAAGAAAAGGTGAGTGAGATAATATCTTTTATTGGACCAATTTCTGTTGGTGAGAGAAACAAGCTTTCGAGGTACACAGAGCTCTTCTTCAGGCCTGGGAAACATATTCAGTGTGTCACAGCCAAATACAAGACCCTAACCCTAACCCATTATTTCATCAGATTTTTGTTTGTGTTTTTTCTCTCTGTGGTATAACTCCAAGGGGCTTTCCTTTTAAGCAGTTAAACAATATGGCCAAGAATTTCAAGACTAGGGGGCAGATTTATGAAGGTATTTATGCACCTAAAGATTAAGATACATGCCTTGTAGCATTTACAAAAGTGTCTATGAGTTAGGCACTTGACTCCCATTGACTTGTAAAGGGAGTTAGGCACTTAACCTGTCTAAACAAGGCTAGGCTCCGGAATCTATATTTAGTCATCAAAATGAGTGACCTGATCTTCATAAGTGAAATCAATGGGGAGCTGCTGGGGTCTCAGCATTCTGAAAATCAGGGCTTTTATTTAAGTGCCTCCATATGGATTTAAGAGCCTGGCTGTAGATACTCAGAATGAAATCCTGGTCCCATTCCAGTCAGCGGGAGTTTTGCCATTGACTTCAATTGAGACAGGATTTGATCTCTAGTTTTGAAAATACTGGCCCCCATATTTATCCTCCCTAAAAACAACTTTTTATTATTTTCCTTTTGTATGTTTTCCTGGTATTCTAAGGCAAGAAAGAATCTAAGTGATTTTGCCAATTTTGCTGCTGTTAGCAGAATTTCATGCTAGGCCAAGAACAACATGACACTGCATGTAAACCCAACTGGCTCATAAGAGACAAACTAGTCCTACCTTGGAAGTTTTTTTTAATAGCAATTTATGCCAGTTTCAGTAACTGAATGACAATGTTATATCTGAGTCCAGTCACTTTGTTTTACATAGTAATTTATAACATTTACCGATCAGTTTTTCACATACATCCCAGTAGTTCTGGGGAAACTGTTGTACATCTCTTCTCTTTGGGGAGAGGTGATCAAGATCTGTGTTTTGTATTTCAGACAAAAGCACTGCTGATTAATCTTCATTGGCCAAATTTTACCTTGAGTGGACCTGCAAGGGGCTTAAGTTAGTGCAGGATTTATGAGTAGAGGAGTCTCTTTAAGACATGCTCAAGGTAGCTGGTTATTATTTGAATAAAGAAAGAATGAATACTGGGAATTTTCCCTCCAGCTCTGAATCTCTACCACAAAGGATCATTTGCTCCGTAGATTTTCAATTTCCTATTTCATGATATCCCAGAAATATGTAAATAGTGGACTTGTTTGTATTTTCCTTTCATGTGACCATTTTATGTTATGACTAATGAGAATTAAAATGATATTACAAAGCAGAATTCAGATGTCTGATGTTAAGTATCTAACTCTGTATGCAGCCAACTAAATATCCATTTTTACTTGGACACCTAAATCTTTAGTTAGGTAACTTCAGACATCCAGATTTGAAAACTAGACTCAAATATCTTTGATTATAGCAAGAAAAGAATTCCTTAAAAAAAAAAAAAAGAATGTCGCTAAGTAGTAAAATAGGAGACTCAGCAGGCAGTACTAACTCAGTTTTGCCTGGATAAAACATGCAGCAACAGATCTACATCACTTTTACACCTTCTCCCACAATTTAAATTTGTATTTAGAGTATATTCTATACTTGTTTTATGTGAGCAACACCCAGTGACAATAATGAGAGCTTCACACACAGCCAGGGTGTGATGAGCATATCCAGGCTTTTGGGCTGATGATCACAGGGCTGCCCTCTCGGTGTGAGGATGGCATTAGGATGAATCTGCTTCAGGCATTTCTGGATCCTGACTGGAGGATAATAGTAATCAGGAAGAGAGGGCATCATGGCATTTAGAACAACACTTGTGCCTTATCTATAGTGTGATGAAATATCAGCAGCACTGAGTCTCAGTGCACGGGTCAGCTGCCTCAGAATCATGGGGCTTTGGCTGTGGAGCTATGAAATTGCAGTGCAGACATTCAAGCTTGGGCTGGAGCCTGGGCTCTGAGACCTCCCTCCGATGGGATCTCAGAGACCCCCGGAGTAGTGAGGAAGGTTGCTGTCCTTGGTGGCCACTCAGGGTGACTGAGCTGGGGTTTCTGAAGATGACTGTGTGCAGCTCAGTCTATGTAACTCAAAGAGTAACAGGACTCATGTACAGACTGTAGATAAGAACATGTGCACAGCATAACAAATTACATCAGACTTGGCACCGTGAAATCAATTTCTTGCCAACAACAAAAACTAATCTGCTGCAATGCCCTGAAAACCACCACTGCTCAGCTGATGGGGCCAAAATGCAATGGTCTGCATTTAGGCAAATCTCTTGTATTTGTCAGTTCAAGTACACCACATCAAGCGCATACTAGCTCAGTGCAACTAGCAAAGAATCTGATTTTAAAAAGTCTCTGGCAGATTCAAGAGATCCATACCTCACAACGTTTCATTAGTACTGTTAGTTCAAGATTATGGGCGAAGGGCAAAATCATTTGTTCCAGCATCTAATAATTTTCTTAAGCCAATTATAGCTAACTCTGGAGTAGTTACAAAAGAGATATGAGCAGGAAACTGGAAAAGAAGAAATAGTAGGATAAGAACATCAAACTGTTGCCATTGCGAGTGGGATAGAATGTTAAGAGCGGCTTGTAGGTTCAAAGATGACAGATATACCATGAAGAGCAAGGTCTTACATCATAGCCAGTTGTCCAGGCTGAAAAGAAGACATTTAAACAGACCCCGAGAGGGCATTTACAGTGCTTGCACACTGAGAGAAGTAACACCCACTCAATCAAGGACAATTAAAAAACTCCAAAACACACTGAACAGAAGACACAGGCTCCAGCTGGTGGATTCACTTCAGCAACTAATCAAGAGACAGCAGAAGGGACTATTCTATTCTGAGAACAAGAAGTGGTCATGTGATCAGAAAACCACTGAGGTCTTGAGAAAGGAGTTACTGATCAATGCCTGATAAATGAGAAGTGTATTCTGCCTTTTGTTAGGTGGCTTTAGGTCATCTTAGTCATCTCTATTTCTTTGTTTCATTAACTGAGTTAGTTTGTGGTTGCTGGTTTTGGTTAAAAGTACATTTTATTTGCAATAGCATTTTGTTTTTAAGGATAACACTAATAATTGAGACATTGAACTCCATTTTAAAAAAAATCTATCAAACTCGGAATATAAAGAAAAACAACGTAAACAAATGGGGAAGCAATGAAGATCCTGAAAACAGCTATTAATGAAAGAGCAGATAAGGAAATGCATATAATCCATTTATGCACACACACACATATCAGATAGATAGATAGTCCCTTATCACCCACCACTTACAGTTAATATTTATATTTATGATTATACCGGATATGTAGGCCAATATTTTGAAACTTGTGGGCTTAAAGTTAGGCACATAAATCTATACTTATTGGATTCCATTCCATAGACTTGGTGGATTTATATGTCAAATTTTAGGTCCCCAAGTTTGCAAAGTCTGGCCTGTTTGCACATCTTAACATATTTAGGTGAAGATATTTTTTCTACAGCCTGGGTTTTTAACATATTATTCTGAATGGTAGAGATGACCCCAAGTTATGTTTAAATTCAGACCCAAGCATCCCAAAGTTTGTGGGTATCCAGAGTTGGTGTTTATGAGGTCTTGGGGACCTTGATCAAGGACCCACAGGTCCCCAAGCACTGCTCAGACCACAGACACCATCCAGCAGCTCACCTGAATGACTGGAGAAGGGGGCCAGCAAAGCTGTAGCTCACAAAGGGCCCAGCCCACGAAGGTCCTGATTGGGGGAAGACATCCAGACCCACTGATTGGCTGAGAATCTCTAGTTAAACTAGAAAGAGGTACAGTTGTCCAAGCAACTAGAGTAATCCCTGGCTGGCTGCTACTACAGACGCTGCCCACTTGCCTGACTCCTGAGCCCTGCCGTCCTGTCTGTTCCTGGTTCCTGCTTTCCTGCCTTGCTCCAGGTCCATGCTCTTATGCCCTATCCCTGATGCCAACTCCAATGTCATCCCCTGGCTTGAGTCCTAACTCTATCTCTGCTCTTTGGCTTGTCTCTTGACCTTCGCTCTGATTTCAGGCTCCCGATTGTAATCATTAGACATGGCTGCCCATGCCCTGGTCCCTACATGG
Source organism: Terrapene triunguis (assembly GCF_002925995.2). Lineage (NCBI taxonomy): Eukaryota > Metazoa > Chordata > Testudines > Emydidae > Terrapene > Terrapene triunguis. Next base: position 9,272,136 of record NW_020664530.1, read on the forward strand.
TTTTGTTTATCTCATTACAGAGATAGGGTTTAGCTAGAAAATAGAGCTGGTCAAAAATCACAATTTCCATTCACTGGGAAATTCTGACATTTTGCAATCTCCCTCCATTCTGAACTGGAAAGAAAAATAAAATTTCTGCTGAAAAAGTAAACTCTAGAAATATTGAAATGACTTTATGAAAACAAAGTTCTTTTCCAATTATTGAAATGAAATGTTTCAATAATTTCTTTGACAATTTTGATAAAAAATGACACATTCCCATGGAACGTTTTGATTTTGTTGACTCAGCAATCTCCGACAGAAAAAACTGTTCCATCTGAAAAATGTTGACCAGATCTACTAGAAAGTTCACATACAAATTCTTATTTAGAAAAGTTCTTGAGCAGTCACATCTTTGGCTTTGTTTATGCCCATTTCTATTGAACTGATATAGAATTAACAGCCCTGTTTGGAAACATTTTTAAGGTTGTTCGTTGTTTAAATCTATCTGTGTGCATGAAAGAGAGTGTATAATGAATGGAACAGGCTATTTACCATAGGAGTCAACATAAATTACTGTTTTCTCTCTTTTCATAATTCATTATTAATAGTGAATCTACTGTTCACTGTCATTTATAAAAAAGCTCTCATGGGAAAACTTTGGTCAGGAAAATTGAAAACAAATCACACACACATACTGATCAACAGATGTTGCTTTGAGTTCTTTCCTGGTTTAAGGCCCCCCTCTTAAAATCTTCTGAGGATTACAGGCTTTTGTATATTTTAATTTGCACCACTGAGAATGATGTTGCTCATTATTTGTTTATACACATATGTTTTTTTACTCAGGATACTAGTGCCAGTATGGACTAAATAATAATAACGTGTGGTACAGTATGTAACCTTACCCTACATCAGTTGGTGGTGATCAGTTGACTTTCACAACATCTACCCTGGGCTCATTCACTGCTTCACCACTTCACCACATTTAAGTGATGACTCATTAATGTCTGCTATAAGAAATAGCCTCTTCAATCTCATAAATCCAAAATAGTCCCTTTTCTGTTCTTTCCAATGGAAAGCTGCAGATGTTAGATGGCCACAATTCCAAATTATAAAATCAAGTGCCAGAAGAGCTGTCATTTTGTCTTTTGTTTTCCAACGGCCTTGACACAGTGTATCTTTCCTTTGCTTATCTGTCAAAATGATTACCCTAGTAGAAGGTCCAAACTGCTACTTCCCTTCCCAATTATTTTAGAAATTTGGATTAAAAACAGGATCTCACCAAACCACAACCCTCACCCTATCTTTGGTCAATAGTCTTACAACATCAATAGTAAACAACAACAACAACAAAAATACGTGAGGCCTTCCCAGCATGGTGATTTCTGTTTTCCAATCTAATGTCCAGCTCTGCCAAGATAGAAATCACGAACCTGAGATTCATAAATCCAAAGTCCTTCACATGATAGAAAAGGGGAGTGTACGTACTTCAATATATTAAATCTTAACTATAGCGTCCATAAAACAGTTTGTTCATCCTAATTCTTGCCAGGTAGGCTGGAAAATACTATGCATTATAATTAAAGCTGTGAGTTTTTCACAGAGGTCACGGAAGTCATGGATTCTGTGACTTTCCAGGACCTCAGTGACTTCTGCAGTGGCTGGTGCAGCTGGCCTGGGGGCTGCCTAAGCAGCTTGGGCAGCCTCTGGGACAGCCACACCAGCTGCTGCTGGGGCAGTCTTGTGCCACCGCTCCCCTCTGAGCAGTCGCAGGTGTTTGGGTGCATGTGGGAGGGGGCTCAGGGTGGCGCTTACCTGGGGGGGGGGCTCCCCAGAAGCAGCAACATGTCCCTCCCTCAACTACTAACTCCGCACACTGCCTCTGCCTGTAGGCACCGCCCCTTCAGCTCCCATTGGTTGCGGTTCCCAGCCAATGGGAGCTGCAGAGCTGGTGCTTGGGGCGGGGGCAGAGCGTGGAGCTAGGAGCTGAGGGAGGGACATGTTGCTGCTTCTGGGGAGCCGCGAGGAGCTGGGTAGGGAGCCTGACAGCCCCGCCAACCCCCCACCCCCAGCACTGCTGCTCCCCCCAAGCACCCACGGTGCCCCCTAGGCCTCCCCCCTCCCCCCCAAGATTTAGTCAGGAGTATATAGTACAAGTCATGGACAGGTCACGGGCTGTGAATTTTTGTTTACTGCCTGTGACTTGGCCATATCTTATACTAAAAATACCCATGACTAAAATGTAGCCTTAATTATAAGGCTTTAGTCTGTTATTATGACTACTTCTAAACAGTAGAAATGTGTTCAAAGATTGAAATACTGGATGATTTAGGTAGACAAGATTTCACACCCTCTCTTTCCCTTCATTTTGCCAGTCTTCATAGTGCCAGTCACTGCTGCTGACATGGTTAGCATATTGCACTTTTACTAAAATAATTTTAGGAAATTTAAATATCTTTGGTCTGATTCTGTTATTATTTCCACTACTTTTATGCTGATGCAACTTTACTGATTTCAGTGGAATTACTTGTAATATACTCTGATGGAAGTCAAATAAGTTATCAGGCTCGTTGTGTTTTTCTCCTAAATGTGGTCTTTGTCCCAAAAAAGATATATATCTTTCTGTATCATAATATCTGTAATGTTTTTCAAGAATTTTGCTATAATTTTAGCATAGGGCTATGATAATATGTAGGCATGCTTAATCTTTCTAGTAGAAACGGCGGCTTGTTTTACCATTGTACACATGTTTTCCTGACAACTCATGCTTTCCCACAATTTCTTGTGATTCAGCTAATCACAAGAAATTGTGGGAAAGCATGAGTTGTCAGGAAAACATATCAAATCAACATGCACTGCTGCTGCAGTACTTTACAGAGACTATTTTATATGTCAGTTCTAATACATTTTATGATCTTCTCTATGACATGCCAGGTACAGTCCCTTACAAAGTGATCTTACCCCTGTGATGTGGGGAAAGGATTAAACTTTCCTGATTGACAAACAACAGAGCTAGTTCAAGCAATTCTAGGATGACTCTCAGAGTCATTTGCTTGGGCCCCCAGCTGCAGTGCCCAAGATTCAGTGAATACATTTTTCTCCCACTACACTTGCCATAAACTGCTCTGTCTTACCTGCTGAAGAAATATTTCAGTCCTATGGGTTGGAAAGGTGTTGACAGAGGAGGATGATTCTAGGTCTGGTAAATTTGGATGAGGTGGGTATGTTCTGGGGAGAGATGAAGAAAAGTTCGTGTTAAACTGGACCTAAATAAGGTTACTGTTTTTTTTTTAAATATTTCTCATTTTTCCATGGCTTTGAAATGTTGTGGCAGATGTTTTATCTGCCCCTAGCTCCTCCAATCAATTTCTATAGTTTTACAATAATATTTCCCCATTTTTAAAATATTCTTCCTTGTTACTATGTGAAAAACCCATAAACAGGGAAACCGACTGGGGCAGACTGAAATTGGCTATATACAAAGTGCTGTCAAATACCCAAATAAACTGAAAAAAATGAAGTTATATTTTTCTCTAAATTCTTTCATTCAGTTGTAGTAATCTTAGACGCTACTTGTAACAATGGTAGTAGGAGAATTTCAGAATCAAAATGTGATTTTTAAGCTGAGGGTATTTCTTAGAGTCTGTTCACTCACACCTTATTTCACCAAAGTGCAATTTCTGTGGATACTGATATGTGCATGTGGGGTTGGGGGGAGGGAGGGAGAAGATAGGAGAGTGAGATTCCAAGCAGAGAAGGAAAGATCAGTCATAGAAACAACAGATTCCAAAGTTTTCCCAAAAAGAGTAAAAAATTCTTCTCGATTTCTGTTGCTGCTATGACTACGTCACGTCGATAGGCATGTAATGTGGTGCCTCACCTGCACCAATTATATATGGAAAATAACTCATGTAGCCAATGTGTTGAGGGTGCCTGGAGGGACCAGCAAAATACAGCACCCACATAAGAATGGATTCACCAAGACTGACTGATTACACCACTGCAATGCTTGTCAGTTCATGTCTGTCAGGGCTGTGAGCCTGGGCATTCCTAGATTGTGTTATGACATTCTCAACTAGTTGAGACACTTCAATACACACCTTGATGTAGGTTTAGTACAGATGAGCAAGTATATTTACTCTTTCCCTTGCCTTTCCCTAGGGCAAGGCCTTACCAGCAAGCTACAGGGAGGTACTGGCTCTGCCACTACAGCAGATTCAAAATTGAATATATGAAATCAGGAAGCATTTTTGTGGTGGGGACAAGTTATTCTTAAGTTTGTTGTTTTTAGGTTTATAAGAGGTGCCACTCCATAACCTTTAGGGTTCATGCATATTAAAAAAGGGGGGGGAAGCATAATTAAATCTTCAGAAGTGCACAGGAAGAGCATATTGTACAAACAGGGGCTGCTTAGCACAGAGCAACAGTCTCTCCTCCCAGTGATCACAGTGTCTTAGAGGAGAAACAGCTGCTCCCCTCCATGGGATCTTCAGGGGACATCACTCAACCTCCCATCTCAATCTCCAACTGACAGCAGCGGAAGGAAGTAATTTTTACCATGCTCTTTCCCAGTGTGTGCCATACAACTTCCTATACACCCAAGGATTTGAGGGAAGGGACAGCAGAATTTCCATATTGCCCCCCCCCACCATAGAACCAGCCTTTAGTCCCAAAATACCAAGAAATGCAGCTAGACATCACCAAACAAAATGAGGGGAGAGGGCAAATAAATGGGCAACTTCCCTAGAAGTCTTTGGGTGAAATCCTGTCCCAACTGAAGCTAATGGGAGTATAACAGGGTGCTGGCCAGGAGGCCCTGAGCCAGGCCCCTGTTAGCCCAGCTCCAATTAAGAAGCATTAATTGGGGCTGGCTAAGTATGCCACGCCTAATTAATAGAAGGGAAGCACCTGTGGGCCTTATTAGCCAGGGGAGTATATAGGGCTGGCAGGAAGGAAGTGGAGGGGGGGGGGGAGAAAGGAAAGGGAGGAGCTAAGGGCCATGCGTCCCTGCTGGCTGGAGAAGCTAGCTGTCCCCCAGGTTGCTAGTTTGGCGCAGTCTGTAAATAGAAGGCGGTGTGAGCTGACACTGTAAATAAAAGGCACTGGTGATTGCACACAGAAGAGGTCTCTGGCTAATCTGTGGGCGCAGGGTTCGCAAAGTGCGAGGGCGAACAGGAGAACCACGTTACAGGGAGTCTTGGCAGATTTCACCCTTCATATAGAACAGTGGGTCCCAGCCTGCTGGCAAAGGGGGATGAGGCATTGAGGGTGACGCTAAGGTTGATGGGGACCTTAAAACTTGCCCCACGTTAATGAGCCTTTCATAAACTTGAGAGCAGCACTAAGAATTGGGCCCATTATCTGTAAATTGGTAAAAAATGTAAATGCTCGTGAAAGTTACTGTATTAATAAAATAGTAATCTGTACATTATATGAGGGTGGGTCCATCCAGCTCTGATTTCAATCCGGATTATTTGAGGAGGGGTGGGTGGAAATAGTGTGATGAGAACTTGGATCTGCTTAAACAAGAACCATCCTGTACTTCATCACAAAATTTGTCATCATCATCTTTGAGGTGCAAGTTCAGTGACATTTCTTACCAACTGTTTTCATGAAGTTTTGCTCTTCCTGGTTTCAGACAGCTCTGAAGAATGAAAGTTCTGTCTTGCTGTGAGAAAGGCTGTTCTTGCAGTTTGCCTGAAAACAGAAGATACTGCCAGTTCACAAGTCTGTATGTGAGATTTTTGCCCAGGTTTGCACTCCTCCTTTCTGTTTACATTTCTCATTGAATTTAGCACTTGTGACAGATTGCCAACCCTGGAGAATGAAGCCATCCATTTACTGGTAGAATACATACAACTAGAGCTGTGTGGAGGATGGAATTTATGTTACACAAAGAAATTAGATAATCTGAAATTTGGCTTCATTACGATTTGAAAAATTGCAAAAAAAATCAGAAAGAAAGGAAAATTCTTTAAAATAAAAGTTGGTTGATATGATGCAGTTTACAGACCCCACACTAAACCAGCACAAGGTATAGATCAGTACTGGGCAAGGTAGACCCTACCCCTCTGAAGCAGCAGGGCATGCGCCAGGTGGCAAGATAGTTTAAAAAGATCCTAGGAGCCCAGGGACGGGGCGGGGAAGTGCACCAGGAAGTGAGCTTGATGCCTGGAGCTATTAGAAGAGTGGCTGCAGCATTCCTAAGGCTGTTCCAAACTCTGCCCCCCACATCTCTGGGAGGTGGAAACCCACAAGAGACTGTAAAGAATGGGACAGTGTCCCACTGACACAGTAGACAGATAGTCCTTGATCCTGTAACACACCCCAACAGAGGAGCCACAACCTGGTGGGAAGCTACCCAGGGGTGGACCAGCGAGTGGTCCAGATATTTTAATACCCCTCTTGGGCCCTCAGTTAGGACCCGCTGGAGTGGGAGGCCCTGGGTCCTCCTCCCTCACGCCCTTGTACCTCTGCCACGGGAGAACCCTAAGAGGAGTGGAAGAGACTCTCAGAAGGGATTGAGGCCTGCCACATATGACTTGGCTGGAGTTCCGTCTAAAATGATCAGTCTGGAAAGAATTGTGGAGCTATTGTCTGACCAATAGGCTAGCTGAATGTCGCACTGACCCACTACAGTTGATTAAAACAATTTGTTTCAACAAGAGTCTCAACATTTGGTTTCAGTTTTGACCCTTTACGAATATTTGTATTATATTACAGTATATAATAGAGAATAATACAAGATAAAATTTGAAACAAAAAGTTGCTTCAAAATGACAAATTGAAATGTTTCCTTCAGAAAATGTCAAATCTCTCTCTGATTCAGTGACGTAGGATGAAAAACTTTGCTTTGAATCAGACGGAGCCTTGAACCCAAATCTCCCCCATTGCAGGCCAATGCCTAAGCACGAGGCTATAGAATCCGTTTCTTTCTTGTTGGCCCAATGAGTATTTAATTATTTAGGCTTTGTCTACACTGGCAAGTGAAAGAAAAAAGTTGATTCATTCAGAAGTGTTAAAACAACCCGTCCTCCCTGCGAAAGACAAAAGTTTTGCCAACAACAAGCTCCAGTGTGAACATCGCTTTGTTGGCAGGAAAGCTCTCTCCTGCCAACAAGTAGTGGCTACACTGCGCAACTTTTAGCGGCACGGCTACAGCAGCACATCCGTGTTGCTAAAAGCTGCGGAATGTAGACAGAGCCTTATATGACATATGGTAGCTCCAACTGGAGAAAGTAAAATTATGTCCAAATTAAGAGAGCTTTCAGTATTGGTATACCAGTGTACTATACTGCCAAACTGTCCCTAGAATAGATGCAGCTTATACCAGCAAAACTGTCCTTTTACTAGCTCACCCCCACCCCCACCCCCACACTCTCCTGGCCCAAAACAAGCTATAAATTTAAAAAGTGCAGTTTTGCCAATACAGCTGTGTCTACATTTGGGGCTTTTGCCCACGCAGCTGTGTCAGACATCATACCTTGTCACATTCCTGACCAATTTAGCTATGCCAGCAGAACTTTAGCCTGGTGGTTAGGCCACTGACCTGGAATATGGGAGACCCAGTCAGATGCAGTATTTGCCTGATTGAGAGGGTAATCAGGGATGAAAAATCCTGCTTTGAATCAGGCAGAGCAGGTACTTGACTCTCTTACATCCCAGTGAGAGCTCTAATCACTGTGCTATTGACTGTTCTACAGTGGTCTCCATATATATCTTCTGGACCTGCAAAGCTTTCCAGATGAAAATGTTGTTGAAACTGACACGTTCACACAAAATATTTCCATTTGAAACAAACATGCATTTTTCACCAGGAAATGTTTCATCAAAAGTTTTCCAACCAATTCTAAATATAGGACATATTCTGAAAGCCAAACTTTGAATTTGTAAGATAATTTGGAGATAAGTTTATGTAATTTCTGTTGAAGACAATCATGCTACAGAGCAGTGGATTTGACCCACTGGGTTCCCCACCTTTTTGGGACATCAAATAAGCAGGAACACCAACAGCATATTCCGCTATCCATTAAGCAGTTTTATTAATATTCCAATAATCAATTTTCTTTATTAGGGAAAGCAAAATCGGAGTGCTAGGCAAAGTTCAAACTGTTGACAGAATAATATCACTTGCAGGTGAATGTGTGTCTGTGGGGGGAAAACACTAAAGATGATATAACTTTGCTCAACTTGTGTAATTTGAATGTTAACACAGAAACAGATCAACAAAAGTGATGAAAAGCTAAATTAAGTTTGGCAAATGACAGTTTTCAAATACGTAGTTAAGGATCTGCTTCATAGCCCAAGGGCTTTGCTAGGGATCTGTGTCCTTATATGCACTTTCATACTGCTCCTTTGCATCACCTCCTGCACAGCCAGGATTAGCGTCTTGGTTATTTGGTTTTCTCAGGGTTTGTCTTCATTATCGGGGTAAGTCAACCTATGTTACGCTACTCAAGGTACTTGTCTTAACAGCAATGAGTCAACGGGAGACGCTCTCCAGTCGACTTCCCTTACTCTTCTCGGAGAGCTGGTATACCTGGGCTGGCTGGAGAGCGCTCTGACATTGATTTAGTGGGTCTTCCCCATAGTGGAGACCAGCCCTTAGAAAACTAATACAATGTACATCTAGACAGTGTGGAAGCCGTCTGTGTATTTAGGCATCTATTTAGGCATAAAAATAAAAGCTTCAGGTGGGGGAAGCGTGGACTGTCTTTTTTTGACCTTGAAATGAAGCACAATTCTAGAGCCACTCAGGAGTATTTTATATAAGGAAGTGTCCCCCCCCCCCCAATTTTTCACAGTCTCAGGGGGAACTATTTTATTCTAGTCTACTAATGAGGATTATCCTGATACTGCCATAGCCAATGGCCCAAAGCTGTTGCTTTCACAACCCTGGTTTCTGGTGCCACTACACACTCTACACTGATGAAACAATGACCACTATACTATACTTTAAGGCAGGGGTCGGCAACGTTTGGCACGCGGCTCGCCAGGGTAAGCACCCTAGCGGGCCGGGCCAGTTTATTTACCTGCTGACGCGTCAGGTTTGGCCGATCGCGGCTCCGACTGGCTGCGGTTCGCCGTCCCGGGCCCATGGGGGTGGCAGGAAGCCGCGGCCAGCACATCCCTTGCCCGCGCCGCTTCCTGCCGCCCCCATTGGCCCGGGACGGCGAACCGCGGCCAGTGGGGGCCGCGATCGGCCGAACCTGCCGTGTCAGCAGGTAAATAAACTGGCCCGGCCCGCTAGGGTGCTTACCCTGGTGAGCCACGTGCCAAACGTTGCCGACCCCTGCTTTAGGGGAAGAGAGTAATTTCCTCTCAATACAAGTGCTCAGGTCCCATGAACAGAAGAATACACTGTATCCCTATTACTTCATATATACTAAAATGAGGAAATCCATTTCAAAAGCCAAACAAATGGAACTACTCATGCATAGCGTCTCTAAACTCTCTGTATTGCTCTATAGCACTGGAAATGAGAAAGAAATATTAGAGAAAATAAAAACAGGCACACGTTTGCAACATTATCCTAAATTGTATACTGAAAGATTTCCACTGGAGACCTTGGAGGATAAACAGTTTGATTTTTTTTTTTTTTTTGCATTGTACAAGTGTGTGTTTAAGACAGAAGATGTAGAACAAAAGAATAAATATCTTTTCTTATCAAGAGTATATTTGTGGCTAACAGATTAGCAATAACTGTCAAGAACAGATTATGCTCATATAAAACAAAATCTATAACAGTTCCAGGTCAGCATGACTTAGTTTATCTGAGACAACTTTGACTTGGATGCACATATTATTTTAGTTTTCACCGAAAAGGTTAGCAGAGATTTAACAACTTACATAGTGAACATCTGTATAAATGGGGTAGGATCTGAAGCTAAAATAGGGAAAGAAGAAGTTGATAATTACTTAGACAAGTTAGTTGTCTTCAAGTTAGCATGGCCTGACAAAATACATATTAGAATACTTAAGGAACTAGCTGAAGAAATCTTTAAGCCATTAGCAATTATTTTTGAGAATTTATGGATGACCGGAGAGATCCCAAAGGACTGGAAAAGGACAGATATATTACCTATCTATAACAAGGGGAATAAGGACAACTATAGACCGGTCAAGTTAACTTCAATACCTGGAAAGATAATGGAGCAAATAATCACAAATAATCAATTTGCAAGCATCTAGAAGATAAGGTGATAAGTAACAGTCAACATGGATTTGTCAAGAACAAATAATGTCAAACTAACTTAATTTCTTCTTTGGCAGCCTAACAAGCCTTATGGTAGGGTAGAAACAGTAGGTGTGATTTATCTTGACTTTAGTAAGACTTTTGGTCTCATGTGATCTTCTCATAAATAAACTAGGGAAATATAGCCTAGGCAAACCTATTATAAGGTGAGTGCACCAACTGGTTGTAAAACCATGCTCAGAGAGTAGTTATCAATAGTTCACATTCAAGTTGGAAGGGCATATCGAGTGGAGATCCAGTTCTATTCAATATCTTCTTAAATTATTTGAATAATGGTATACAGAGTATACTTATAAAGTCAGCCAATGCATTTAAGCTAGGAGGGGTTGCAAGCGCTTTGGAATACAGAGTTAGAATTCAAACTAGAAAAATGGTCAAATAGGATGAAATTTAATAAGGATAAATGCAAAGTACTACACTTAGGAAGGAAATTCAAGTACACAAATACAAAATGGGAAATGACTGTTTAGGAATGAGTACCACAAAAAAGGATCTAGGGCTTATAGTGGATCACAAAATATGAGTCAATCCTAGGGTCCTTTTTTTCCAAGTGATTTTTCCTTGTCAAAAATAGTCTTCTTGTTCTATTCTGCTTAGAGTTATTACCAGCATGTTTTCAGAGAATTTAAAATGGCTACAAAGAACTGATTCACAAATAGTGCTTGGAAGAATAGACTACATTTGAGAAGTAAATTCAACAACCTTGTCTTCTGTAATTCTCTAAAAGGTGATACAGATACAGCCTGGTGGTTGCACTCAGTGTAAGAACCCATGGACCATATCTAATTGCAACGGATAGACCTTGTTCATTCAACAAATTTAAGTGACATTGTTAAATTAAACATTCTATAAATAAACATGTAGTTTATAAACTTTCTATATAAGCCGAAAACCAAAATAAAGTAGCTCCTCTGACCAACATGAACCACAGTTCCCTGAGTCTTTTCACTCACCTCTCTTAACCCTCTTCTGTGTCCTTCCCTTGACTCCAGGACTCCTGCGGGAGCCCTTTTACTGCTGTAGTTGGTCTCATTCCCTATGGCTGCTGCCTACCTGGAAGTCATGTAATAAGTGGGTTCTTTCCCTTGGTCCAGGAACTTCTGTGGGAACCTTCTTGCTCCCTGCAGCTTTCCAGATCAATTGAGCTCTTGCTGGCCTTTCTAATTGAGCTCTTGCTGTCACCTGACCCTTAGCCCCACCTCAGCTGGGAGACAGCTTATTAGTAGGGTGACCAGATAGCAAGTGTGAAAAATCAGGACAGGGGGTTGGGGGTAATAGGCACCTATATAAGAAAAAGCCCCAAATATCGGGACTGTCCCTGTAAAAACAGGACATCTGGTCACTCTACTTATTAGTCACAGGTGGGGCATGGCCTATCTCCCTTTAAATGGGCCAATCACCATGTAGCAGTCTGTAACATACTTGGGGGAATGATTCAGCAGCTACTAGAGGAAATTGGATCCATAGATTGTCATTGGGGGCTGCAGAGAGCTGGCTCCTCAAGTTTATTTTTCAAGGTGGACAGGGTTTTGAAAGCCAGCAGAGTCGAAGGTTATGGATACATACTGAGAGACATGCTGAAAGGAGGGATTCCAGAGATTGGGGTCCTGTGCTGCACACCTGTAGCCCAGAGTGATGGGGCTAACAAGTGTCCCATGAGCAGAAAATCTCAAACTCCTTTGTGACAAGATGGGTTCACCCATTGGGATACCCCAGGAGACTGAAAATTCCAGGGGGAGGTTTCCAAAGGCACAAAGAATATTTAAGTGCTCAAATCCCATTGAAAGAGCTGTGCACTTGCTATCTGAAAATCAGGCCCCTTTAAGATGTATCAAATTGGGCCCCCCAAATTATTAGCAAATTTTGAAAATCTTGACCATTCTACTTGTATCTGGATACCGGTTTGGAGTTAGTTTTCCTTCTATGGTGGTGTAACAGGGGCTTGGAGGGCCAGTCAGCCTAGTGGTTGGAGTACTTGACTTCCTGCCCTGTGCTTCTGTGGCTGAAGTGCCTCAGTCTTAAGGCAGGGGTTTAGGGGGACCCGGCCCCTTCCACTCCATTGCATTCACACCATCTTAATGAAAGTATTATCTTGGACCAACTCTGAGGTCTTATTCTGGATTCCAGTTTGAAAGCTCAAACAGGTGAGTTGTAGCATCAGAACAAGAGAGAACAATTCACAATGAGGGCTGTCCGTTGAATCCTTAATTATATTTGGGAAAAATGTATTAGCATCACCTGTTTTACTGTTCTTCATCTTCATGCCATGTAACGCCGCATGCTTCACTTGCCAGTGAAATTTGTACACTCCCTAAGTAATTAATTAAGCTTTAGTTAAGCCTTTCAACAAATTAACTAGGCATGTAGGGCAGGTACATTTCTGAGGGAAGGATATTCATCCTGTGTGTCTTATGATACACATCTTACTTTGCCAAACCCTTTTAGTGCCATAATAAGATGGGTGTGTCCATGTGCTCGTGTAGGAGTTTGAGGCTGGATTCAAGAACACCTCAGATGTACATTATTGATAGAGACGTGTGACAGATCTCTAGTTTCCCAACCACAATCTGCTTTGCCTCAACTATTGCAATTAATGCTGATGGTTAATGAGTAAATAGGTCACATTTAGACTAATTGATGTCATTTCTATGCACCTCACAGATTTTTTTAAAAACATTTCTATGAAAGTTTTTTTTCCTTAAGAAAAAGGAAGGAAGCGTCATGTTATTCACACACACACAAAAAGGGTTTCAGATAATGCAATCACTCAAGGTAATTAGGCAAAGATTGTAAATTGGTTACACAAAAATGTGCCCATAATTCAATAGTTATAACTCATCACCAGGTTTTGGTGGCTAAATGTGTGTCAAACCATACAGCACATTTTTAAAGCAGATATGTTTTACAAACGATAAATAGATAAATAAATAGATCGTATCATTCTTCCGGAATGATTTTAATTGTTGCTAACTCTAGCATGTTTTAAAGAGAACATAATTTTTATTTCATCAGATGATATTGCAGTATAAGAATATTCGAAATATTCCATGGAGGAGAATTGGGCTACATTTCTGGTGGCCTCTAATTCAGTAGGGGATAAGTGTCTCCTAAAGCAAACACTCAGAGCTAGATCCTCAGTTGTGCTGTGGCAGTATTACTGAAACAGGAATTCAGCATTTCCCTTACAAGAAATGATGACATAACTCACCGTTAAAAAAATGAAGGCTCTACAAACATTAGGTGTTAATGATGTCAGCTTCAGAAGGAGAGCCACAGAACCAGAAATTAGATCTTGGCATGTAAGTAAAAGAGAAACTGATTTTTATATACCATATTTTAAAATATATTTTCCCCTAATGTTTGAATCTAGATATACAAGTCCAGACAGAGGCTCACATTCTGGACAATTCCACATGCTTTCTGCTGTCCCAGAAGTGCAAAGCAGCCAGAAAGCCAGTTTTACTAGCTGGTAGGAGATTCCTAAATATCTAGAGTAATGCTATTCAGATATATTGTTATAATTGCAACATCTGTACTAAATGCTATGTTCAGTGTTTTATTTATCTATTAAAACTGTGAATTTTAAAAATCTGTCAAAGTTCAAAGTTAAAAAAAATCCATGTCAGAGTAAAAGTGTGTGTGTGTGAGAGAGAGAGAGAAGAATTTAATTTAATGTATGAGGCTTTAGACATTTTGGGGTCTGTGGCGAGGTGACGACTCACCGTCGCAGTGCCTCCTGTTGATTGTCCTGGGAATTAGCTCTTCCAGTCTGGAGCGCCCTCTGCAGGCCGGTGTCTCACCTGCCGCTGCCCCCCGTGTCCCTTCCAGACCCCGGTGCCCCTCTACATCAGGGTCCTGCCCCAGCAGTAACCCACAATTTGGGTCTCCCCACCCAGGGGAACCCCAACCCTCTATCCCCACCTTGCCTCAGTGGCTACTGCCAGTCATCATCTAGCTCCCGCTCACTGGGACAGACTGCAGTCTGTAAACCACTCATCATCAGCAAGGGGGTTAGGACCTGCTGCCTTTGCCTATTTCTGGGCTGCACCTCTGCAGCCCCAGTACCTTTTTAGGCCCTGTTAGCCAGGCCTGCAGCCTGGGGTTTTACCAGCTGCCCTTCCGCAGCACTGCTCCACCTCAGGTACCCTTCTCAGCTCCCGGGCAGCCAAGTCCTTCTTTCTCAGAAGCTAGAGAGAGGGGCTCTCAGTCTCTGGCCCTCAGACCTCTTATAGAGCCAGCCGTGGCCTGATTGGGGCATGGCCCCACCTGTGGCTGCTTCCCCCAATCAGCCTAGCTTTTCCCCCGTCACAGCCCTCTCCCAGGGCTATTTTAAGCCCTTCAGGGCAGGAGTGGGGTGACCACCCCACTACAGGGTCAGTGGAAAAGTACATAAATTTGGCTTAACTCTGATGTTCTAACTTATCTAACACCATCATTTATAGAAATACACATGAATAGACAGGGAGCAGAATTAATGTTTTAAAAATAATAATTCCATCAGCATTTAATAGTGCACGATTTACTTGCTCCTTATAAAAAAATTGTACCTGAAGCAGATCAAGTAGAAAAGATTTTCTTGATAAATTGGATGCACGTTCTCCCTGGATCCTCTATAATCTTCTAATATATGACTTCATGTATGTCATTTTATGATTATTTTTTTGCCTAGAAGAAAAAAATATTGGGCACTCAGTGACAGCAATTATATACTCCCTGCTAGATAATTATGGGCCAGATTTTGCCACAGTTACTTGCACTGTATTTTACTCGGGTATTATTCAATCTCAATAAGGGTGGCAGACTGGTCCTGTATGATTAACTCAAGACTTTGTCCTCTGTCTTTAGGATCATTGACTTTAGCAAAATACTGTGATATACTTATTTAAAGAGTTTACCTCCCTTCCCTGAAAGAAATTAAGCAGTTAAGATGACCATCTTTCATAAGCTCTCACTAAAAGTCAAATACTGGCTCATGGACACATATGGCTTAACACGATATAAATGGAGCTGATCAGTGGATTCATTGTAAATAATTGTTCTTCAATCCACAGAAAAAACACATTTATGTAAAAGAACTGATTGAATTTATTTGAACTTCAGATACATTTACAAATATCACAGTCTGCTCATGGATAGCCTACAGGCTCAAAAAGAGGATAAATTAATCATATAAATTAGTTGTGAGTTATTTGCTCAGGTCTAATTAGAAGTGATACAGGTTGCTTCTGATAACGTCCTGGCCCCGGGATTGCTTCAGAAAACAATGACAATTTAAAGCACCATGGCTCTAGCAAATCATTTCAGACACTTGAGCTTTAAAATATTTCAAATATTTAAAAAAACCTGAAATTGTGCTACACTGGTTTGGGAAACAAACAAACAAACAAACAAACAAACAAACAAACAAACAAACAAACAAACAAGTCATCATGGCAATTTTTGGTCAAACAAATACCCAAGGACAGAAATCAACTGTTCTAAATCAGCACAACTCCACTGAAGTCAATGGAGCTACGCTGATTTACACCAGCTGAGGATTGGCCTATGGAGTTTAAAATAAAATCAGATTTTGCATATGACTGATTAAGAAAACATACAAATGATCAATACACACAAGTACCATTACAAATGACAAATTATGACAACCTTAGCAGAATGATTCTCCAGGCCTGAGGTACTGCTTCCAGTCTATCCAAACATATGAACTTTTTCAGTGTTTAAAACCATTGTTAGTGATTTTACCTCTTTGGAACCGTGGTATTTTATCCATAATTTGTAATCTTTCAAGGATATGCCAGTTTTAAGGCCCCAGTCGAGCCATAAACCTTCTATTCTTATTTTTTCCATAAAACAGCACACAGGTTTTTTTCAGTTTTGATTCCCGCTGCTTACTGGAGTCCAACCAGACATGAAGTTGATCGCAGAACTTGAACAAACTGGCAAGTGTCTTAAGTTATCCATAAAACAACAATTTTTGCAAGTTGAGGGCCATTTTAAAAATTCATTTCCAGCATGCACTCTCCCAGCTAAATTTGTAATAAATTCACCATTTTCTCTTTATATTGACCATCACTCAGTTATCATTCTATCCATATTGTTGATGATGAACAGAAAAATATAGATATGTTATTGGCTATTTTTAAGAATTGTCTGAAGGGTCAGCCTCAAAATGGTTTAGCTAGTGAGACTAATTGGAATTTTTATCTGAACCTTCCATACTTCTTTGGTGTGAAACTAGGTCTAGAGAAGTCATGAGAACTGGCTCTTTTGCAAGATTTCCAATGCCTTTTGAGGCAAAGTACTTTTTGTCTTAAGAAGTGTCTTTCTTGTGGCATGTCTGTTTCTGGGCATTATAAAATCCAAGCAGTGCAGAATTGTTGAAAGAAAGAAGGAAAGAGGCTTATTTTAAGATTTGGGTTTAAGTTTAGAGTTTATCCGAACCAGTTCATCCATCCCTATTGAAACATCATATGAAAGGAATTGAAGAAGACATTAATTATGGTGTTAACTTGTTTTAAATAAGCAGAATTAATCATTAAATAATATTATGATTTGGCATCTTGCCCCCTAATATAATTTAGAAGTCCTATAGCTCCATATTGCATGTGTCATCAGGGGGTTAGGAAGAAACTTCCTCTATGGATAAGCTACTGAATACCTGACCATTATTCTTGCACCTTCTTCTGAAACATCCTGTCCACTGTTGGAGACTGGTCCCCCATAATTGGATAGCCTATGTTCTAATTTGATATAACAATTTTGGTATTCTTAGCAAATGTGGAATTGTAGTAGCAATCTGGAACAAAGGAGCTGCTTGTATGCCAGATATATAAAATGTAGAATTTAACCAAATAGGTAATTCTTTCTTCACATGTAAATAGTTTAGTTTACAGTAGCTGGAAGAGTAATGTTTGGCCTTGGTTAGAATTTAATGACTTGAATATCATATCAATTGATAGGATTCTGTTTATATGCTTTTTGTAACAGTTATGTCTAAGACTAAAAAATTACCACACAAATTAAAAAAACTATGAGAAGAGGCTGCATAATTTAGTAACTTAACTTCAGACATAAGAAATGGTTCTATAAAAATAATCCATTTAATTTAAATGTTTTGCAAGATTTTTTTTTACTGGGTCTAAGCCTTTCAAGCCATCCAGATAAATGTGCATTTCTGAAAAACAAAAATCAAACACATTTTACAAAATGTTTTTCAATACTTTTGTAGGGATGTGATAAATAAAGTGATACGTAGACATCTAAGCATCAGGAACTATAGTTATAGGGTCAGGTTCTATTTTATTATACATAGGTTCTCCCACTTCTCTCATAGCATTATATGAACATCTTTCAGTAGTGCATGAAGTAACACTACTAACATCTGTCACATGTGGTTCATTCTCTGCTCAAGGGGGAGAACTATGTGTGCAGGGTAATTGTGAAAATATGTTTATGAAAGATTGCGATTTGAAGATGCTCCCTATTTTGACAAAAGGTCCTCCCATCTTTTAACCCAGGTGATAGATTGTGCCTGAGGAATCACACTTCTAATACTTGGGCCAAAGAGGTACTATTAAAGAACAGCTGCATCCAAGGTTTTATGTAGTCCAGACATACCAGGGGGACATATTTTGACATAATAGTCATGAGTAATCCCAGAAAGTTCCAACACATTGACATCTGAGGTGGATTCTGAGCCTTTGTCATCAATACACAAACGAGAAACTGTCAAGGAACAGAGAACAACTGAGACTCTAATGAAAGGCTGATACTGAGAAGATCAGATCGGGAGATTAAATGTCCTGAAAGACTCAGAGATTTACTACTCTGCCTGGAGAAGGGGTATTTAAGGAAGTTTTTGGTAAAGACTCACTCAAGAGTAACGGGCTGGTAACCTCTCCTCTCTAGGTAGTTGACACATTGGGTTTATGGATATGTACTAGATGGGTTGAGAATTTAATGTCTGTATTAGATAGTTTACATATATGTATACAAGAGTTAATTTGTTTTTCTTTAAGAGGGAAGATGTAGAGATATGTTTATGAAAGATTGTGATTTGGAGACGCTCCCTCATAAGGGATTGTGTTGTGACTTGGGAATTTGGAGATGTGCCATGGAGGAACACCACATGGGTGTGTGCAGCAGTTCACCAGAGATGCTCTCCAGTTTGTTTATTCAAGTTTTATTCCTTTCTCATTCACTGGTTTGTTATTTAACGAACCCCAGTGTTGTTACAGTAGTGTCTTGTTTTGGTAGGGGTTTTTAGTTGTTGTTAGGTGGGGGCTGTTTGACTGTGTTGGTTCTTTAATGGAAATTATTTTTTAAAGATGTACAGTTATGATTTGAGAAGTTGTAGAAGTTAGGCTGTAGGTCTAACTGCCAAAATCTTGCAAAACTGTATCCCCAAAGTGTAGAAATTGAGAGATCACAAAATCTTTGCCATCTTGAATAGTGAAAACCTCAAAAATGTACCTGTTCTTGTGAGATTTCTGCCATCCCAATTGTAAAATAGGTCACTTCCAGTTTTAGATTCAAAATCCTAGTGGCAAATGCAGGACCAGGAACTGAAAAACAACTCTCCAGAAACTGAAAGGCATTTGAATAATTGGTTCAATTTTTGACCCATCCCTATCCACTTGCAACTAACAACAACTCCCTGGGGAAAAGCACCAGAGAGTGGACGAAGATCCACGAAGGAGCAGACAACAAGGTTGAAAAGCATCTAGAAAGTATAATGTCATGGAAACCCAAGAAAGAGAGAACTGCAAAGTGAAATGGATGATTGGTCAAGTCAAAGGAGCATGGAAATCAAAAAGAACTTTAGGATTCGTGTAAAGAGGACATAACACTGGTCTACAATTTTTGATAAGTCGTCTGCTTCAGAGATAAAATGTG
>NW_020664530.1:9316267-9412490 GCF_002925995.2 Terrapene triunguis
AGAATGTTGTAATAAAAACTCTGACTGTGGAGAAGGAATTAATATGATGCTTAAGAACATCCTGCAGGCATGATTATTTATGTAATAAATGCCTAAGTGTCTCATATTTTGTTTGTCACATCTTTCAAGGCATTGTGGTACATTGGATAGAACATTTGACTAGAAATCGGGATCCCACATTAATTTCCTTCCATGATTCAATGACCTATTGTACGAGCTGGGGCATGTCATTTTGCATCTGGTACCTCAATTTTCCCCTCTGTAAAATGGGAATAATGCTGCTTTGACTCTTCTTTGTAAAGTGTTTTGAAATCTATTGCTACAGAGCACCTATGGGAACTTTTAACTTCTTCACATTCACCTATCAATTAAAATTGGGCAAATCTTTCTGCGGGAAATTCCAACATTTCCTTTAACTCCAAATCGGAATGAGAAGTTGACATTTCAGATTTTCTACAAATCAATTTTTTTAAAGAAACATCAAAATGACCTTATCAAAGTGCTTCATTCTGACTTCATCCTTTGACTTTTATATTATGTTATAATTTATAATGTAATGACATTAATATAATATAAAGGTTAAGTCAATACATTCAAAGCAAAGCTCTTCAACTTTATCAACACACAATACTCCAATAATTTTTCATTGAAAATTTTGACAGAATCTATAACATTCCCACACAATGTTTCAATTTCATCAAATCAGCATTTTCCAACGGAAAACTATTCTGTCAGAAAATTTTCGAACAGCTCTACTATCAATACATATAAAATGGCAAATGTGGCTATCCAGAACTCTGAGCGGTTCATGAAGTCAGCTGGCATATGGTGGCTGAGCCAGACTCTACAGCTATGAGTCATAAAAATGTAGGACTGGAAGGGACCTCATGAGGTTATCTAGTCCAGTCCTTCATTCTAAGATAGGCCCAAGTATACCTGAAGCACGACTGGAATTGTTCAGAGGCAGCACCTCCCCAAAGTGCTATCACACAGCAGCTACATAATATCCAGAGACACACCATGGGCCCTTGGGGATGATGTAAAGAAAACCTGCCTACAGATATTCAGAGTCTCCTGGCTCTCTGGATGTGTGAAACGGGAGGGGGGAACGGATGCAGAATTTGCTGTGGTTGACTATCAGCTGAATAGATTATTAAAGGGCAAAATGGCAAATGACAAAATGGAGTTGTCAGGAGAAAAATCTCTTACTCATCCAGGCAATAAGAGGTAGGGGGAACAGCACATCACATGCCAAGCCCCTCCCCTTATTCCTTCACTCCCCAGTTCTTCTTTTCTCCCAGTCTGTGGGGTGGAGAGGGAATGGTAGGTTATGTGGAAGCCCAATCAAGGGGGCTGAGAGCTTATTTCCATACATTCCTCTCCCCCTTTCTGCAATTCCACAGACTACATTCCTGGAATTAATACAGAAGAGCACCATGCCCTCTTGCATACTTTACTAACTGTTCTGATGATCTGTCAATACCAGTGGGGAACCTTAAAAGTCAGGAATAAGGGACTTCAGTGTCCCTTAGGCCTGTGTAATTCAGGCTGAAGATTTGGCACATAGTGAAAAAAAGTGATGGTAATCACTTTACAGGATAACTGCAAGAATTTTTTCTACACAGAGAACAAAACAGTAACTATATCCAATAAAAACCCCTTGCCAATTGACTCATATAAGCTCAGGATAATCACAATATATGACTTCATCTCTACTGGAACAAGCTAAAGTTATGGCCAAATTCTTTTCGGTATCCAGTGAGATTTATAAGTTTATGACAAATACAATTACTCCAAATCTTACTGTCAAGAGACTTGGGTTATTGGCATTGAGGAGATTGATAGATTTGATAAAAACAAGTGTAGCAATTGTAGATATAGAAATCATGTACCCCTAAATGTGTGTGTCCCAGAGCAAAACTGTTTATAATTTACACAGAATATAGCAGTTTCACTTATACATGTGTAAAAAGCTTGAGTATAATTTTCTCCTCCTCTGCTAAATTGTTATGTATTCATTTGGCCAGAGAGAGAAACAGACTTTGTATCCCAGTAGTTCGGCCTCTCACCTGGAATGTAGGAGACCTAGGTTAAAGTCCCTGCTCTGGAATATTTAATTATTTATATAAAGTGGAACGTCTCCAACAAGATATATTGAGACCCATCCCAGAATAGCCAATAGCCTGGTGATTAAGGCACTCATCTGGGACAAGTGGCAAAACAGAGACCTGGGCTTCCCCACATATCAGGTAAGTACCCTAACCACTGGACTAATGGCTAACCTGGTGTCACTTTTACCAGAGATTCTATTCTGGATCTGAGAAACATTTCCCAACAAAAAAAATCACTGAAACTGGTTTGTTTCCACAAAAAGATTTGCTTTCAACAAATTGCATTTTCCAATGAAAAACCATTATATCAAAAAATTCCTGACCAGCTCTACTACTATACCATAATATCCTCATTGAATGGATAGGTTTAATGAAAGAACCGTATAAACCACTAAAAATACCTCAGGGCAGGATGATTTTTTTACAGAGCAATGTCTACTGTGGAGTCAATTAAGCCCAATCCAATAATTGCTTGGTAGACAGAAGGCTGGAGTTCCCATGCTAGAGAATAAATTTGTGACCTAAGTGGACAAAGTTTAAACAAGTACAGTGTGCCTGGGAGAAAACCAAAGAGAAGTACATGCATGGTTATGAGAAGCGTAACTCATTGAGAAACTTCTCTGAACCCCAGCATGGAGACAGAGCAGATGTCAAATTGGACTTGGAGAAAAGAAGGGTGCATTCAACAATGCCAAGAACCTCTCTAGTAGAAAGAGAAAAGGAAACTGCAAGGAGAAATTAAAAATCACTTGTGGATAATTCTTCAGGGAAATGTAAAGAGCTAGTTGCCAATGCAAGAGAGGAAGCATTGGTTTGGACAGACAGGCTGATAACAAACCTATACACAAAAAAGGTACTAGTCTGTCTTTCGAAGAGCCACACCTACTGCAACCAAAGCTCACAATTATATATCACAAAGTGACCACTCTATAACTGATCTCTCAGTCCTCATTCTCAAAGGAAATCTGCACAACATTTTCAAAAGACAAGCCTGGGAGCTTAATTTCATAACTGCTAGACAGTAAAAGTCATGGACTGAATAGAGACACTGGATTTATGGCTTATTACAACAATCTATCACCCACTTACAATGCCCCCCTCACCCGCTTTCCTTTCCTCCCTATGACTGGAGGGGTGTAAACAGGCCATTTCATCTTAAATGGTCCATCGAAATATGTGTTAGCTACTTATGCTAAACAATCTGCTCAACACTGTATTTTGCTGTGACACTCTGTTTAAGTTTCCCAGACCTGAAGAAGAGCTCTGGGTAAGCTCAAAAGCTTGTCCCTCTCACCAACAGAAGTTGGTCCAATAAAAGATATTACTTCACCGACCTTGTCTCTCTGGTGAACTAGTATAGGCCATTATGCCGAACAGATTCTCTCTTACAGATGCCAATTCTTAAATTGTGAGTACAAAGTAGTAAAGTTTGTTTTTAAAGTTAGTGAAGAGCACACTCTGGCTCAAACTACTGAACATTATATATCTTGGGCTGCAGTGGATAAATAACTCAGCATCAATAAATAAATCCCCAAAGACAAAATAAAAACAAAATCAGAAACTCAAAAGTCTTTAAATCTATGCTCTATAATCAATAACACAAATTCTAATATAGAAAGAAGTAGATTTTTATCTTTTGTGGAAATCAGTCTATCACAATTGATTAGGCAGAACATGCAGATTATCAAGTAACAGACTTAAAAGGACACTTCCAACTAAAACAGTAGAATAAAAAAATTACATTTCCATCTGAAAATTCACTGCTATTGTTATAAGTAACAGCAATGATTACTATAAATGAGAAACAAGGGCAAAAATTCTTTATTTTTTCAATTTCTTTACTTTGTGAAGTCACTTTAGTTGTTTCCCTTTATAGTCGGTTTTCTCTGTATGTGTGGGCCACATGGGGATGGAAAAAAACATTTTGAGAGCTATGCTGATTTACACCATCAGAGGATCTGGTCCCTAGCTCTAAGAGAACTCTTCCAAATAAAAAACTATCCAACATTTCCAAGGGAAAATCTTCAACTGGCATCAATTGTCAAAGCTCCATTAATGTCAATAGAGCTATGACAGCTGACACCAGCGATCAGCCCGACACCGCTGATGTTCTTTGGTATTTAAAGTTGGCTGAATCCTGGTAATCTCGCTGAGACTGCTACAGGGCGATAATGGAGGAGAAGCAGGAGTAAGGAAGATGGGAAGGAGACCGAAAACTGGGAAATAATGGAAGGCTAGAGAGGGAGTAGATGTGGGATGGAGAACATAAAAGAAAAGGGAAAAGAAAGAAGAATTGAGGATGGGAGAAAAAGGATGTTGAAATTAATGGAGGGACTATTCAACAGAAAACAAAGTTTAGAGAGACTTTTGGAACAGTGAAAAAGACAGGGAATAGTTGTAGAAAGGTGAAGTGGATTCGAGATAAATAAAAGTGGGAGAAAGGAAATAAGTAAAGAAATAAGAGAAATGAGAAAAGAAGTAAGTTCCAAGTAAACATATGATGTAAATTAATCACATTTATATGTTTATTGCATTTCTTTTGCAGGGGAAGGGGACTCAAAGAAAGGTATAATGAGTCATCCGCAGCTATCTATGTGTTTAGTAAACTGATATCAAAAGAACACTTCAAACTCCCCTTTGCTGAAAACTTACAAACTGAATGCATTGTGGTAACCTCACTAGAGCAAATTAGTAGCAATGAAACCTTTCCTACAGGACTATCCTACAGCCTCTTTACTTTGAGAGAGAGCTCTCCATTCTAAATCACAGATGTGCTTAATACAGCATACTCTAAAATTACATTAATCCAATATGATTTCAATTGTATTATTATTGTTTCAAGAATGACCTGTTACATTTTTGGGGATGTTTGCAGGGCCGGTGCAACCACTAGGCAAATTAGGCAGTGGCCTAGGGCTGGCAAGTGGTTGGGGGCGCTCAGGGCTGTACTCAGGCATAGGCAGCTGGGTAGGGCACCTGAAAATTTGGGGCACCACTGGGTCTTAGTGTCCACCCTACTGGTTTTCCTATCCCTGTTCTGACCCTTCCTGCCGGCTCTGAATCTTCCTGGGAAGGGCATCTAGTAGTTAAAAGAGAAACAGTCTCCAGCCTGCCAGACCTATTAGCACAACACTGAAACTGTTAAAGAGCCATTCAAGGGGTAATGAAGACATTTAACAGGCATTTGCCAACCCCCAGGCATCTACTGTCAGTTTCTGAATGTACTGACAAAAACAGTGGTGCATGACTGTAATATTTACTCAGAACATGTCAGTCTACAGGACCTTAGTTTAAAATTTGCTTTAAAAATATTTCATTAGTGAGTTGGTGAAGATTATAAAATCACATCTCCAAAAAATCCTTGAATAGATTTTTAGATGCACAATCATCTTTAGCCTTAAATGCTTGGATTTTCAGACATATGGTTTTTTAAATAAATTCTTCAAAAGACCACCCTTATCTAAAACACACATTTTAATTACTACAGTAAAAAAAACTTACTTCAAAAGTCTTCCTGTCCTTTCTGTCCATCCATTTCTCCCTTCACCCCCTCTACCCCCCTCCCCCTTGAAGCAAGCAACAGCCCTTTGCTTCCAGATAGCTGGACAAAGAGTTTCCCTTTCTTTACTCTGACTATCTGATGAACTAGTTTTAAGCCAAATCAGTACCTTAGTAAGATGTAAAATCCTTTGTTATGCCTAAAATCTTTGGAAACATATCTTTTAAAGTTGGTGAAATTTCATAAACATGTGTATTGTTATGGAGATTACACACAGTAAATTAGCGTTCCCTTTTTTTAAAACCAATGAACATTGTTATGAACACACTAAACCTCTGTGACTGATTAATTTAAAATAATGTCTGTTTCAGTGAGTTAAATATGTAGTAATCTGGAATGATTACCTTATGAAGGCTTAAGAGTACATTTAAAATATAAAATCAGCTTAGAAATACTGATTAAGAAAATGTAAAACAGAGAAGAGCTGCATCATGTATTCCATAATATTTAATGTTGTATTCAGCAAGACAGCTGACTCACCCTTACTACAAAGTTTTTGCAAATAAATGTCTGACAAACTTCAGGGCATATCAAAAAACCTGTGACTGACATTTTTTATTCCCAAGTTTAGTGCGTTTAATTAAGTACCTTCTGCATATCTATTCTGCGTGAGGGAGAGGGTACAGGGGTCTCTGCGGGGAACTGTGGCTCTCCGCCACCATGAGGCGGCCGGGCGTCTTGTTATTCTTTCTGCCGGGCTGCAAGCTCAGGCTGCTGTCGGGCATAGGGGCACCAGTTTAATAATACCGCATACCCATAAATCCTAAGGACGGCCCTGGGGGGCGCCAAAAAGCAGTTCCCTGGCTTGGCAGGGAGGAGCCGCCTTCCGGAGGCACCGGAGATCCAGACTGTCGGCTTTCGGGGGTGGGGAGCCCCGGCCATGGAGGAGCCGGCACAGCGCAGGGGGGCAGGAGCCCTGCAAAGGCAGCGCTGCTAGCGGGGAGCAGCCGCGCCTCCTGCCCCTCCTGCCCAGGCTGCAGCCTGGTGCCCCCGAAAGCTCCTGCAGGCTGCAGCAGATGCATGCAGACAGAGGCCCCCGTGCGCCCCTCAGCTCCCCCTTCGCCATGCTCAGGCTCTGTGGCTCCCGGGCATGTGAGCCGCCACCGGGGTGCAGGGCCCTGAGCCAGCTCCGGGAGGGGCAGTGGCGGTGGTGGCTCACACTCCTGGGAGCCGCAGGGCCCGAGCGTGGCGAGAGAGAAGCCGGGGGGCACATGGGGGCCTCTGCCCGCATGCATCTGCTGCAGGAGCCCCCAGAAGGCAGCTCCTCCCTGCCGAGCTGCTGCAGTGGCCCAAGCCCAGCAAAGCCAGTGAGTGGACTCGGGGCGGGGGCTGCCGGGGTGGGGTGGGGAGGGCTCACGGGGGGGCTGTGCACCCTCCAGGGGAGTTCAGGGGACGGGGAGGGGGGAACTTCGTCTGGGGAGCAGCCCCTGGGCACAGCTGGCCCTTCAATGAACCAATGTTACGGGGGGAGGGGTGCAAGGTGGAAGTTTCGCCTAGGGCGCAAAATATCCTTGCACTGGCCCTGGATGTTTGACAGTTTGCTTTGAACTCATTTCCATGACACTTGTATCTGCAGGACATGGTTATTTCCTCTCTTCTGTGGCTCCTGTTTCCTTAGGTCTAAGCAGGCTGTCTTTATTCTTTCCATCCAGCTCTAGATCTTCTTCTCTAGTCAGTTGTGATGTCCCTATGGATCCTGAAATCAGGGCCGCACAGAGGATTCAGGGAGCCTGGGCCAAAGCGGGGGAGCTGCGGCACTTGTACTCACCCGGCAGCGGTCCGGGTCTTCGGCGGCATTTCGGTGGTGGCGGGGGGGCCCTTCAGTCGCTCCGCATCTTCGGCAGAACTGAAGGGCCCTCCGCCACCGAAATGCCGCCCAAGACCCGGACTGCCCCCGGGCCTGGGCTCGAGGGGCCTGGGGCAAATTGCCCCACTTGCCCTCCCCCTCCCCCCCCCCCGGGCGGCCCTGTCTGAAATGAGCTGTTTTCACCATCACGTTGGGTCAGAAAAGTGATCTCTTGTTTTTCTGAAGTCTCGGTGTAGGATCAACGTGTCCGCTTGATAAGTCCTGTAGCTTGTCGATTCCACTATTCATGTTCTGGATCAAACTCTCACTATCCTGTGGCTTTGAAGGTGAGAGTTGATTCATTGTAGAATCAGGACCAGGTTTTAAATATTGTTCAGCACCTGAAAGCACTTTTGAAAATCTGGCCTCTTCATTTAGGAGCCTAAATAGGTACTGAGCCCTTGAAATGCGGATCCAATTAAGTTATTTTTCCTTCTGTTTTGCAGCACATACGGATCTTAAAGCAAATTTTGCCCTCGGAAATAGTTCTACAGGTGAGTGTCCACAGCCTAACGGTGCTAAAAGTGAAAAAAAGCTCTAAGCTAAGAGAACAAGAGAGGTATTCTTCCCTTTATCAGCTGCATTTTTAAAGAACCTGCTTGCAATTTAAACTCCCATCTCTGCTTTCCCATTTGCCAAAGGAAATTATGGGTCAATCTCACATGCTGGAATTCATAAAAAAAAAAAAAAAAAAAAAAATCTATAAATGGTTTGATGTCCTCTTGAAAACTGGTCCACAGAGAAAGATTATCATCTCTGGTATGCTATATATGGCACAAATTTCATGTGGATCAGTCTGGCATCTTATATATTCATTGTGAGAAATGTAATCTCTGGGAAGTCTGAATACTAGCTTATCAGCAGCAAATAGTCTTGACCATTGCAATTGAACAGATCAGTCTCTGTTTTTTCTCTCAGGGAGCATCCGACATTTCTCTAGTCATTAATGATTCCTCCTGCTGTCTTGCTTGATATTTGATGCATGCGACACACTTGATGATCATTCTGGTTATATGTCCAGTGATTGCTGCCAGTAAATGTTTTCTCTGGATAGTCTTCTTTCATTTTTCTTTCTGTGCACAGCTGTCTCACTGCAGTATCACCTCTCTGTGTTGTTGGTAATTCTATTCCCCTTTAGAAGCATTCCTTCTGCCAGTGCTAAGGCCTCTTGAAATACACTGTACTGTGGATGGGCTTGCTTTGGTCATCTATTTTGCAGCTTTCAGCCCTTCCATTTCATCTGCAGCTCCTGGTCCTTGTTGTTACCTGCTGGTATCTGCTCTTGCAGTGTCTGTGACACTGACATTTGTTGCCTTAACTGTATGCCCATGCGTCTTCACAACTGATAGCTTCTGTAGGATATTTCTTGCCTATTTCCCCTTAAGTTTGACTCCTGACAAATTAGACTCCACAAATGCTTGCCTTGCTTATACACTGAATAGTCTTTTCATAAAGCAGTAGGCTTATGTTGCTGTATCACTGAAAAGCTTTGTTTCAACATTGCTGTAGCAGTTTATACTTAATCTCTCTATATACATATAGTAGAGGCACACAGTATGTTAAAAGGACATTATTAAGGTTGTTGCAAAGTCAAGCACTCAAAACTTAGAGAATGCCAGAATTACGGTTGCTTGTGCAACCTTGATTTAGCTCCTTTGTACATATATATTTTGATATAGTCATTAATTACATGATCATGTACTATTTTTTCCATTTCCTTCATTCAGTGCACAGGATGGACCTGCTATGTGGTTGATTAAGGGTTATGCAGACTGATAACAAACCTATACCCAAAAAAGTGGTTTAGTGTGTCTTTCCAATAGCCACACTTAGTGTAACCTGCCTGTAATTGTGGTAGCCCCAACACATAAGATTGTTCTTGCTCTGCAGTAGAAAAGTCCCATCCAACCACACTGTAGTAATTTCCATGGGCAACAGCATACATTCTTCCCAGTCCCTCCTTCTGTCTCTTCCACATGTATCTTCACAGGAGTGAGGAGACCTATGCCTTCAAAGCACGTTTTTTTCTTCCTGCCTTTGGATGGGTGGGGAACACTGCAGCAAATCCACTGTCTCTTCAGTCTTTGTGGAACTTAAACACACAGCCTTTTTTTCTTTAATGCACCATTAGGCCTGTTGAAAAATTGCTAGTTGTCTTGCACATATTTTGAAAACAAAACAAAACAAAGTGGCCATAGTCTATCATGTTATTTCGTCAAAATATTTAACAGATAGAACAAGCAGGGAGCTGGTAAAGCGGGCTCCAGTAAACAAACCCCCAGTCAAATAAGGAACTGTAGATGTTCTTTTAACTCTCATGAAACTCTCATGATTTGTGACTTGCTATTTATTTATTTTTAGTGTAACTGCACTATTTGTCTTTTCTTGAATTTATTCCAAAACTATACAGTGCTGTAGAGGTGTGGATTTGCAGTTGCAAGCCAACTCTAGTGAGTGGAAGGGAGAACCACAAGCTGCCTCATGAGATTTCTAGTACTTTTTGCTTCCCATTGTGCCAGAAATGCCAGAAAAGCTACATTTACATAGTGTTTTGGCTCCTTCATATCTAGTCCCAGTTGGAACCTGAAAGTGCAGAGATGCACACAATGAAAAACAATGGGGATGAAAAGTTCTGTTCATATTTTTGATGAAAGCTTGAGACAGGATTATATTTTTTGTGAACCTATTCATCTTCCAGTACTAAACCCACCCATTTTATACATTTCCCACTGCCTTGTGATAGAGTTGAAAACAACCTGTAATAAATGATGATAAGTTCATTTTTACATAGTAGGTTAAAAATATAATATAACCCACTTTCTGCATTACCAAAACATTATTATATAGAGAGAAATAATATGTTTTTACACCCTGGGCCAAATTCTTTCCACTTCACTATAGTGTGAAAAAGACAAGCAAGATTCACCTCATAACTTCTGTGACAAAGTTCCTCCTCTATCTTGGTGGGTCCTGCGCTTATTGGCGGATTTTCTTGCCTCAGAGATTCACCATGTGGGTTGGGGAACAGCCCAGAGACCTTCACCTCTGGAAGAACCCACAGTCCAGGTCAATTGGGAGGTTTGGGGGGAACCCGGGACCGCCCTCTACTCTGGGTTCCAGCCCAGGGCCCTGTGGATTGCAGCTGTCTATAGTGCCTCCTGTAACAGCTGCATGACACCTACAACTCCCTGGGCTACTTCCCCATGGCCTCCTCCAAACACCTTCCTTATTCTCACCACAGGACCTTCCTCTTGGTGTCTGATAACGCTTGTGCTCCTCAGTCCTCCAGCAGCACACCCTCACCCTCTCACTCTCAGCTCCTTGCGCCTCTTGCTCCCAGCTCCTCACACTCTCACCACAAACTGAAGTGAGCTCCTTTTAAAACCCAGGTGCCCTGATTAGCCTGCCTTAATTCATTCTAGCAGCTTCTTCTTAATTGCTCCAGGTGTCCTAATTAGCCTGCCTGCCTTAACTGGTTCTAGCAGGTTCCTGATTACTCTAGTGCAGCCCCTGCTCTGGTCACTCAGGGAACAGAAAACTACTCATCCAGTGACCGGTATATTTGCCCTCTACCAGACTCCTGTACCCCACTGGTCTGGGTCTGTCACACTTCATATGTGTGTTTCATGAAACAAAGGCAATGATGTGCTTATATTTGACATATACTGCTATATATTTTTAAAATATTTTATGGGTTCATGCCAAAATAATATCATTTTCCTTTAGACTGAGAACATTTCTTTCTTAATTGTCTTTTAACAATAAATGAAGAAAAATTAGTTGTTTATGTTTTATTGCTTTCATTTCTAAGAACCCTCTCACACTGGTGCTAGTTGTTAAAGGGTGCTGTTTCATGAAGCTGTTATGTTCCAGTGTGTTGGCCGAGATCACACACCATATTGATTCACTAACAAGTTATAGTGTGCACTCAGAATATTTCAAACATACTTCATTTTATTTTTATGTGAATTTGGTGCTTATGGAAGTTGATGGACTGACAGCCTTGAGAATCAAAATCTTTTCTTTGGGCTTGATCCTAAGCCCACTGAAGTCAAAGGAAGTCCTTCCAGTGCCATCAATGGACGTTCGATCATACCCTTTATGAAAAGTGCTGGTATAGCATGGGCAGCAGCAGTGAAGTTTTCCTTCAACTATGCTGCCACCATGCATTAATCCTGACATGAAAGCATCACTGTGTGAAGCTCTCTCGGTCTCCAAAGCCAATTCAGTTAGTTGGCACTTCTACTAAATCTGCCAGTGAGGTAGTCAAGTAGGGACAGTTGCAGTGATTATGTGTAATTTGGACTCTTGACTCAGACACGTTACCACTAGGCTCCCTCTTTTCACAGAAACCACCAAAAAACCATCCAGATGGTAACAACTTTCAGCCACCTGGCCTTGAGTGGAATTAGTGACATGGAAATAAAGGGGCTAAATCCTGAAGAGCCAGTAAGTTTTGAATCAGCTGGAGTTTTGCATGAGTAAAACCAGACCAAAGACTATGCTATGGTCTAATACCCAAGAATAAAGCAATAAATAAATCAATTTTTAAGATCAGAAGCCGCCGTTATGAAATCCAGTCTGAACTCCTGTGTAACACAGACCATAGAACCTCACTCATTAATGGCTGCATCATGCTCACTACTTCTGTTTGAACTACAGCATATGTTTTAAAAAGAGCTTCCCATCTTGATTTAAAGATGGAGAATCCACCATATTGTAGAGTTTGGACTCATTTTTATAGAATATCGTCGAATGATGCAAAACACAACACCACAGAGTTAGGAAAGAAGCTATGTTATCAATTTAATAGGTTTGCAAGGCTGGCAGTTAGAAAAATCACCCTTTGAACTGCATATTGGCAAATATAATATAGAAATTATTGAAAGAATCAATATAGAAACACACAATGGCATTCTTACATAGCAAGTTTTCTGAGGGAGTTTAAGAGGGAGATCTTCAACATGGTGTGTTAAAGATTTTAATTTTCCTTGATCTTAGTCCTGTAACCCAGGCAAAGAGAATGAACTAAAGGGTTCTCCAGAATAAGAGTCAAAGCCGCTGTTTTGTTCCTGACTACAGCTTTAGTAGGGTCAGCTTTAGTAAAAGTAATTAAATAAATACATAAATAAACAAACAAGGAAAGAAAATCATCTTCTAGGACTTCAAATCGGCCTTCTGATTAGGGTGAAAAGGATAATGCTGATTTTAATTCCACATGGTAACTAGCAGCTGTTCATAACACTGACTTGAACTTATTTCCCCTTAAATCTCTTGTTGGCTACTGCTATCTTCCCGCAAGTGTTTGCTGACTGTCTGACATAAGCGTACCGGGATAATATAATCCATGTCTATAATAGATTCAATGTTTGGTTGAAATGTGTCTATTTTATTGCCACATTATCTATATAGCACAGAACCACCAACACTAACAATGTGGGTAATCCAGTTTTAGTTGGGAAACTGATCCAAACATGGTCCTCAACTCGATACTGGGGGAGAGCTGGACCATCTTCCCTCAATTAGTTAAAAACCAATGAACCAAGACTTTAGTCATTACCATGTTTGTGTGCTCATCTTAAGAGTGATTTTGTGCTTGTGAAAGGTGGTGGATTGAAAGTGCAAACTTCCCCCTTCTTTGCGAATATGCTTCAATTCTGACTGTGAGGAACTACTTCCAACGGTGAAAGAGTAATTCATTCTACATGCTCATAGCCTTCTGTCCGCCAACAAAGGATGCAAATTGTGATGGTGCTTTTTGTGCCTGGAATCTGTTCACTTGGACATGGACTGAGAGACCAGACTCCCATTTCATTTTGGCTTCAAACAGCCATCTAGCTGTATTGACTTGGCTCCACTACTGAGATTGGTTCAAAATCGAGCCTATGTCCTGAAAGCAAAAGGCTCTATCCCTCCATATTTCTATTTATAAATTAGGACTAATTGCTGCTCAATTCTTTGACAGTTATTACTGTATAAGGTTTCTCTCCTGCATAGGAAAGCATGAATAATTTAACATGTAACATAGCCCACTGTCGAGATGTTTTATTAACAAAACAAAAACCCACCACCAATTATGTTTTAAATGTTGTTGGTCAAATTCAGACCTACTGTAAATGAGTGCAACTCCAGTGAAGTGAATGGGAGTTCAGACCACCAATATTGGGGGGAATATGACATTGTATGTTCCAAAAAGGTTGTAAAAAGCTGTAATATAGCTTGGTGTAGTATTGAGAACCAAGTATAATCTCAAAAAAAGGTCAAGGTTTTCCCATCTTACTATCACTGATATGTAGATTCATCAGCTACTCTGTGAATCAGTAGCACCAGCAATATGGAAAGACATGCATACATAACAGAATATCAGGAAGAGAGATAAGCAAATAATTCCCTATAAATAATATATTATTCAAAATTAGTTTTCAAATAATATACGGAAATAATTATTTGTCCATAGATTGCATATTAAAAACTTCCTGCCAGATTTGATATCTGAGTTGTAACAATTTTGATTCCATGCAAAGAAAAATTGGCAGGCCTATCACCAGACCAGATCCAGAGAAAAAGAAGAGTGTTTTCTCTGCCAGGAGCAAGGATGTGAGAAGTGGACATGATGTTGAAAAGTATCCTGATGGGAACAGGGAAAAATCCATTGATTGTGCTGCATATTGGAACAAATGATATTGCTAGATTCCCACTGGAAAGGATCAAGGATGATTACACACTAGGCTAGGTAAGATGCTGAAAGAAGTAGAAGCTCAGATAATCTTCGATGTAATATTTTGGTCCCTAGAGAAGAAGGGTGAAGGAGTGAGAAGATAATGAAGATCAACAGATTGCTCAGGGATTGGTGCTATAAGGAAAGTTTTGTAATGATCAACCATGGGACACATTTATGGAAAAAAAGACTCTCTCGACTGATGGACTCCACTTGAGTACCTGGGGTATTAACCTTCTGGCATCAAGGCTGGCATGATTGATAATAAGGGATTTAAACAAGGAGATGAGAAGAGAAGATTGAGAGAGACTCATGAAATCTCCAGGCCTTCAGTACACAGGGGGAGCAAAATCATCTAAATGAATATATATAGTAAGGGATAAAAAAACATCAGCAGGTAAGAGTATGGACAGCAAGGAGAAAGATATTACAAATATTGATTGGTATAGTAGTCAGGTAGGTGCTACAGTTAGTGAAAGTACTATATCCACTCTGGCTAGAAAACTGGGTGAAGTCTGAGAGAAACAACTGAAATGTTTGTACATGAATGCAAAAAGTCTAGTATTAAAAGGAAGAACTAGAACTATTGGTGCAGGAGGTCAAACCAAATATTACAGAAACATGGTGGAATAGCACTCATGACTGGAATACAGGTATTGAAGTGTATGTGCTCATCTGGTTAAAGGAGGTGGGATAGTGTTGTATATCAATGATATGGTAAACTGTAAAGAAATAAGAAGGGATCGTATGGACTTAACAAGATCCATTTGGGTCAAAATCACTTTAGGGAAGGATTGTAAAAGAGGTTCTGTTGGGATAGTGCTAGAGGTCTGCTATAGATCCTCAGAGTCAGATTTGGATGTGGACAGAGATCTCTGTAAGATTACTAGAGAGATAAGTACTACTGGGAATTGTGTCATAATCGAAGTCTTTAACTTCCCAGATATAGATTGGAGAATAAATGCTGTTAATACTGGTAGGGCCCAGTTGCTCCTGGCTGTGATAGACAACTGGTTTCTTCATCAAATTATCACTGAACAAACAAAAGGAGATGGAGACTTGGTTTTAGTAAGTAGTGAGATTATCATAGAAGAGTTGATGGTAGGAAATAACCTTGGATTGAGTGAACACGAATTGATTCAGTTTACATTAAATGGAAGGAAAATCAAAACCCAGGTAACAAACAATATTTTTTATTTCAAAAGGCAGACTCTGGGAAATCAACAGTGAAAGAAGAGGCTTGGAATTCCTTAGAATCAACCATACAAAAACTATCTGCGCTTTCCATCAAACAAGGGAGAAAAACTTGTAGAGAAAGGCTCCCAGATCCAGCTGAATGAATAACCACCTCAAAAAGATTATTAG
This sequence comes from Terrapene triunguis, assembly GCF_002925995.2. Lineage (NCBI taxonomy): Eukaryota > Metazoa > Chordata > Testudines > Emydidae > Terrapene > Terrapene triunguis. The sequence goes on from NW_020664530.1 coordinate 9,331,867, forward strand.
GAGTAAGCAGAGAGCCTATAGGAAATGGGAAAAGTAATTGATCAGCAAAGAAAGCTACATCCTGGAGCTTAAGAAATGTAGGAATAAAGTGAGACTTGCTAAAAATTTGAATTAGCCAAGGAAATGAAAATAAATAAGAATTTTTTTAGTTGTATAAATAAAAAGAGTACAAGGAAGGATGAGGTTGGGCGGCTATGCAGCATGGTTGGAGAGGAGATTAAAATTAATTTAGGCATAGCACAAAAACAAAATGAATACTTTGCTTCAGTTTTCATTAAAGATGATAATGTGGGACATGGGCATGAAGGCAGGATTGCTGATGGTAATGAGCATATAGAAATGGAAATTGCCGTATTTGAAGTTGGAAAAAACTCTCAAAGAGCGTAATTTGCTCAAATCGGGAGGACTAGATAATTTCCATTTCAGAATACTGAAAGCATTGATACAAGAGATTGCTAATCCGGTAGCAATGTTATTTTAATAAATCTATCTACTCAGGGGTAGTACTATATGACCAGAGAATAGCTAAATTTAAGAAAGGGACAGAAAGTGATCCCAAACAAGTATGGACCTGTTAGTATAACCTCAGTAGTATGCAAGAGTGAAACATAAGTTATAAGTTATAAGTTATATTAGAGAAGATGTGATTAGAAGAAAACATGTAAGATGGATAAGGACCTGGCTAAAGAGGAGAAAGCAGGTTGGGCTAAAGGGTAAGCTTTCAGATGGGGGGAGGTTATAAGTGGAGTTCTTCAAGGATCAGTCTTAGGAACAACTTTATTCAAAATTTGTATTAATTATCTTGGCACAAAACATAGAAGGTTGCTAATGAAGTTGGCTGATGATATTAAGTTGGGAGGTATCATCAATACAGCGTAGGATTGGAACATTATACATGAAGACCTGGATGACCTTGAAGACTGGAGTAAAATTCGCAGAAATTCAATAGTACAAAATGTAAGTAAGGTCGAATAATAAGAATTTCTGCTGCAAGCAGAGAGCTCATCTGTTGAAAGCAAGAGAGGAGAGAGACCTGGGTGTGTTGGATGATCACAGGGTGATGATGAGCCACCAATGTGATTCAGCTGTGCAAAAGGCAAATGTGATCCTAGTATGTGTCAGGGAAGGCATTTCCAGTACAGATAGAGAAGTATTAATGCCGTTGTACAGGGAACTGATAAGACCTCATAAAGAATACTGTACAATTCTGGTCACTCAAGCTGAAGAAAGAGGAGTTCAAACTGGAACAGGTGCAAAGAAAAACTATTAGGATGATTAGGGAATAGAGGGCCTATTTTATGAGAGGAGACTGGAAAAGCTTGGCTTTTTTGGCCTAGGAAAAAAGGTAGCTGAGAAGGAATATGAATACCCTCCATAAATACATGAGGATGTAAATACCAGGGAGGGTGAAGAGTTATTTAAGCTAAAGGACAATGTTGGCACAAGAACAAATGGGTATAAAATGGCCAAGAACAAATTCAGGCTGGAAATTAGAAGTTTTCTAACCATCAGAAGAATGAGGTTCTGGAACAGCTACCCAAGAGGACTTGTGGAGGCAAACACATTTACTTTAAGAAAGAGCTGGACAAATTTTTGAGTGGGATTGCATGCCAGGGTGGCTTGTGGTGATGGGGGAGCAGGGCTCAGCAGTCCTGGGAGTTCCTTCTAGTTTATGTCTCATGTTCCTAAAGCTCATGCTTCGGGAATTCATCCAGACACCTGCAGTGGGACTTCCCCCCCCCCCACACACACATTGTATTCTGTGTTTTGTTTTGTCTCCTTCATCTAAAGGATCAGAGAAGGTCACAGCTGGAGTTGGCATAGTGGACTAGGCAGGCCAGGGCTCTGAGATGGCACTGAGCATTCTCTCTTTCAAGTGCTTAGCTGGCTGGCTGGCTCTTGCTATATGTTCAGGGTCTAACTAATCACAATATGTGGCATTGGGAAGGAATTTTCACCCAGGTCAGATTGGCAGTGACCTTGGGTTTTTTCCCCTTCCTCTGCAGCAGGGATCGGCAACCTTTCGCATGCAGCCTGCCAGGGTAAGCACCCTAGCGGGCCGGGCCGGGCTGGTTTGTTTACCTTCCGCATCCACAGGTTTGGCCGATCGCGGCTCCCACTGGCTGCGGTTCGCTGCTCCAGGCCAATGGGGGCTGCGGGAAGTGGCACGGGCTGAGGGATGTGCTGGCCGCCGCTTTCTGCCACCCCCATTGGCCTGGAGCGGTGAACCGCGGCCAATGGGAACCGCGATTGGCGGAACCTGCAGACGTGGCAGGTAAACAAACCGGCCTGGCCCTCCAGGGTGCTTACCCTGGCGGGCCACGTGCCAAAGGATGCCGATCCCTGCTCTGCAGCATGGAGTGCAGGTTACTTGGTGGGATTATGTGGGTATATGTGGGTATATCTCATTTAATCAATTCCCTGCCATTGCAGGTTCCTCAGGGACTGGTTCACCTCGGTCCCCCCTATTCTCTACCTGCGGCACATAATGGTTTAGTCTACTGGGAGCAGTTATATTTTGGCCTAATTTTGGTTTAGTGTGCAGTTGCTGGGTGGTGGTGTGATATACAGGAGATTGACTAGATGATCTGGTGGTCCTTCTGGCCTTAAATGACATGGTATTGTTTATGACATGGTATTGTTTTTGTTTCCTGACTAGAAGAGTTTGATTCTTAGATTAATATTTCTTATGTGAAGTTTTAGGATTACAATTTCAAAATTTTCCTTTTGCTAGTTTGTTAAGTTAGTTAAGTCCTTTCCTTACATTCACTGTGCCCTCATATCCTCTGTTCACATGTGCAAAAACAGTGATTATAATTAAATTTGCAAAAATAGGAACTGCCAAAAAAAAAAGACAAATGACAAGCGAAAAAGTTATCTTGCCATTAGTCACAAAGCTCAGCACTGCAAAAAAGTCAAATTCTGTCACAAAGTAATATCCTGATTTACATCAATATCATTTTAAGAACCAAAGTCTGAAAGTAAATTACAAATGTAAAAATCAAGTCCTTTAATGTAGAACAAGTAAAATTTATCCTCATGGTGATCAGATAAGATTTTTTTACAACTTAGGACTATCTAAAGTAATTTAAGGGGAAAACATTTTAAAAAATATTTCATACTTGGATTCTTAAACTTAGATATATTGACATAAAATAGAATCTTACTACTGACAATATTTTTTTGCATCTAACACACTGTGATACCCTAACTCAGACATGAGCTTACTCGTTGCTCTGAAGGTCAACAAACTCAGCCTTTGTTAGACTAACAGAGGAAGTGTGTTCTTCAGTTCAGTTTGAGTTATCCACTGAACCCAGTAGTGAGGGTCAAATCCAGTGACAGCTAATAAGATTGTTGAATAAACACAGTCCTGTTAATTTCAGCCTGTATTCCAGACATACGGCATGATTAATAATTTCCAAATGGAAAAGGACAAAAGGCTTGATCATGTACCATACATGGCACCCTCAACTCCCAATGACTTTAATAAGAATTGAGGGAGTTCAGCTTCTTGTAAGGTTGGGCCCCAAATTAGTGAGACAAATCTTTTCAAATATTTGAGAGGGCAGTTTTCCTTTAATGCCTTCTCAAGAAAAGATTCAGTAAATCCCCCTTTGCCTCTCTGCCCCCAAATAAAACTCACTCAGGATTTTTCTGGTAAAGAGTTGAAAGTCTGTCTAGCATTATCGTCTTTGCGATGAGTCCCAAGGTAGCTGAATTCAAATTTACTTGTATTTCAGAATCTTGCTGTGAAACTTCAATGAAAGGAGGTCAGGATGATATCCACCTTACACATAAAGTGTTTGCCAAGATTATTATTCACAGCATTTTGCTGTTGCAAGAGTCATTCAGCCATATAATAAAGAGGAGTTCCAACAAGTTGGAGCCTCTTGCTTCAGGTGGCAAGCTGTTTTCCAACCTAGATTTTTTATAGCCTAACAAAACTTTTCAATGATATTTACCAACATATTTTCAATGTTCCAGTTATCACAATGAAAAGTACATTATGAACAAGTTTCAGCAGCATGCTATTCAGAATTATAATTTAACAACCACTTTTAATCCACTGTCTAATACAATTAACATGGGTGAGGTTTCTTGCTTTTTAAACCCTGTATGCCATATGTCTCTTGAAGAAAAGTGGGCGATTTTTTTTTTAAAGAATATTTGCTCAAATGTAAAACTGAGTTTGCTTAGGCGGTATTTTCTCTTTTTCTGTCTTTATTTCCCCATTATTTTCTATTCTATTATTGACTGGAATGTTTGTAGAAACAGTGGACCAGATGATCAGTTTATGTAAATTAGCACAAACTGTTGATTTCAAGTCAATGGAGCTTTGTCAGTTTATGCTAGCTGAGGATCTGGCCCAGTGAATTTAGAAAACTATTAGTAACAAGCAAACAGTGAATTTCTAATCCTAATTCCATTTTGTTTTAAATTTGGTAGGTCAAATTCAGACTTGCTGTAAATGGAATGTAACTCAAGTGAAGTAAATGGAGACCCGCCATATATTTTAATAGGGAATTTGATAGGGCTGGTGCTAAATCAAGAATTCGGTTTCACAAAACGTTTTGAGGTTTCAAAATTTGTTTTTTTTTCCCCCTCATCAAAATAAAAGCAAGACCTTTCTAGATTTTACCTGAAAAAAGCATAAGAAAGGGAGGCCCTACCCCCAACAGAACTGTGAGTAGCCCAGTGGTTAGAGCACTCATCTTGGATAGCAGAGACCCAAGGTCAGTCCCTGTTCTGGATCAGATCCCAGTCAAGTGCCCTGAGCACTGGAGTATCTCTCTCTTGTGAAATTCCATCCCAGACCTGAGAAACCTTTAAAAAAATTCCAGATCAGATCTAAAATTTGACCTTGCATGCTTAGAAATGGTAGTAATAAGCTTTAAGATGGCCTGGTAAATTAACATTGAGGAGCAAGGTGTTTAAGCGTGTGTCTAACTCAAGCACGTAAGTGATTCCACTGAAATCAATGGTATTACTCACATGGTTAAAGTTGTGCAGATGTTTAAACTATCTTACTGAATCAGGGTCAGCAAGAATTTCACTTAAACTGAACTATTCATGTGCTCAAATCTTTCTGGGATCAGGACCTAAGACCCCTTACACTAAAATATTCTGGGGTCAGTATTGAAGATTACTCTTTATGCTTTCTGTCTATTCTATCCTCCTCATGAACTCAACAAATTCTAGGGTTTTAAAACCTTGACATAATCTGCTTTAAAATTTTATACTATTGTGTTATTATTAACACAAAGAATTTTTTAAAAATTGACATACCACTTTAGTTTTTTTGTTTTAAGGCTTCTATGGAAACACATATTCAAAACTATGGAATGAATGCCAGTGTACAATAAATCATAGTAAGTACTTAAATCATGTCTGACATGAAGTATTTAATGTAAAATTTTCAGAAGATTAAGTTCTATCACTCAGGATATAAATTAATTCAAGTAGCAGGCATGGCACATATTCAGTAGATGTGCTTTTATCCCTCCAGAATTTATCACCTTGCCCAAATATAAGGCATAGACTTTGAAGTAGCTTGCTCTGGCATCCCTGTAAAAGACCAGCTGTGCTGGAAAAAAGCAAATGAAATACATGGTATTTAGGGATTCAAAAGGCATATTTTGGTCATTCATGTGTGTGACACTAGGTTGCTTGCCAGCTCCAAGGAATTAAAGCAAATAGGAACTGGTGACATAAAAGAATATCCACAACTGTCAAAGAGAATAGTCAAAGATCTGCTACTTTTATAAAAAAAAAAAAAGAAATAAGATGTATGAAAATTCTCCCACTGGCAACGCAAATATTGTATGAGCAATGAATGCACATTGTGGACCCAATCCACTACATGGATTTCTTCAGCTTGCACCAGTGGAAGTCAGACTCTGAAGGAAATGGAGTCTGGAACACCCACTCCACTCTAGAGCTCAGAGCTGGCTGGCACAGCTCCAAAACAAGGTGTGGCTAACCTGGGAAGGAGAGAGGGCCACCCAAATATCCTCCTCTTCTCCCCAGATACCCCAACTTCCTACCCAAGTGTTCAATCCTCCCCCCATCCCCAGCTCCCAAAGCCCCTCTCTCCAGCCAGCCCCATCTTCTCAGTCCTCACACCCAGTTTCCACACAGACAAGCCAACAAAGCCAGCTGACCCCGTTTCCCACAACCTAGAACTCTGATAAACCTTCAGTGTCCACCTATGGGGAACTGTACCTTTAAGAAGTTCATGTTATGTAACTCAGAGGGCCACTCCATGTTCTACTCCCATCATTGTTTGGGACAAAGTGTATCGACCTTAAGCAGATGTTTATACCAATATAAAAATGACCTGCAAATATGCACATTATTCAGTGAACTTGCACATTTTAAAATAATTTTCAAAAAATGACACAGAGTTGCACAAAACTTGACAAATACGTGCACTTCCTGAGTACATTTAAGTGAGACTGGTCCATATAAGTGAACTAATCAAATACTGCAGTCCTTATGCAATTTTTTAAAAGTTTCTAGAACATCATGTTGGATGCCTGTACAGTCGCTTACTTTCCCTCACCCTCTGCTGTTATTTATTATATTTAATATAATGGGGGAAGGGGATAGCTCAGTGGTTTGAGCATTGGCCTGCTAAACCCAGGGTTGTGAGTTCAATCCTTGAGGGGACCCATTTAGGGATGGGGGCAAAAATCTGTCTGGGGATTGGTCCTGCTTTGAGCAGGGGGTTGGACTAGATGACCTCCTGGGGTCCCTTCCAACCCTGATATTCTATGATTCTACTGTATATATTTATGTATTATTTATATCACAGGAGAATTGGGAGATAATATTTGGGAAGACTTTTGAGATCCATAGATGAAAGAAACCACATACAAGAAAAGTAATAATAATTGTTCTGTAATTATATATAACTCTGTAAAGCTTTTTGAGATACATTTTGTATAGCATCTTTCATGCAAATTCAGTCCCTCATCCTGCAATTAGATCCACAAGGGAAGACCCACATGCCCATCTGCAATCCTGCTGACTTTAGTGGGACTTTGCACAGACATAAGGATGAACAAGATTGGATACCCTTGCAGGATCAGTGCCTGGTGTAATATTCATGTCCTAGGAAAGACTTGAATTTTCTGTCAAAAGATTCTTCTCTCTTCTCCTCTGCCATGCTACCCACTGATATTCCTGACTTTAAAATAATCAAAACACAGATAGCTCTGAGATTTTAGTTAGAGCCATGTAGCCTTCCTGTCAAAGATGATGTATTTCAATACTGACTGTTATTGTATTAATTCCAGGCTACAAGTATTCAAACATAGAATAGGAAAGAAAAATGACAGTCAATCACTCTAAATCATGATGCAATACTTAGGCTATTTGGCAAAAACATACCCATTTCTAGTGTACATATTACACCACAATAACTTCTCAACGAAAATGCTGCAATAAAGTGCCAAAAATGTAGAATAAAGTCTGAGAACTGCTGATTTATATAGAGATTCTCCAAGTCTCACCAAGCAGAAGCTATTCATGAGGCATGTCTCATCAGAAACCAATGACACAGAGGAAAAAAGACCCAATAACTTAGGATCATGCAAGTACTGCATGAGCTCTGATGAAAAAAGACTACCTTAGATTCGCTTATATCTTTCCAGCAGCTGCAGTTTTGCTAGGACTCTCTGAATGAAGAGTGCATTTGTTAATAACGGCTATTTCACTATTTATGTTAACAACATTCACACTTTTGAACATGACGTAACTAAAGCTGTGCACTTCTTTACTAAAATTTAACCAACATGCACCAGCTCAGAAAGCAGGGGCCCTTAGCTACTACATGGCACTGCAACTCTGTCAGCTGCATCAATATGCTTTGTACAAATTATAATACACTGTGGTTACAGCACTTCTATTTAATACACAGAACACTTAATGTCCATAGTGAGTATGGCTTTAAAAAAACAACGTGCTCTGAACTCAGTTAAACCAAGTATTTATTCTACTTCTCAATGTGTCCAGCGCTAGAAGTCTGATTCCCCTGCTCCATGAACACACACTCTCACTAGCTCTCATTGAGCTAGCGTGAGTATAAATAGCAGTGTAGCCATAACAGCAGAACGGAGGCATGGCTGAGCTATACTTAGTACAAACCAGCCTGAAATCAGTGAGCATATTCTCAGCATGGCTCAGCTGTGCATCCGCTGCCGCTATCTGTGCTACCGCAGCTAAACAGATATTTTCACTTGTGCTAGCTTGGTGAGATCTAGCACAAGTATGTGTACATAAGCCGAGGAATTATATGCCTAGCACACAGCGCAGACATAGCCTTTGCTAGAGGGGAACTGGAAAGGATGATCCAGAAAACATTCAGATAATAAAAAGTATTCAACTCATTCTTGAGGGATAGAAAAAAAGTTTAAATATTGCTCAACACAGACTTTTGTTTTGTTACATAGCAACAGTTTTCACATATATAGCACCTTCCTTCAGAAAATTTCAGTATGGCCAACCTCAAGTGTTCAAAAATCATGAGTCAGGCTCCAACAATCATAAGATTTTTAAAAGAGTAATTTGTGTATTCTTTTTATTTGCATTCTGGTGTTTAAGCCTTAGGGGTGATGTTTTGAAGCTTTTCTCTGTGAACATGATTAGAAACTTACTTTTTTAAAAGGAGCTGAGGCTTTAAGAAGAACACAAAATATTATGGGACTCATGATAAAACTACCAGAGTTGGCAACCATGGAATTTCCAAGTTATTTATGCCATTAGTGAGATAGAGATATTCCCTTTTTACTAGTAGGGAAAATGAGGCATCAAGAGGTCAAATGTGACTCTGGGCAAGTCAAAGTTAGTATTTGAAAAACAAACAAACAAACAAACAAACAAACGGGAATTAGCCCCCTGGTCTCTTCACTTCAACTCCTTTGTTTTAGCTACAAGATCATCATGATGCTTTGCCACTCATCATAATGAGTATGCCACTCAAAGTAATTTGATATGTACTGTGCCTAGCAAATAATTATGTGAATCAAACTTGTAAATAAAGACTTTATTTGCCCCTCATCAAGTGATTTTTTTTATAATCCCAACAAGAAAAGTAAAATAGATAGACGCCATCAGTATTGCAAGGTTCTGTACATCAGCTAAGCATTTGGTAATATAATGTACTTTGACAGTCAACAGTTAATTGTTATCTACCAATGAACTTTTCCATGAACCCCCATACACTTGAGATAAAATTGAGTTTGTGGGTTTAAGAGAAGCTTGTGCAGTTTGGCTTCCCCTTTAGTCTATGAATATAGGATGCAGGAGAATACTGGGGGGAGAAACTTGTGCAGAGGCTTAGGAGTTGAGTAGTAGCTTCAAGTAGATTCCATTATATGCAGGGTTTACAATTTGGTTCAATGGCTCTCAGCACTCCCACTATAAAAATTGTTCGAGCACCCCTGCAGACAACACAAGGTGAGGATCCTATGACCAGGATGGCTGCTTTATGTGATTCTGCTCTGGTTGGGATCCTAAACCAGAAAGAGCTTGTTTTTCAGTTTTGGTTTGGATTTTGTTGAATTTGTTCAAGAACAGCCATTTGCCCTCTTGATCTCACGCCACCATCCTGGAGCATATTTTCATTAGAAAAACTTGTGAGAATTTGGCACAGGTGAATTAAAACCCAAACACTAGCCTTGATTAGACCTTAAATCTAAGCTCTAGTTGAAATCTAATGTAATGTGCCTGCTGCTTACAAACAGGGAAGAATTGGTAGGGGAAGTAGAAGTGGGTGGCAACCTAGGCAGCAGTGACCATGAGATGGCTGAGTTCAGGATCCTGACAAAAGGAAGAAAGGAGAGTAGCAAAATACGGACCCTGGACTTCAGAAAAGAAGACTTAGACTCCCTTAGGGAACTGATGGACAGGATCCCCTGGGAGGCTAATATGAGGGGGAAAGGAGTCCAGGAGAGCTGGCTGTATTTTAAAGAAGCCTTATTGAGGGCGCAGGAACAAACCATCCTGATGTGCAGAAAGAATAGCAAATATGGCAGGCGACCAGCTTGGCTTAACAGTGAAAACTTAAACTCAAAAAGGAAGCTTACAAGAAGTGGAAATTTGGACAGATGACTAGGGAGGAGTATAAAAATATTGCTAGAGCATGCAGGGGTGTAATCAGGAAAGCCAAGGCATGATTGGAGTTGCAGCTAGCAAGGAATGTGAAGGGTAAGAAGAAGGGTTTCTACAGGTATGTTAGCAACAAGAAGGTGGTCAGGGAAAGTGTGGGACCCTTACTGAATTGGGGAGGCAACATAGTGACAGATGATGTGGAAATAGCTGAAGTATTCAATGCTTTTTTTGCCTCGGTCTTCACAGACAAGGTCAGCTCCCAGACTGCTGCACTGGGCAACACAGTATGGGGAGGAGGTGAGCAGCCCTCTGTGGTGAAAGAACAGGTTAAGGACTATTTAGAAAAGCTGGACATGCATAAGTCCATGGGAACAAATCTAATGCATCCAAGGGTGCTGAGGGAGTTGGCTGATGTGATTGCAGCGCCACTGGCCATTATCTTTAAAAATTCGTGGCAATAGGGGGAGGTCGTGGACAATTTGAAAAAGGCATATATAGTGCCCATATTTTAAAAAGGGAAGAAAGAGAACCCGGGGAACTACAGACCAGTCAGCCTCACTTCAGTCCTCAGCAAAATCATGGAGCAGGTCCTCAGGGAATCCATTTTGAAGCACTTGCAGGAGAGGAAGGTGATCAGGAACAGTCAACATGGATTCACTAAGGGCAAGTCATGCCTGACAAACCTGATTGCCTTCTATGATGAGATAACTGGCTCTGTGGATATGGGGAAAGCGGTGGACTTTAGCAAAGTCAAAAACCTTGACTTTAGCAAAGCTTTTGATACGGTCTCCCACAGTATTCTTGCCAGCAATTTAAAGAACTATGGATTGGATGAATGGACTATAAGATGGATAGAAATCTGGCTAGATTGTCGGGCTCAACGATCAATGGTTAGCGATCAACGGTTTGATGTCTAGTTGGCAGCCAGTATCAAGCAGAGTGCCCCAGGGGTTGGTCCTGGGGCCAGTTTTGTTCAACATCTTTATTAATGATCTGGATGATGGGATGAATTGCACCCCCAGCAAGTTCGCAGATGACACTAAGCTGGGGGAAGAGGTAGATACTCTGGAGGGTAGGGATAGAGTCCAGAGTGACCTAGACAAATTGGAGGATTGGGCCAAAAGAAATCTGATGAGGTTCAACAAGGACAAGTGCAGAGTCCTGCACTTAGGAAAGAAGAATCCCATGCACCGCTACAGGCTGGGGACCGACTGGCTAAGCAGTGGTTCTGGAGAAAAGGACCTGGAGATTAGAGTGGACAAGAAGCTGGATATGAATCAGCAGTGTGCCCTTGTTGCCAAGAAGGCCAATGGCATATTGGGCTGTATTAGTAGGAGCATTGCCAGCACATTGGGGCAAGTGATTATTCCCCTCTATTCGGCACTAGTGAGGCCACACCTGGAGTATTGTGTCCAGTTTTGGTCCCCCCCACTACAGAAGGGATGTGGACAAATTGAAGAGAGTCCAGCGGAGGGCAACGAAAATGATCAGGGGCTGGGGAACATGATTTACGAGGAGAGGCTGAGGGGACTGGGCTTATTTAGTCTGCAGAAGAGAAGAGTGAGGGGGGATTTGATAGCAGCCTTCAACTACCTGAAGGGAGGTTCCAAAGAGGATGGAGCTAGGCTGTTCTCAGTGGTAGCGATGACAGAACAAGAAGCAATGGTCTCAAGTTGCAGTGGCGGAGGTCTAGGTTGGATATTAGGAAACACTATTTCACTAAAAGGATGGTGAAGCACTGGAATGGGTTACCTAGGGTGGTGGTGGAATCTCCATCCTTAGAGCTTTTTAAGGCCCAGTTTGCCAAAGCCCTGGCTGGGATGATTTAGTTGGTGTTGGTCCTGCTTTGAGCAGGGGGTTGGACTAGATGACCTTCTGAGGTTTCTTCCAACCCTAATATTTTATGATTCTAGAGATCCAACCGCTGCTTTTGTCAGTCAATCTATGATAAAGACTGACTTGATTTGTAAATCCTGTTTTATCCACTTTAATGGTAAACTTATAAAGCTTAATCCTTTAAGATCTTCGTTTGGGTATTTTATTATGAAGATGAATAGATATTGACACAAAACATTTTTCCATGATGCTGTGATTAAATTCCATATGCTTGGGCTTTACTGTAGAACTATAAGATGAATGACCATGGACTATAGCAGAGAGCTGGAAGTGTAAGTTATTGCATGCAGCTATTTCTTTAAAAACAAGGGGAGCTCTGTTCCCCAGTGTCCCTTCAACTCAATCTCTACATATGCGTTAAAAAAACAGCACTACTTCCAATGTTACCACTATGAAACCATTTCCAATGACACAGAGGCCTCAGAGACTTTCCTTGAGCCCTGTTGGTCAATGAAAATGAAACTTTACTATGTTGAAAGAGTTGAGTTTACCAGCTGAACAACACCTTGCTATTGTCTCTCTTCCTCCCACAAAACACATGCAAAATGACTTAAAAAATGAAACCACACACCTTGCAGATCATTAACATCATGTTTCAATGGCCAAGAATGGTGGGGAAAAAAGTTGTGTAAATGATGGCAAGGTTTATCCTGAAAAAGCCCAAATGATACAGCATTGTTGAAAGCTGGCTGGCAGAAAACCTTATTTCCTCCCAAATATGTAACTACTTTGTAATTGCTATAGGGCACACTTCCTAAAGTGCCTGCTTCTTATGTACTTTTCTGTAATAATAGAATCAAAAAGTCCAGACTAAAACAGAAAAACGTCACTGCTCTGGCAAGATCTTCACAATTTCCATACTATTCAGTAGCAAGAAGAAATATTTTCCGGCTTTTGTGGTGCAGAAGCACAGCTGAGGTTGAGGAAGGTGTAAAAATGGGCTCTGCTCCTGGCTCCTGAGTCAGCAAGAAATCGATTTGCCCTTGTGGAAGTCTTTCTTCTCTGTCTCCTGTGGCTGGATGTAATGCTAAGATGCAAAAAGTTATGGACTAGTCTAGCAGATAGAGAGACTGTGCTAATGAGCTTTCCTTCTGCCCCACACCTGATGCATCTAGATATTTAATTATCCTTTCAGATTCATGCTACCCATTATTTCTGAGCCTAACATGAGGATTAGGAGAGGGACTCTGGGAATGGAGTCAGCTACTGTTATTTTGCTGTTTCCGGAATCATGCAAGCCTCAGCATTCCTACTGATTCAAGTTAATATTTAAAGTCTGTTTTTGTCCCTCAAGAATTAATTTAATACACTTTAGTATTTGAATGGGTATTTTGGATCGTCCTTTCCTGTTCCAGTCTAACAAAGGATGTATCTACACTACAAGCTAGGACTATGATTCCCCTGCTCATTGAGCTAGCATGAGTATAAATAGCGGTGTAGCCACTGTAGCATGGGTTGCAGCAGTGGGGGCACGGCTGAGATGTGCCAAATACATATTCCCTGCTTCCAGGCAGGTTTTTACTCAGCACAGCTCAGCCATGCCTCCGCTACTGCTAACTGTGCTCTTTGAGGATGAAATGCGCCTCTGTGCACAGAGCCAACATAAGACCTATGCCCCACGTAAATTCCACTTAAGCCCTATTTTGATGCCTTAAGTATGATTTAAGTAGTACATAGGTTTTACGCTGTAGGCCTTAATGCATTTCTTGTCCCTCTCAGATAATTCATACATTATAACACATGCATAAAATTTCAATTTTATTTCTCAAAAGTGAATGGATACACTGGGTCAAGACCCCATCAGAATGAATAAATATTGTAATCAACCCAGTGTTGTTCCCCTTTGCTTCCTCTCTTTTCTTTATACTTTCCCCCACCCCTTCCTTCTAGCTGTTCTAATTTTAACTTTGTTGGTCACAGTTCACTTGTGCTTACTTCCAGGTCACCTGCTCTCTACACTGAGTCCGTGCAAACTCAAGCTTTGTGCAACTCCTTGTGTAATTTTTTGAAAATTACTTTAATTACTCAAATACAAAGGGCAGAGTTAGATTTGAGCTTTCAACCTTAACATTCTATTTCTGTACTTCTCAGTGCTTGACTTCTCAACCCTCACATTTCATCAACACTAATTTATCTCATGAAATATAATATCAGTTATTGAATGGTAACCAATTCAGTGTGTGATCTTGGGCAAATCACAGTCTTTCTGTGTCTGTTTTCTCATCTGTAAAATTGGGAAAATAATACATACCTAGGGCTATCTTTTATAAATTGTACAAATCCCCATGTAGCATCTCATAGGGATGTTGTCAGGGTTAGTTACAGACAAAATTCTGCTCTCAATTACATGGACACAACTTCCACTAGCACAGCGATTCTCAAAATATGGGTCAGGACCCCAAAGTGGGTCTCAACCAGTAGCGTAGCTGGGGGGGAGCAGGGGGAACGGCCGCTCCCCCTGAGCACATTTTCTAAAAGCGGCGCCTTTCCACGCAGCCAGCACTGGGCTCTGAACTTGGAGTCTGGAGCTGGGTTTTGCATGCGGCCGCCGGCTGGCTCTGGGCTCCGCACCGCCCCCCCATCCTTAGCCCAGCTCGCTCGCTCCGGGGCTGCAGGTGGCGTCGGCTGGTTGCCTGGCTCCCCGGGGAGGAGAAGAAGGAGGCTCCGCCGCTCCCCCCCCCCCCGCAGCTGCCAGGCTCGCTAAGCCAAGCCTCGCTTGGTGCACGCTGCCCAGGCAGGGGCGGGCTCTGCCAGGAGGGGAAGGGGCGGGAGCGCGGTGGGGGTGGGGGAGGCTGAGGAGCAGCAGCCCCGTTGGCCCCCGGCCCCAGCAGCCCCATGCAGAGTGAGGTGGCCGTGCGGCTGGGAAGGCAAACACCTCCTGAACTGTCCTGGGTGAGCTCTTGCTCCTGGGCTGGTGTTGCAGGAAGCTGAGACCTTCCCTCAGAGTCAGTATTGAATCAGCGCCGAAGCATGATGCTCAGGGGACACTGTGCCGCCATCTCTCAGAGGAAGCTTAAAACCAACGTCCTGACCATGTGTGATCACTAAAGAGTCCCCTTCCTCACTGCTTAACCCTCCTGTCCTGGCCAGTGTGGGCGATTGCATCCCGCTGACCCATCTTGCCCCTGCAGTCGTGACAGAAGGAGACATTTTTTCACTTTGTCGCCTCTGTCACACCGTTGTGGTGCAAATTGGCTGCCAAGTTCCACCCCAGAAGCAGCTGCATTTCAGGCTGGGATGAATGGTCTCTCTGTCTGTATGGATGTATTCTATAAAGCACAACGCATGAAGTGCATCAATGGCAAGTACTGGTATCCTGCTGGCATGATAGCCAGGGCACCATGATACTGTGATGCATTGTTTGCAACTTTAGTTGTGATGATGCCTCACTGCAGGACACTATTGTGTGTCCTGGGGCACAGTCATTATGTGACACCATCACAATGCACTACATTAACATGCATCTCTTTAATGGCTCATGCTCATGGGACACAGGACATTTACAACAGTAGAATCATAGGACTGGAAGGGACCTCAGGAGGTCTTCTAGTCCAGTCCCCTGCACTCATGGCAGGACTAAGTATTATCTAGACCATCCCTGACAGGTGTTTGTCTAACCTTTATTAAAAATCTCCAATGACGATGATTCCACAACCTCCCTGGGCAATTTATTCGAGTGCTTACCCACCCTGACAGTTAGGAACTTTTTCCTAATATCCAACCTAAACCTCACTTGCTGCAATGTAAGCCCATTGCTTCTTGTCCTATCCTCAGAGGTTAAGAAGAACAATTTTTCTCTCGCCTCCTTCTAACAATCTTTTATGTACTTGAAAACTGTTCTCATGTCCTCTCAGTCTTCTCTTTTCCAGACTAAACAAACCCAATGTTTTCAATCTTCCCTCATAGCTCATGTTTTCTAGATCTTGAATCATTTTTGTTGCTCTTCTCTGGACTTTCTCCAATTTGTCCACATCCTTCCTGAAATGTGGTGCCCAGAACTGGACACAATACTCCAGCCGAGGCCTAATCAGCCTATTACTGTCCTGAGACCTTCAGGTGAAGCGGCAATCCAACTGTATGGAAGCAGGAGACATGCGTTCAATTCCCAGCTCTGCCAGTGACTCCCTGGGTGACTTTGAACAAGTCACTTAGTCTGACTGTGCCTCTGTTCTCCATCTGTAGGTACGTCTACATTGGAGCTGGAGGCATCATGCCCAGCTGGAGGAGACATACTGGTGCTAGCTCGGATCAAACTCTCTTCAGCGGCATCTTTTCTCCGCAAGCAGCGGCAGCCCGGGGAATGACTCTGCCACAGCTGAGCCGCCGCTCTGCTCCGGGGGCGAGGGGTGACAATTACAAACAACTGTATTCTGTGATTTACTTTCTAGAATCTAAAGTATATCTAAGTATAATCTAAAGTTCTCCTGTGAAATGCCAGCTGTGCAAACCCTTTCGTGGCTGGATCATTCTTGTGTTTTTATTTTAAGTACAAATAAAGATGTATAACAAATTTAAAAGTATGTAATTAGTAATTTGATATGTCAGATGGCGCCTTTTTTTATGTGTTCATTCCCCCTGATGTTAGAACCTGGCTACGTCACTGGTCGCAACCCCATTTTAATGGGGTCACCAGAGCTGGCATTAGGCTTGGTGGGGCCCAGGGCTGAAGCCAAAGCCTGAGGGCTTCAGCCATAGGTGGTGGGGATCAGGTTACAGGCCCCCCTGCCTGAGATGGCAGGGCTCGGGGTCCCCCCATCACCACCCAGGGTGGCAGGGCTAAGGCAAGCTCAGGCTTTGGTCCCCCTCCTGAGGTGGTGTAGTAATTTTTGTTATCAGAAGGGGGTCACGGTGCAATGAAGTTTGAGAACCCCTGCACTAGCAGGTATGTACAAGATAACAGCAAAAATTAAAACTGGAAAATAGACTTTGATAGGAAGAAGAAAATAGCATGGGGTTTGTGGCATAGTGTAAAAAGATTCCTGTATAGCTCAGCTATACTTAAAGGTAATTACTATTACCTTAGCCAAAAGACATTTGTCATTGTAGATCAACCTCAGTCAAACAATGTAGATTTAGCAATGCTCAGAAAGTATATAGGTGCTCACAAAGTTCGGCTGTAATCTCAACAAGACAACAAGCCTGGACAGATTATCAATTTAGTTCTGTAAAACCACTGAAATACGCCATGCCTCTGCTATGCAAAGTCGTCATGTTGGTGCTCTTGAATAGGTCTTCTCCTGAACAATTTATGTTATGTAATCTTGGCATTATGTCACGATGGGAGTAAGAGCGACAAGGTGGGTGAGGTAATATCTTTTATTGGACCAAATCTATTGGTGAGAGTCCCAAGCTTTTGAGCTTACACAGAGCTCTTCTTCAGATCTGACCTGGAGAAACAGACCTGAAGAAGAGCTGGGTGTAAGCTCGGAAGCTTGTCTTTCTCATCAACTGAAGTTGGTCCAATAAAAGATATTACCTCACCCGCCTTGTGTCTCTAATATCCTCAGACTAACACAGCTACAAAAAACAGAGCATATAACTATGGAAGTAAGTCACTTAATGAGTGTTCAAACTATAGCCTATACTTTTCAATCATAGATAACAAAATATTAGCCAAGTTAGCAGCAGACATGGAATGAATTTATATGCCCTAATTAAAGTGACTGAATAAGGCCAGGTAGATAATGTTTGTTATCAACTAAATGTAGTTACTTCACATGGCATAGGTGAGGGTAACTCCATTAGATATTAAAAAGGCCTTTCAAGGCAACAAATGGAATTCTTATTTGAGACTGTGTGGAGTATGAGATCCAAAGAGATGATCATGAACAGGAAAATGACTTTTTGTAATAATCCACATGTATCCAACTGTATAAACAGAGAGGTCTAATACATCCTCTATCATTCCCAGTTTTGATCCTTCTCTGATAGACTCACTGGACTGAAATTTATAGTTAAAACACATCCTTTGCATCTTCTGGATAGCAGATATGGACAAATAAAATTAAAAAACACATATAGTTCACACACTCTCTCTGTTAGGTTGTCATGAATGGTACCAAACTGCAATCAATGTGCTTAAACTCTGTTTAGTTACTTTAAAACAAATGAGGGTCCTGTGGCACCTTTAAGACTAACAGAAGTATTGGGAGCATAAGCTTTCGTGGGTAAGAACCTCACTTCTTCAGATGCAGAAGTGAGGTTCTTACCCACGAAAGCTTATGCTCCCAATACTTCTGTTAGTCTTAAAGGTGCCACAGGACCCTCTGTTGCTTTTTACAGATTCAGACTAACACGGCTACCCCTCTGTTACTTTTAAACAAATATCTTCTATTAAATTGCCCAGCTATTTACAGGAAAGCAATTCTGGAATATTGAACGTCTCCATTAGCTTAAGAAAAATCAGCTCTCCATTTTCCAAAACACAAAATATTTAGTTTGCAGTCCAATAAATAAATACATTTAACTGTAATGAGTATTGCTTGCTTTATTGAGATGGTAACTCTAACATCCAGAATTCAGAAGGGTTACTCAAAAAACAAACATGGAATAGCACATGACAGGCAAATGGATCTGATCATCTGTCCTGAAGTCTTTAAATATGTCATCACGTATGCTTGTTTAAATAAAATATAATACCTACAGTTTGTTTTCTACAAGGCTGAGGTAGATGTGTCTATGTCAAGAAGAGATTAAAGTCACTTATTTCAAAACTACACTGTAAACTGTATTTATACAACACACTACAGATTATGTAGAACAACAAAGAAAGAGTACAAATTTGCTTATGTGCATACAGGCTAACTAGGCTTTGGTCCAAGCCATTTTGTAAGCTTTGGTCTGAGTCATGCCATATCGCCTGATTTACACTTTAAAAAAAAGTTACGTCAGTGTTGCCGCATGACCGTTCAGGTACATTTACTTTATTGTACAGTGCATCAGAGGAAAAAGCAGATGTACCACAATTCATTGAAAGAGAAAAAACAGGCAAGGCCTAAGAGCAAGTGGTGATGGAAACTGGGGCACAGTTACAGTAGAAGGGGGTCAGGATGCCTTAAGGGGGCATTTTCATAGAGCTAAGTATCATATTCATCTAGAGTGGGCTAGTCGAAGATTCTAGTATGGTTTTATTTTCTTAAGTTACTGATATGAGCTTACAATTTAACTCCAGCTAAGCACAGGGTCGTCCTCCACCCCAGGCCCCTAGCTGATTTTGGTCTGGAAATGTAATCAGAATGGTTTGTACAGAAAAAGACACATTCTTTGGCCAACAGAGCTTGTTATAAAATCTAAAGCATGGTGGTTTTTATTAATAGTTTAAAGCAAAATAAGCTTGTTGCACCTGCTAACATTATTGAATGCTGTTTCAGTCAGATCTATTTGCAGGAAACCAAAGACCCAGAGCCAACCTGGCAGCAGAAAGTGTTATAAAACTTCAAACTCACAGTGCGTCTTTAAGCAGAAGATTAAATAGAAGAGGAAATCCATTTTTTCAGAGGTCAAAACTTGCCTTTGGGCAGTACTTGGCACAGAAAAGCAATGTCTATATACGTAGGTCCAGTGACTTTTCCTCTTCTATCTCATACTGTCTCCCATGCACAATCTCTGATCTCCCTAGGTACCAAAAAAAGAAAAAGAAAGAAAGAAAGAAAGAAAGAAAGAAAGAAGCAGCTAGCTTTCATTTTCTGAAGGAAGCCAAAAGATGGCAAAGTAGAGTCAGAAAAAAATCTCATTTTTAAATGTTTGTCTAAAATTCATGTACAGAAAATGTTTGCCTTAAAACATCTTTCCAAAAATGACTTAAAGTATGCTTAGGCATCAGCCAGCTAACTTGATTAGCGCCACTGTTACTCTGACATAAATAAAACATCCATTCTTACTCTTAAGCAATCACCTCAAACCCCATCCCTATCTGGCATGTAGCCCCCTCTTTGATTGGGCACTGAGGTGCAGCCCTGAAGAAGGGTCATGTCACAATCGGGACTGCTGCAGGAGAAGCCCAGCAGGCATTGTGACATGGAGATACCTCCTCTTAAGCACAATTACTCTAGAATGTCTGTCTCCCACTGAGAAGTTGGGGACAGGATATGTTTTTACAGAGCATAGTTCATCCCCTTGCAACCTCTACCTCCCTTGGGTCTAGTCAGCTCCATTGGCTAATGCACGTAGGGAGGGAAATGGAGCCAGGGCTCTACCCCGTCCTACTTCCTCCCTGCAAACTTACTCAATAAGGGTGGAGGTGAAAGTACTGGGCAAGCAAGACCCTGTTCTTCCCCACAGTCCCAACATTCAAAATCTATGTGGTTCTGCTTCACAAGTGGGCAGGATACAGGGACCTCCTTCTCAGCTGGGATGCAAGGTTTTATGGCAGATGATCAATAGATCCATAACTATGCAGCTGCACCAGCTAATTCCCACAAGACTGCAAAGCTGCTGAAGAAGAGCTTTGTGGCCTGAAGAGATTCCAGCCTGCACACAATTTCTTTGTGTACAGCCACTTTATTCTTTTCATGCACAGAAACCAGAATTTGGCCCTGTGGAAAGATTTCAGCCACATCACTCAAGTACTGATGGGTTATCTGTTGTAACTCAGTGTATAGTTAATAGTGACACTACTTAGCTAACATGAAGTGTTCAGCTCTTCCCATCTTCCATATTCAGGGCAAGTCTACACTACAAAATTAAATCGATCTAAGTCATGTTAACATACAGCCACCACAGTAATTAAATTGCTTTCACATGTCCACACTACTCACCTTTTGTCGGCGGTGTGCTTCCTCACTAGCAGTGCTTGCATCAATGCAGAGAGCAGTGCACTGTGGGTAGCTATCCCACCATGCAACTTGCCACCATCTAGTGTTTTAGGAACGGTTTTCAATGCCTCATGGGGGCAAATGAGTCACACAGGAGTGAGTGGGAACATGATTTCAACATTCCAAGATGCAGTTTTCTCCATCCCATAATTTTATCTGCACCCCTTAATGTTTTGTCTCTCTTTTCAACAGCCCCGCAAACCCGTGCGTCTGCCATCTCTGGGAGAAGCATGGCTCCTGAACAGCTCTGCACTATTATGATGAGCGTTATGAGCATGGTGTGCCCAATCCTGCTGTATTTGCAGAGTTGCCAGAGGAGCTGTGGGGAACATGATGATTCCCTGGAGGCTAGCTTGCTGTGGGATGTAGAAAGAAACCATTAAAGGTTGTTGTTGGCATTCCTGGAGCAGCTGCAGACAGTGGAGTGCTGGTTCTGGGCCCAAGAAACAAGCACTGACTGGTGGGATTGCATCATTATGCAGGTATAGGAAGACGAGAAGTGGCTGCATAACTTTCATAACCACAAGGCCACATTCCTGGATGTGTGTGTGGAGTTTGCCCCAGTCCTTCAGCACAGCAACACCAAAATGAGAGCTGCACTGACAGTGGAGAAGCTCTTTGTAAAAGCGGCAGGTCTGCGGCTCTCCACAAGAGTGACTGTTAGCCTCCCTTGCCTTCTGGTATACCTGCCACAGATCCTTGGCTTTCATGTGGCCCTGCTCCTGGTCCCTCTTGTAGCCCTTCTTCCCCATGCCTTGAGCAATCTGCTCATAGATATCAACATTTCTACAGCTGGATCAGAGCTGTGCATGCCTCTTCTCCCCAAAGACTCAGGAAATCCGCCATCTCCTGTGTCTTCCAGACAGGAAAATATCTGCAGTGTGGAGCCAGCATGGTCAGCTTGGCAGTTGCTATGTGAGTTCCCAGCCCCAAGCAAACAGGAAGTGGAATTTCAAAAATTTGTGAGGATTTAGAGGAAAGGGATGTGTGTACCTGGCTGCTGGGCAGTAGAGTTCAAAATGGTGACCAGAGCAGTCACAGTGGGGCATGTGGGACACCCCCTGGAGGCCACTAAAGACAACACAACGTCAACCTAAGTACATCAACCTAAGTGCTACACCTCTCACAGAAGTGGAGTTATTAAGTTGGCGAATTACATCGGCGGGAACGACATTTTAGTGTAAATACTTACTGAGTTAGGTTGATGTAAGCTGCCTTACATCAACCTAACTCTGTAGTGTAGACCAGGCCTCAGTAATGCAATACTTGCAATTTGTACTATGATTTCATGCTGTATGTTGTTCAGCTACTAGACGTCTACATCTCTACAGAGTTCTAGACAGGTAAACAAAGAAGACTAAGTTACAACTCAAGCTATGTGGAGCCTGTTTGTTTGCTCTGTATTTGTAGCTCTTTTCTTTAATAAACACTTTTTGTGATTCCATATATATGATTTTGTAAAACTGAAAACTTCTCAATTTAACTATATTTCATCATTTTTACCAATTAATGTATCTCAATATTAGTATTTTAAAAACAAAATAAAGCACATGGAATCTGTCCCCAAAATTACTATATTATAAGATTAGTCATGATTTCTGCATTCTGAGTGTATTTTAAGTTTTTAATTTAACTGGAAAATTATATTAATTTCAGCTGTACAGGTGCATGCTCACTGCTAAAACATCCAGGGAGATGGTCTGAAGAAGATTCAGGAATTTTATTCCACTGTAGTTTTTATTTGTCATCATGGATGACCCTCAAAATTTGGAGATCCAGTTAGAAAAATCTCCAGCATTGGTTGTATATCCAAAAGCTCTTTGATCAACAGGAACAACCACTCATGGTATTTCAGTATTACCGTCTCGAACCTCCACCAGATCCAAATATTACATAAGTGAAAAACAACAGTGAACCATACCTGTCCCAAACCTGCTAGGTTCAGTTCAGACTTGTTTGAGTTTGTCTCAAGTGCTGGGCAAAAGTTCAGGCCAGTTCTTATCTGGTAGGAATTTCCACCCACAGGTTTTATTTAATGGCAATTTTATTAGAGTAGCTCAAATGAAACAAGCAACAAAAACAGAAAATTATTTTTAAAATGGCAAGGCCACCACAAAGAAAAACACCTGTCATGCAATTCTTGAGAAAGTTTCTTCTTTTATGATTTCTTTCTAGGAAATGCATAACCCAAACAATGTTTTATTATGTGGGAATAATTGGTTTCACATTACAGTTAAGTGATAAAATGGATAAAATGGTTTAGAACTGTTTGGTTCAGTAAAAAAGTGAACTTTCCAATGTGGGAAATACACTGCTTAATAAAATGTAAAACCCAGTTAAGTCAGCATGTAGTGACTTGTTTTTGGAAAATGGTTAATGTATAAGGATATCGCCATCACTGTAACTCAAGTCGCTTCTATCTTCCCTCCTATGCCTTAAACACACTCATTACATCAAGTGTAAATGTTTAGGACCAAATTTTACCACCCTTACTCAAGCTGGGTAGTATCTTAATCTTCAAGTAGTCCCACTGAAATGAAATACTGTTATCCTTTTTTGACCCAAGCAGTAAGCCAGTTTTCAGGGTTTAGTGAGTTGTTTCCATTAACACAAGAAATACAAGATAGTCAGGTATTTTTGATGCACAGAAATGTACAAAGTCCTGTATACAGCAGGAATCAGACAATAGGAGATAGTTTCTTTGCTCACAGTGCCAATCCTCTATCAAATCAACACTTTACCCAAAAGTTCTCTCTCTCAGCTTTTTTTTCAGAGTTACACCACCGGGGCTTCTCCGGCTGTTTCTGGGGCTTTTATGCTTCTCTACGTGTTTCTGCTGCTCCTCTCCCACACATAGCACCACCAATCAATGCCCCAGACCCTGCATTTGCTATATCAGTCTCATGAGGGCCACATCATTCAGCTTCTCCTCATGCCATGTCATGTGCCTGTAGTTTGGGTGGTGGCTCCTATAGTTGCAGATATCTTGTTCCATGAGAGCTTAAATGTTTCTTACATTTATCCTAAATGAAGGGCAGCAGTTATGTCCACCACCTTCAATGAGGTTTCTCCCAGCATAACATTATTTATATTAGAGTAGTGCCTAGAGGCCCCACTTAAGATCTAGGTCCCAGTGTGCTAGGCATTGTATAAAAACATAGGAAGAGACAGTCCCTCCCCTGAAGAACTTACAGTCAAATTACACAAGATAGTGTGGGAATGGATAGCAGATGCTTAGAAAGATGAGGAGACTTGCCCAAGATCATCCAACAGTTCAGTGGTAGAGCCAGGAAAAGAACTAGGTCTCCTGATTCTTAGACTATGTCTACACTGGGGGGGAGGGATAGCTCAGTGGTTTGAGCTATTGGTCTACTAAACCCAGGGTTGTGAGTTCAATCCTTGAGGGGGGCATTTAGGGATCAGGGGCAAAAATCTGTCTGGGGGTTGGACTAAATAACCTCCTGAAGTCCCTTCCAACCCTGATATTCTATGATTCTTCTATGAAGTACTCGACCATGTACCTGCTCCCACACATTCCCTATACTAATGCTGAGTGTCAGTGTTATGCTCTGCTGGACATGTGTTCCTGCGTCCACATTGCCACTGTTGTTACATGACATTAGCACTATCATTTCAGAGGCAGTGTCCCAGAGAGACTCTATATACCGCTTTGCTGTGTTTTGTTGGTCCTGTCCCCTGCCTTCACACATTTGCTGATGGCATTTCCTGATCATGTCTCCCCCCTCACTGTTATTCCCTGCAAAAGTGGGTGGAAGACATGTAGCAATGGGAAGATAATCTGGTTCTGCTTCTGCTCCTTATTGCAGGACAAATGGTCATGTAATAGAGTAGGCGAGATGTTGGATGGAATTTGGGCAAAATTTTCTGATACATTGAAGATGGTGGACCTTGAGACTCAAAGACAATTCATTCAGCTCCCATGCTACAGATATGGTGAATGCCAGTATTGCCATGGTATGTCCTTGTGTGGATCATTGCTTCTGGTGCAGGATACCCAGCACAGCGTGGTGAGATCACATTATTTTGGAAACCTGGGATGACCGGCAGCGGCTTCAGAATATCTGAATGAGGAAATTGGCCTTCACGGAGCTATGTGAGGAGTTTGCAACAAACCTTCAGTGCCAGAACACTCGATTCAGGGAAGTCATACTGGTGCATAAGTGGGTTGTTTGGCAGAGCTCCTTCTCCACCTCCGTGGGTTCCGCGCTTCCTCCTAGTGGCGTGTTGCGGGGGAGTCCTCTCTCCCTGGGAGTTTCCCCACGGCCTTGGGTTTACTGTCCCCACTTTGTTGGAGCAAGGGTTCCTCCTGGCCTCTCTGACAGGGGAGGAGGAGGAGAGCCTCTTAGGGTACGTCTTCATTACCCGCCGTATCGGCGGGTAGCAATCGATTTATCCAGGATCTATATATCGCGTCTTGTTAAGATGCGATATATCGATCCCCGAACTCGCTCATCGTTGACTCCGGAACTCCACCAGAGCGAGCGGCGGTAGCGCAGTCGACGGGGGAGCCGCGGCCGTCGATCCCACGCCATGTGGACCCCAGGTAATTCTATCTAAGATACTTTGACTTCAGCTACGCTATTCGCGTAGCTGAAGTTGCGCATCTTAGATCGATCCCCCTTCCGTCCCCCCAGTGTAGACCAGCCCTTAGTCTCTGGTAGCTCCTCCGGGCCTAGTGGCGGCAGACCAGACACCCAGTTCAGTCTTTCCCTTCTGTCGGAGTCTCTTCCCCCAAACCTCTGGGGCCAGGAAGGGCTGTACGCTCTGT
Source organism: Terrapene triunguis (assembly GCF_002925995.2). Classification (NCBI taxonomy): domain Eukaryota; kingdom Metazoa; phylum Chordata; order Testudines; family Emydidae; genus Terrapene; species Terrapene triunguis. The sequence continues at coordinate 9,357,481 of NW_020664530.1, forward strand.
TGGGCAGGGCTTCCCCTGCTCTTCACCTCTAGCATCTGGGTGACCCCTCCTGGCATTTGTCAATGTCTGCACTGTCCAACTCTTCAGTAGTACGCCTGCTCCCCACAGCTCCTATTGCGCGCACCTATCTGACTGGAGAGGAAGCTTTTAACAGGCTCTGGCAGGCCCTTGATTAGTCCCAGGTGTCCTAATTAACCTGGAGTAACCCCTGTTCAATTACCAGGGGAAAAGGGACCTGCTTATCTTGGAGCTAACATACCTGCCATCAGTCACTCTCCTATAGCTGCCTGGCCTGACCCCATCACAGTTGCTATTGCCCTTTGGAAGCTGGCAACACCAGACAGCTAGACATCTATTGCAAACACCTTTGGAGTTGAAAAATTCACTGGCAGGTCTGCAAGGCAATAAACACTGTAATTTACCCACAGGTGGTTGCCATAAGAAAAGTTGCAGAAATAATAGCTGGATTTGAGGGGATAGGGTTTTTGATCTGTGCCAGGGCCATCAATGGTATCCATGTCTCAATGCTTTGCCCACTATAAGGGGCAGGTAAGTATGTGAACAGAAAAGGTTACTATTCACTCATTCTGAGAGGCTTACTGGACCACAGAGGTACAAACGTGTAGCCAGCTATGTGCATCTAGACATTTGTGTAGGTTATATAGCTAAGGTATAAGTATTAAGGCTGTAAAACAAAGTAAAAGAACCAGCATGCCTGAGACCTGTAAAGAAGTTACCTTGGCCAAAATAGTTGAGGCCTAAGGTTTAGGTTGACAGGAGTAGTTAACCTTCAAAGTAACCTTAAGTTACAAGATAAAGTGTTGCAGTAAGCAAATGTGCTGAAACCTGAAGGAGGGGAAGTAAGAAACCACAAAGCACAAAATGCTGATATTTTGAGCGATTCCTAAAAATTATTTGTTAAGATGCAGATGTTCAACTGCAGAAACATTAAAGCAACCAACTGACATAAATACTAATGAGAGTGATGCCAGTGGTTATTTAGCCTATTGGAACTGGGGTCCTCAACATTAGTAAAGTGTGGAAGTATATATAAGGAAAATGAAGCTGAACTCAGTATCAATATACATGAGGTAGAGTAGGCGTTAGCAAGGCACGCCATAAAGGTGATTACCTGGCTGAAATACAGTGGGATACATGCTATATTGAAGATTACCTGTTGAACATCTCACCTACTTTGGGTTTCCCCACAAGAGATGAGTAAGTAATTCAAGTACTGGACACATGGTATTATGTATCCCTCCTTTGTTATATTGCAGGGTTGGCCAGTTAGTTTGCTTTATTCATAAGATTATTAATAAAAGTAAATGTCATCAGTGTGAGTTGTTTCTCATGTGCTCATGAGAGCTCTCATTGATACTGTGGCTGCTCTGGAGGCTGAAACTTCTCAGACCACTGCATGCTGATTAGTGACTCAAATGTTAATACTTACCTGCAGAACAGGCTACAAATGTGGGAAACACTGGAAAGGTTAATGATGCCAAGATGTTGAGGAGATCAGGACTGTACTTGGATAGGGAAGAAGGACTTTATTCCCCAGAAACAATACTGTTTTGTATGGTGTGCCTGTTCCAACTGTTGTTTTGGGGGACCTCGCATACCCGCTGTTGCCTTGGCTGATGAAACAGTACCCCAACATCACTTACCCCTGGGAAAAGGGACTTTGCTTACAAATTGTGTAACTGCAGAATGGCCATGATGTGTGTATGGGCAAGCTGAAATCTTGTTGGCACCATTCTACACGGCTCGTTTGTGAGGGGATGGTTAGATAAGGGAGGTAGGAGAAGCACTGAACCTGTGTTGTCTTCCAAGGGACAAAAGACAGCTGTTATTAACTTTAGACAAACAAGTATACGTTTTCTACAACTGTCCCATCCACAACTGGGACCTTTCTAACCCTTTAGTTTCTTTCCTCATTTGCATGGACTTGGGACCATCACTGCCTGACTGTTGGCTGAGAAATGCACAGGCACGAGGGCCCAATGATTTTGCCTTAATAATCTCCTTTTAAGAAATAGCTTTAGAAACTATTTTCTGGAAGTGGATATTGGTGGAGAGGGTACAAGTCCATTGTAACTTACCAGCCTCGAATTCTGGTTCCTGCCATGGCTCAGGGTCATCCTCAGGTTCATCTGGGGGTTTCCTCAACCAGCTTCTCCAGGTACTGGTGTGGAATCACATACGCTTCACACGCCTGGTCTTTTGTGGCATCCCTCCACGGTCCCTGCTGCCTCCTCGCTCTGGGCCACATCAGCATCCCATCAGACAATGAAGCTGACAGGGTTGAGTTGGGGATTGTGAGCCACTTCAGGGTCTGTACTAGGAGCCCTTGACAGCACCTGATTAAGCTCCATGTAAAAGGGCCATGTATGACAAGCCCACCAGAGCAACTGTTTGAGTCTTTGGCTTTCCTGTACAGGAACCTCAGGTGCTTTATGCACTGTCAGCACTGGGCCCGAGTCTGCTGAATTCCTGCCTGCTCCAGCCTCCATGAAATTTCCTGGAAGAGGTGAAAGATCCTCCTGCTCTGGGAGAAGTTGTGGAGGATGACACACACACTGATCAGCACCCGGGTGTGATCAGCACGCCAAGCAGCTGCTTTCGGAACAGGACCCATGCTCACTTGTTCTCATGTAGTCAGCGCAGCACGCTACTGCTGATGAAAACAGGAGGACGGGGACCTGCATAGATTAGTGTCAGGAAGAAAAGGGCTCGATGCATTGTGGGGATGAGGGTGGAGGCCTATTGAAACTCAAGACCTGGTAAATGCTCCTTACTACTGCCACACTGCAAACTTGTACAGGGCCATGCCACAGCCCGAGGTGTGAACTTACCCCATACTTTTGAGGCGTGCCAGCTTACTTGCCCTCACTTTGCCTTCAGACATGTGTTTCTGGGTTTTAGATGTGGAGAACAGGGGGTTATGGCACATGTACACATGAACGTACACAAGACCAGTCATTAGTGTATACACACCTGTAGATGTACCCTCAGTCCTTTGCTATTTCCATTGCGCTATGCTGCTTGGTAACAGAACTATTTATGGAGCAAAATAGGCTCTTGGGAGATTAAAATACAAAATATTGAATTAATGTATCTTAAATACTTTTATTTTTTCACTGGTCTGCCAAGCCATTGTCTTCTCATTTATATCCATCTTGAAAAACTCACTTCTAAGATACCCAGATGTTAATTAATAATAACCGTCGTCAGTTTCGATCTTTAATGCCGTTGTTTTATATATTAAAACAGCAACAAGTTCCAGACGGCCACAAATACTTTCCTAGAATGAGTAACCACAAGATCTTATTGCTGGTCCTCCTTGCCACAAACTCTCCCATCATTTTGAAATTTGGATAATAAATTTCACTGGGGCAGAGAATGTTTCTCTCTCTGTCTTCTGTGAAGCAACTACCACACTCTTCCTTCTCCTCTTACTACTTCAAGTCCTTTATATCTTAAAATTTGTAAGGGGAGGAATCCTTTCTGAATTTGTTGCACTATGCATCCAGAAATTAAGAGTGATGAGTGGACTAAGGATTTTTTTTAAAAATATGGTGTATATATTCATAAGAAAACCAATTTTATTTCTGCAAGTTAATCATGCTAGTCAGATTTATAAAACAGAATAGGCCTAGTGTTTTGATGTATATACGTTTTGGATTCATGGGGTCTTTTTCTTAAATTATCCTGGAAATACAAACTTTACGAACAAGTCTTTATAAAAATGTAAAGAAAATCGATTGCTGGAACTTTCCTTTTGTTAGGGTCTGGTAAGATGGACTCTTTAGTCCTCCAATATATCTTTCCAGTTTTCAGCTTTTAAATGGCAAAAACCAGGATCTCTTCCTTTGCAAATTGTTGAACCTGCACTTTGTACCATACGGGAAGAACTGTGGACAGGCACTGAGATCCACTTACATGGTTCTCAGTGAACAATCCGGGCCTTAGTACGTGTTTGTCCGGAGACAAAATGAACAACAAAAATAAACACCTGCATGCTTCAGAAAGGCAGAATGTCAAGATACACATGATGCAATCTTCATACAGCTCAATTAAGGCCTGTAAATAAATATAAGACCTTTAGATGCAGCATGACCACATCATGCACAGGGCATCACAAGCTTCACACAAATATATTGTATGATGTGTTGGTGTGGAAAAGAAGAACTTATATAAAGTAAATAAGGCCTATTCATTCTTTGCAAAGTAAAGATAACATTTTTTTTCTTTTCTTTCCTTGCCTTTTTTGCTTTTGTTTTCTTTTCTCTTTCTATGCAGCATGATGCATGGGCCACTTCTCACCATGGAAGATATAGGCCTAATGGTCCAATGATCTTATTCAGCATGGCAAATCCATATTCAAAAACTGTCCAATAATAAACAAATGCCAGATATTGTAGTTTGATCTTTATTTCAGAAAGTTCAGATTTACGATAATTAGAACTTATTGAAATAATACTATGCTTTTATATGATTAAGAATTTTAATGTTTGCTTTAGATAAATGTTTCTATTTTGGATAATTCAAATCAAGTTCTTTCATTACTGCATATTTCGGCCTTTGCTTTCAAACCACAACACTTTTTTTTTTCTTTTAAGGATAACAAAGGCGTTTGGTGTCTGACTTTCTTGTGACTCCATTTTCATGGCCCCCTTATTTACTTCTCACTTCATCACTGTAGTTTTCTTCCTGCAGCTGAATACATAGCATACTCACTGTCTTTCCTAAAACCATACAGAAGAGAAGAAAACCACCTCTCTATTCTCAAAATACACTGAGGTTTTCCCTATAAACATCTACTGCCAGGAAAGTGCAATTTATATAACTTGCGTGGAGCAGTAAAGATGGTTAAAGCTCTGCTGGAGAGGCATGAAAAGCTCTATAAATATAATTCAATGCTTAAATGATTGTTCTTACAATTTGCTCCTAACTGGGGGGACAAATAATGGCTGCCCTAATGAGGGAATTTCATACTAGACTCATAGATTTATAGATTTTAAGGCCAGACGGGACCATTAGATCATCTACTCTCACCTTGTGTATATCACAGTCCGTAGAATTTCACCCAGTTATCCCTATACTGAGCCTAATAACTTGTGTTTGACTAAATCATATCTTCCAGAAAGGCATCCAGTTGATTAGAAGACATCAAGGGATGGATAATCCACCACTTGCTTTGGTAGTTTGTTCCTCATTGCTCAAAATGTGTGCCTTATTCCTAATTTGAATTTGCAGTTTTAATTTCCAGCCATTGGTTCTTCCTGTGCCCTCTCTGCTAGTTAAAGAGTCATTTAATAAGCAGTACATTCTCCCCAAGAACATATTTATATACGATAATCAAGTCACCTCTCAGTCCTATTTTTGATAAGCTAAACAAGATTGAGCTCTTTAAGTCTCTCATTATAAGGCATTTTTCTCTAGCCCTTGAGTCATTTTTTGTAATTCTTTTCTGAACCCTCTCCACTTTTTCATCAACTTTTTAAAATTGCGGACACCAGAACTGGATGCTGTATTCTGGTCTCACCAAATGTCATATACAGAAGTAAATCCCCTCCCTACTCCTACTTTCATGTTTAATCCAAGAATTACATTAGCCACAGCATTGTACTGGGAGCTCATGCTGAGCTGCTTGTCCAATATGGCACCTAAATCCTTTTCAGAATCACTGCTGTCCAGGATACAATCTCCCATTGTCCCAGGCACTGCTGGAAGATAAGACACCACCAGGACTGTGGGCAGTAGCATAGCTAGGGGGGAGTAGGGGGAGAGGCCGCTCCCCCACTGAGCACATTCTCCAAAAGTGGCGCCTTAGGCGCTGACTCCGTGGGTGCTCCAGGGCTGGAGCACCCACGGGGAAAAATTGGTGGGTGCTGAGCACCCACCGGCAGCTCCCCGGTCCCTGCCCCGCCCCCCTGCCCAGCCCAGCTCACCTCTGCCTCTGCTCCGCCTTCTCCCCTGAGCGCGCTGCCGCGTTCTGCTTCTCCCCCTGGCTCCCAGCGCTTGTGCCGCGAAACAGCGGATTCGCGCGGCAAGCCGGGGGGGGGGGGAGGGAATGCAGCGCGCTGGGGAAGAGGCGGGGCCAGGGCGGGGATTTGGGGAGGGGCACAATAGGGGCAGGGAGGGGGAGGAGTCAGGGCGGGCCAGGTGGGGGCTTGGAGCAGATCCGGGCGCTGAGCTGAGAACAGGGGCAGAGCGCAAAGGATCAAGTCAGCGGCTGGTCATCCCCAGACTCCAGCCCACTCCTGTGTCTGCTGCACCTGGACTCCAGCTGCGTGCCGCGCAGGGAAGGAGAGCCTGGCGTGAGCAATCTGCTTCTCCTTTGGAGCTTTTAATTCAAAAAAGGCAGAAATCTGGTGGCTCCAGACAATGCAGTCATTTTTTCACATGGGGGGGAAGCTCCCAGTTTGCCCCCCTGCCTCAGAGGCTGCCTGCCCCGCTTTGGGGGCTTTCCCCTTACAGCGCTCACCTGCCAGGAGGTTGCAATTTGAGGCTGGGGCTTTGGAGAGATGGACCCCTGGTGTCGCTCCCCACACACACCCCAGCTGGTCTCAGCTGATCCCTTTGCTACAGTGTGTGCACGGGCCAGGGAGTGGGGGCTCCAGGGGCTGGGCCAGCTTCACAGTGCTTAGCTCTGGTGCCTCTCCCGAGCTGGCAGAGGGGTTTGCGGAGTGGTAATTAATCATTTGATATGTTGGGTGGCACCTTTTTTTATGTGTTTGTTCCCCCTGATGTTAGAACCTAGCTACGCCACTGACTGTGGGTTAACTAGGCCACAACACATCTGGGATTTATCCGGGAATAACTTGTAAAGTGCAGGTTGTGCTTCCTTCTTTAATTGTTTCCATGTGGTATAGGTCTGCCATCAGCCCCTCACCCCCTCATACTGGTCCCAGTACCATTCCTGGGGCTCCATCACTTTTTCCTCAGATGATGGTAAAGGAGGGAGGGAAAAGGTGTTGTTTCCTCTCTGTACCAGACATTAGGAACCCCAGACCCATTTCCCACCTTCTTTGGGAGATGCCTTCTCCTAATCCATTTACAGTTACAATGTATCAGGGAGCCAGTACCCTCAAAGTGAAAGTGAATTAAACTAAACTAAATTAAGGCCACTTGGATTCTAAATAACAGCATCCACACAGGGATTCAATGAGGTTTAACTAATCTATTTTAAATCACGTTTAGTTAATTCAGATGATTTTTTCTGGATGTCCCTGTGAAGACAAGTCCTTAGCATGAATCCTACAACAGGGCCCAAAAACCCACCCCTACTCAAATCTCAAAGGGGAGGAGGAGTACAACTTTTCTTCTGAGCTTTGAAATAGCACAAAGGAAGTGGTTACAAAGCCCTCTGCTGGTGTGTGCAGGAGCCAAGAGGGTTATGCTGCATCCTTCTGTGCAACCAATAAGCCACAGAGTCCTCCCCACTTCAAGACCCATGAAGAATGGAAGGGTGTTTGTGTGTGAAATCCTTAAGGGGGCGAAGGGTGACCCAGCCAAAGGGTGACCCAGACATATCCCCACCCCCACCTCACTTTGGGGGGGTGGAGGGCATTCTGTAGATTTGGCCTGCATTCTTTGTTCCTAGACATACAACCTTATAGTTGGCTGCATTAAAATACATTTCATTTGAATTTTCCCAATTTACCAAGTGATCCATATCATTCTGTATGACTGCTCTGGCCTGTCCTCAACTTCATTTATTACTCCACCAATCTTTGCGTCATATACAAATTTTATCAGCAATGATTTTATATCTACTTCCTGATCAGTGATAAAAACATTGAACAACATTGGGCCTCATACCAATGCCTGCAGAACCCCATTAGAAACATCCTATTCAATGACAATTCCCCATTGATAACTTTTTCGTCACATCAGTTACCCAGTTCTCAATCCATTAGACATGTTCTTTATTGATACTCTAGAGCAGTGGTTCTCAAACTAGGGCCGCCGCTTCTTCAGGTAAAGCCCCTGGCAGGCTGGGCTGCTTTGTTTACCTGCCGTGTCTGCAGGTTCGGCTGATCGCGGCTCCCACTGGCCGCGGTTCGCCACTCCAGACCAATGGGGGCTGCAGGAAAGGCGGCCAGCATGTCCCTCTGCCCGCGATGCTTCCTGCAGCCCCCATTGGCCTGGAGCGGCGAACCATGGCCAGTGGGATCCGCAATCGGCCGAACCTGTGGACGCGGCAGGTAAACAAACCAGCTCGGCCCACCAGGGGCTTTCCCTGAACAAGCGGCGGCCCCAGTTTGAGGACCACTGCTCTAGAGTGCTAATTTCTAAATCAGAATGTCATGTGGCACTCACTCAAATGCTTTACAAAAGTCTAAATATATTACATCTATGCAGCTACCTTTATCAAGCAAACTTGTAACCTCGCCACAATACTAAATCAGGTTTGACAAGATGTATTTTATATAAAACAGTGTTAATTGGGATTAATTATATTCCCATATTTTAATTCTTTATTAATTTAATCTCATATCACCTTTACTATTATTTTGTCCAGGATTGCTGTCTGGTGTGACAGACCCAGACCAGTGGGGTACAGGAGTCTGGTAGAGGGCAAATATACTGGTCACTGGATGAGTAGTTTTCTGTTCCCTGGAGCCAATTAAGAAGAAGCTGCTAGAATCAATTAAGGCAGGCTAATCAGGGCACCTGGGTTTTAAAAAGGAGCTCACTTCAGTTTGTGGTGCAAGTGTGAGGAGCTGGGAGCAAGAGGCGCAAGGAGCTGAGAGTGAGAGCGAGAGGGTGTGCTGCTGGAGGACTGAGGAGCACAAGCATTATCAGACACCAGGAGGAAGGTCCTGTGGTGAGAATAAGGTGTTTGGAGGAGGCCATGGGGAAGTAGCCCAGGGAGTTGTAGCTGTAGCTGTCATGCAGCTGTTACAGGAGGCACTATAGACAGCTGCAGTCCACAGGGCCCTGGGCTGCAACCCGGAGTAGAGGGCGGGCCCGGGTTCCCCCCAAACCTCCCAATTGACCTGGACTGTGGGTTCTTCCAGAGGGGAAGGTCTCTGGGCTGTTCCTCAACCCACATAGTGAATCTCTGAGTCAAGAAAATCTGCCAATAAGCGCAGGACCCACCAAGATAGAGGAGGAACTTTGTCACACTGGCTACTGCGGTTGAAGTACAGTAACTCCTCACTTAACGTTGTAGTTATGTTCCTGAAAAATGCGACTTTAAGCAAAACGATATTAAGCGAATCCAATTTCCCCATAAGAATTAATTTAAATAGGGGGGGTTAGGTTCCAGGGAATTTTTTTTCACCAGACAAAGAACTATATATATACACACACAGTATATGTTTTAAACAAACAATTTAATACTGTTCACAGCTATGATGATTGTGAAGCTTGGTTGAGGTGGTGAAGTTAGCAGGTGGAAGAGGGTGGGAAATTTCCCAGGGAATGCCTTGCTGCTAAATGATAAACTAGCACTCGGCTGAGCCCTCAAGGGTTAACACATTGTTGTTAATGTAGCCTCTCATCAAGGCAGCATGAACAGAAGGGAGGGGAGACAGCATAGCAGACAGAGACAGACACACACTTTGTGTGTGGGAGAGAGAGAGAGATGCACACTGCCCCTTTAAGTAAGCTGACTCACTCTTAAGTGCATTGTCTTTTTAAGTGGATCAGGAAGTTGAGACAGCAGCTGCTGCCCCAAGCTCTCTCTGTCCGTCCGTGTCCCCTCCCTGCTCTATATGGAGAAGGGGTAAGTGGGGTGCAGGAGGACACCCTGACATTAGCCCCCACCCTTCCCTCTCTGCATAGCAAGCAGAAGTCTCTGGGAGCAGCTCCAAGGCAGAGGGCAGGAGCAGCGCATGGCAGTGGAGGGAGGGACAGCTGAACTGCCGATTGCTAGCCTGCTGGGCAGCTGCAGCACAGGGAACTTAGGGTAGTGGGGAGTTGATAGGGGGAGCTGATGGGGGGCTGCCGGTCCACCCTGGTGCCAAGCCCCTACCAGCTAGCTCCAACGGGCTGCTCTCTCTGCAAGCTGTGGACAAAGCAGGCGGCTGCCAAACAACGTTAGAAGGGAGCATTGCACAACTTTAAACGAGTATGTTCCCTAATTGATCAGCAACATAACAATGAAACAACGTTAACCAGGATGACTTTAAGTGAGGAGTTACTGTACTAACTATATCAGAGTAAAAATGTAAATCCATCTTCCTTTTACCATTTTTTCCCCCTTCTATTTGGTATTTGAGCCATTGGAACCAAATTCATGCCTACTCCATCCATCAGTAACTTGTGAAGGAGGAAGGAATAATCTGCTAGTAGATGTGGACAGGGCCAAAACTATGCAGGGTGTGAAGAGAAGGACAATGAGCTAGAATGTGTGGTGAAAAAGCTCAAGAAGCCCTTGAAAGCATTTATAGACGGGGATGATGTGGTCAGAGCAACAGGCGAGGAAGATGACTTTGACAGTATCCTAAAATGTGCTGATTTTTTAAATTAAGTTTACTGGTGGGAAGGTCTTCAATTTAAATAATCCACAGAAAGTAACGGGAAATTTATAGCTTTAAACATAATCTATTAATCTTTAAAGAAAATGAAGATTTATGTTAGGGAATCTTAAAATATGCAATTGAATGAAGCAGCACAGTAATAAAATGCACTGAAAGCTTGTAACCCATAAATCAGCAGAATTGATGCTTTGAGCTGCCGTTATTTTTCATATCTGTCTAACAAGGATCAACTGTTCCACTTACTAATATATATAATCAGCTTGTGGCAGCACAATTAGCTTTTAACAGACTTATTTTTAATAGTGATGAACCACACTTGAAATAATGAGCATCCACTTTTACCTGTAGGAAGAAAATAAGCATCTATTTCTCAAGAGTCCCCAAATTACTTCAAAAATGTAGGTGACATATAAGTTATTGTCACCAAAACGCTCTGGTATCAACAAAACTACTGTAGTAAAGAGGGTTCCTGTGGATCCTGATTCCCACACATACTTTGGATTCTGATTTTTATTTAAACTGCTTTTACACCTGTGACCAGAGTCCCAGGGGAGCCACCTGAGGTCACTCAATTAGGGTGACCTGCAAAGGTTGGGGCAGAGAATCCCCAAAGCTGGTGGATATTCCAATACTTAGCTTTACCAAGCCAGCACAAAACAGCTTCTACAATACCTTACTGGCTACTCAAAAGCCATCAACACAGTTCCCTTAAAGTAACCCAGCCTCAGGCCTCCCCCAGATACCCAAGTTAAATATGATGAGGATTACTGAAAATTTTATTCATCATATAAAAATGTTCTACCAATCCCAGAGGATCGGACACATTACCTCCCAGGTTAATGAGTATTCCATAGCTTACCCAAATACACGCTTAGAGCCAATTCTTATTAACTAAACTAAAATTTATTAAAAAAGAAAAGTGAGAGAGAATTGGTTAAAAGATCAGTATACATATAGACATGGGTACAATCTTGAGATTCAGATTCATAGCAGAGATGATGAGCTATGAGGCTGCAAAGAGTTCTTTCAGAAATAGTCTATAGGTAATAGTCCAATGTTTGTATTCAGAGCGGTCCAATCAAAACTGGGATCTCAGGGTATGTCTTCACTACCCGCCGATCCGGCGGGTAGCAATCGGTCTATCGGGGATCGACTTACCATGTCTCGTGAGGACGCGGTAAAATCGATCCCTGATCGCTCTGCCGTCGACTCCGGAAATCCACCTCGGCAAGAGGCGGCAGCGGAGTCGGCGGCAGCGCGGCAGCGGTCGGCTTTCCCCCGTCCTCACCGCCAGGTAAGCTGACCTAAAATACGCAACTTCAGCTACAGTATTCACGTAGCTGAAGTTGCGTATCTTAGGTCGGAACCCAGCTGTAGTGTAGACCTAGCCTCAGTCCTTATGGCATAGGCTTCCCCTGCATGAAGCCTCAAGCAGATCTGAGATGACAGGATTAGGAATCAAGCCATTTTTCACACAGTTTCAGGCCTTCTTTAACAGCTCGGAGTCCCTCGGTGAACAATAGGCACTCATGGGGACTTTGAAGTGGACCCATTTCCTAAGCATCACCAGTAATTATCGTCACAGATTAATATAAGGCAATTGCCTCTTTTTCCACCATTCGCAGATGATTTGCTATACACTTCAAAGAGAAATGAATACATTGACATCCTATATTTACAATTCATTTAAATGTTAAGATGTTCTTTTGATCTCTGAATTAACAGAATACAGCATACACAGGGACTGTTTGATTACATTGTTGACCTCTACCAATATATATATATGTAAATACACAAAAACACAAACATTATCTCCCTCTATGTCTTTAAGGGTTGAATTTGAGTAATTTATCTTGCAGGATGATTAACCCTTTCTGGTCATGCATCACAACACCCATGAAAACCATTCATTTACTTGGATTTACTCCTCATTTACTGTGGTGTAAGAGGAGAATCAAGCCCTGAGACTTCATTAACAAAAGCATTTAACGTATATTCTGCAATTCTTAACGCCCTTAGGCATAATGAGGATTTGTTTTCTCTGTCTGGCCTTGCAGTCTTGAAAAGAAAGTACCGTATACGTTTCTGTCTAGTAATAGTAATTTGACTGAAAGGATCAATTACAGTCTATAATACACTAATTGCACTGTAGTTGCAATTATAGGCCCTGAGTCCGGAAAGCTTTCCTATTCAGGAACGGCACTCAAACACCTACGTAAATGTTTTTTTCTGAATCAAGTAACCATATTATTGCAATGGCTAATTAATTAATCGATTTTATTCCATTCAGCCAAACATTAATGAAAATAACTCAACATGAGGAGAGATGTAGGCAACACTTTCCTGATCCCTAGTCAGAGCTTCACCCAGAGGTTATTATGCAGATTTTCAAACTGGGACTGAACACAGAGCACAATTACTAGGTAACAACAAACACAGCAAACAGGGATGCATGGTAGATAGATGGTGACCAGTAAACTTAAAGACATGATCAGGGTGTATTATATATGGAATATTGTTAGATATGCAATTCTGTCTAAAAAAAAACAATGCAACACGATAGAATCATATTCCTCTCCAAACTCCCAACCAAGGTTGCGTATGTACACCCATGCTGCAACACTAATTTGTTTCTGACAATACACGGTATGAATAGATGACTAATAGTAATAGATGACAGAAAATTATAGACCTATAAATTCTGTAATTGTCTTTGATTACCCTAGGTCATGTTGTTGTATAGTGCTTATAACTCAACAAGCAGAGATTGTTCTCAAAAGCACAGGTGAGAGCCCCTAGAACTGATCAAGTTAAACAAGATGGTCAAGGCTATATGACTCCATGGCTAGGATCACAAAGATCTGGGCTTACCCTTTGCAGCTGGGACTATGAGTGCGTATGCCATGCTCAAATACTATGTGCAGATATAGGAGAAAGTTAATTTTAAATCTAGCATCTGAAAGATGTGAAGGACAAGTTATTTGATCACACCCACCTCAACTCCTTCTTTATTGCAGTTACAGTCATCCAATCAGGGAACAGTACTGAAAAATACATAAAAAATCAATGTTCACAAACAATTTGTCACTAGTGAAAAAGATGAAATTCACTAAATGCCTTGCTCACTGTGAATAGTTCACCCAGGTCTTCTTTGATTCTTATTGTTAGGGTTGCTTAATATTCATTGTTTAAGATCTTTTTGATTATGTTGGGTATTCATTTGTTTTTCTTATCTGTTTAATGGTTTTTTTAATAGTTAATGAGAACTTAATCAGGCAACTGTCAACGTAAGCTATTTACTTTTAAAGCTAAAGAACATTTCTCAATAAACTCAGAAATAGTTCATAATCCTAAAATAATCACTGTCCTTTTCACAATAACTATTTCTAGAGACCTTCATAACCAGGAAAATTACTAGACTCCAGAACTAGATTATTTTAGGTTAATGACCCCTGTTTACCAATAACTAATAATAATTTAATTTGGAAATTTAAAAAATGAATTGGATGGGAGCCAGACTAACTGTAAACACAAGGAATACAACGGATTTCTCTGGCTCTCTTATAGACTAACAACTCATGGACAAGCCTGATCTCCTACAGTAGTAGTGGGACAAATGGGGAGATCAGCTTAGACACCAGCTTCCCCCTAACCTTAGCAAATGGAATTCCTGATCAAATAACTTTTTATAAATCAATTATTTTTAGGTAAATTCACAGTGAAGATACTTTCAACCCTAAGGAGACTGATTTACATTTTGAAGTTTAATCTTTTTCAAAAGAAGGAATAAAGATTTTTAAAAATGAAAGCTGAGATAAACGTTGGGGCCTGAAAATTCTGCAACAGCAATGTCTGGATTTTTATTGGTCTGTCTTTTCTCTGCTGCATCCCAGTGTTCATGGTGCATCTTTACACTTCATCTAATTGACATTGAAATGACCTTTTATTAAAAGGATGCCAAAACACAAGCAAGGTCCAACAGCCCTGAAAAGGGGTTACAGGATATGAAGTGAATTCAGCCAACCTTGAAGAACAGTTTATTCTGGATTGTGACATGTGAGTATGCCAGACTGACAAAATGATATACAAAGTTCTTGGTTACATGCCAATGTTATAAAAGGTTAAGAACTCAGGACACTGTTTATAAATAAAGTGAGGGCAGGAGGTGGGAGTTTTGAGTGTTGTGTGTTTTGGTTGCATATTTTGTGGACAAATCAGAATGAATAATACAGAAATGAACGGTAAGGGGATAAAATGGATAATGCCTAATACATTCATGTTAGAACATGGATGGGTTTTATGCATGCAGATTTTTTATGTACAATTAGATAGGCAAAACTTGTATTTCACCATATGGGACAGATAGAATTTGGTAATTAATAGCTGGAAGTCCATATTTATTAAGATAGTTAGAGATGGAGATGATCCAGGTGTGTGAAATGCATGAAAAGTTAAGCAATGACAGTTTATATTTTTTGGACATGTAAATCACAGCATCAACCTAGCAAACCAAAGTTACACTGAAAATACATAGATTAATATTTTCTGTTTCTAACGTTTTGTTGTCTCTCACTAGCAGGCATAGTCATATATATAGCTGGTTGAACAGTAAAAGAAAACTGATTCATGAATACTTTTGAAAATGAAATTGCTCATCTTGACCACTGTAGTTCAAACTTTTCTTTTGTAAGCTATTTGATACAGAAGCCATTGCTTACTATATGTCTGTACAGTTCGTAGAAAAACAGGGCCATGATCTAGATGAGGCATCAAGGTGCAATCCCAATATAAATGCTAAATAAGAACAATTTACTTATCTGTAATACTTTGTGGTATTACGTATGCAATACGTTTCATTAAAAAAATAAAGTCATAGAAATAAGGGACCTCACTACATTTCTATAGTGTTAAATCTTTCTGAAAGTTGGGATAAGACTTCCAGAGGGTTTTCCCCCCATATGAGGGAATGTATAAAGTTATGTACACATAGCTACACACAAACATACATATATGTGCTTGCACACACAAAAACAGTGGGGTATTTGCACTGGAAGTGGTATATTTCATTGGATGGGCCACAGCAAGGAGACACAGTTCCCAAACCCATTTCTCCCAGCATGCCAATGTCCAAATGTGGGACACAAGAGTTTATTCATGCAGACAACTTAAAAAGATGTAGAATTCCTTCCTTTGGTATAAATGACTCTATAACTTCAGTTTCATGATTCTCTATTTCTGAGATAAGTAATTCGTAACAATAAAAAAGTGAGGGACACCACATTTGTAGGTAACATAGCGACTAAAATGAGTGACATCCTTCAAAAAGCCCTCAGTACAGCTCTGGCACATATACAGCTAAACTATCCATACGAGGACCCGACCAGATCCTCCACAGTTAGTACAGAGCTTTCTTTTATGTTTATGTGAATATGGCTAGAAAATCTGATTTAAAACTTTGTAACAAGAGAATAATTTTACTTAAATTGTCTTGCTTGTTGTGATGGGATGCATACCACATACAGGCCCTGACTAATTAAGGTGGGCCTGCAAGGCCAGTTATGTTACCTGGCTGCACCAGAAAGGACAGCATGGATCCCCGTTTGACAAGAACAGGCTGGTTGGTATAAAGAGAGGACGTTTGTACTAGAATGGGACTGCAGGGAGACAGCTGCTATCTGGGCACTAGAAGGGGGAGATATCTGGAAAGCACAGGATTGGAGCAAGCTCCTGTGACAGACCTGACAAAAGGGCAGGAACCCGACCTCTGGGGAGAACCCAGAAACGGGCTGGGGGAAACAAGCCTGAAGAAAGGCAAACGGTAGGAAGGAGCCCAGGAAAACAGCAGCAAGAAGTGGTATGGCACAGACCTTGGATTGGTACCTAATTCACAGGGAGGGCCTGGGTTTCCCTACCAGCCACTGAGAAGGTGGCATAAAGCCCCCTAACATAAGGGGATAAGGATAATTCAGAGCCTGGAGGGATGCGATGACCACTGGGCCCAGAGTCAGGGCTGGAGACCTGACCCAAGGTCTGGGAATTCTTTGTTGGACTTGTTTGTTGAACTTTGTTACCCCGAAACAGGCAGACATAAATATTGTGACCTGGCTGGAGGGCCACTTACAGCAAGAGACCCCACAGCAGTGGCAGAGGCTACCAGACCGAATGACTGCTGCTACACCACATCTGGACAGAAGGTGCATCCTAGTGGTGAGTGAACCTCCTTCACACCTACTTTTTCTAGGAATGCCACTTGAGCAGGGCTGGGTCGCTTGGAAAGAGAAAGCAAGGTTAAACATTTTCTAAACATGCTTAATTTCTTCCTGTTTGAAATCAAAGCCCCAATGGTTTCGTTAAGTCCACATCCTGATTAAAAAAGTTACACTCGTTCTATCAGTGACCCAAACCAATATCAGGAGACTCCCATGGCCATTCATAATGAACCCATGCTTCTGAAATATCAGGCAACAAATACTACCAACAAACTATTTGAGATAAATCTACAGAGAAAAAAAAAAGAGCGATAAACCTAGTGATAAAATTAAGAGTAAACTTGAATAGTGAATAAATCTGAGGAAACTGCAAGCTGCTTGTGGACATACGTCACTGATAACTATGTTCCACTCTCTTTCAGTCTATCCTGGAAAGTGCAGGCAAAATACCAACTGAAGTCAATAGGTGTTTTACCAGCATGAGGAGTTTAAGTTTGGGCTGTCAGTCTCTTGGCACCCAAGCCTTGGCACATGCATCAATGCAGACTCACTCACTGTCCCCACACACATACTTCAAAACACAAATCATTAAGAACATTACCCTGATGCTGTGATTTTCATCAGCTTATAATTTTATAATTTCCACACATGTCCCGACAGCCATGCAAACTTTTCACCGTGAGGCTTCTAGACAAATGGCAGCCAGCTGGGAGGGGTTTTGCTGCCAACATTTAATTCTCTAGTTTACTGATCACAGCCTGACACTGTACTATTTAAGCACACACATTATAGAACTCCCATTTACTCTAGCAGAGTTCCACATATGGGAGAACTGAAGAATGTGATGTCCAAGTTAATTAGTATCCAAGTAGTGCAAGGAGCAAAGACGATACAGATAATACATATTCTTTCAATTAAGTGGGATATGGGTAATTACACATTGCATCCGATTTACAATTAAGAAAAACAGAACCATATTGCTACAAAAAAGGCACATGTACCGTAGATTGCAAAACAGATACTCAATTTAGAAAAATGCAAGTAAGTGGTTAAGAGTTTTTTGAAAAATATTAGTTAGTTTTCAAAAGTTATCATGGCAGAATTTGCTAGGAAATCCTGTCTAGTATGAGAGGTATTAAATTCATGAAAAGCATAGTAGTTGCTAATTTTAATTTATGCAAGCTATTAATGAGATACTCTGTGAATAAACTGTTTACCAAAAAAAAGGAGAATGCTGATCAATATTTCAACTAAATTTAAAGCATTCCTGGATGCCCCAAGAGATTCTTATATGCCAGAAACATTTTACTGCTAGTCTCTGAATTCTTATGCCCACTAACTTATCTTTTCCAGGTTTTTTTTCTGCAGTTGAAGAACAAAGTTGATCTAAGAGAGGACACTGATTTTTGTGACACTGTCCTCTGAGGCAAGAGTAGAATGGACAGTACAGTAAGTTTACTTGGACCAATCAATACATGTTATTCTAAAATAGGAAATAAAAGTGAAAGGAACACTCAAACCTCGATCAGAGCCATTGAGACAATTAATAAAATATAGAAGCCAGATCTCTCTCTGTGGAGAGGGGGAGGAGGAAGGGATGCTATCTGCAAACTACTTGGCCGGGTAATAGGGATGCAAACAACAAGAAGAATGAGCAGAATCTAAAACCTGGATTGCTCAGTAAACAAAGACGTTTTCTTGGTAACACTTGGGTTAGGGTTGCCAGCTTGGTAATATTTAAAAAACGGGCCCTCCTGCAGAGCTGGGGCTGGGAGCTGCAACTGCCCGACAAAGGTAGGAGGTGGCCCCGGATGAGTAGGGGCTGGAGTGGGTGATAACCCAGCGTCTCTCCGCCTGCCCCGCCGACAGTAAACGGACTTTGGGTGTCCGGTCAGTTGATATGACCAGACACTGTCAGCTCCCCTTTTCACCCAGACTTTCCTGACAAAAAACGGGCACCTGGCCACCCTAACATGGGTAGACAGGAATTAAATGGACAGATAAAACAACAAAAGCAAAGGGATTAACGTGAGAGCTTGCAGAGAATAAGAAACTGAAGAAACAGTGATAAAAGAGATGGAAAGATGCAGGTATGAAAGGACGGCGTGTAAGTGATGCAGAGCCTGAGCCAAACACTGTTAAAATCAACAGAACTCATTCCACTGACTTCAAAGGGGTTTGGATCAGGTCCTTAAAGAGACAACAAAAATAGCACCTCCAAACCTTCATTAAATTTCTGCAAAATTCTCAGCTAGCAACTGTGCATCAGGATAGTCAAGTGGCCCAATGTGCATCCAATCTCCTTTTCTCAACTGAAGTTCTGTGAAAGGCAACTTTGCGTTTGCAAACATAGTTGACTAAATTCTTCCTGCAGATGAGTGCTCGTAGCTTCTATGGACTTCTGTGAGAGCCATACACAGAAATGCAAGTGCAGAATATGGCCTAAATTGTCTGCAAATTAAAAAAAACCCACCATAAAACAATTAACCAGGGTGTGATTCTCATGTCACTCACATCTGTTATAATCAAGAGTAATTCCATAGAGTTTTTAATGATATTGGTGTAAAAACAGTGTGAGAGATGAATCAGTGCCATGTGCACAAAAGTGGCACTATACAAGTAGCTGATAGATAGGCTGAGCAAAGGTTTTGAAGGACTTAGCTCCTCATGACCTAATTTTCTTTGGGTTTAAAATATGTTTGCTCTTTGTTCTATAGACAATGGAAAGACATATTCAGTTCACAGATGCTGTTGTTTTCTCAGCATGGCAAAAAGAGACAAATACAGACTTGCTGAAAGCTCAAATTAAAATGAGAGAGAGAGAGAGAGATCTACTTTTAGATAAAACTATTTTGGCATATTTACTTACCTACTAAAGGAAAAGTTCACTGTAAATGATTTGGAAGTAAATGTTTTTAAATGTCTGGTGGTTTTTCCCCCCGTCTTGACTCTTTAACAAGTTGTTAGACAAAAAGTAAACAGATAAATTAGGTAGATAATTCCACAAGTAAAGAAAATACCAAGATAATGACATAATATGAATGAGTGACTCCTAGAGTGGGGCAAGGTTGCTGGCTGGGTTCCCCCCAACCAGTCATGATTGGATGACCCCCTAGAAAGGCAGGGAGACTGACTAGGGTCCCCACCCCACTCTCTACCACAGAGCAAAAGACTGTGAGGTGAGGGGTGGGAGGTGGAGGACGGCCCAGAGTTGGCATCCACAGCAAGAAGAACGTGTCCAGCATGTGCTTCCCCATATTGCCCCTTGTTAAGATTGAGGACACGGTGAGTGGTCCTTAAGGAAGTAGCATTGCTGGCTGGGCTCCCCCTCCCAACCACAGGCCATTGAGCAAATGACCCCCAGAGGGCCCCTCTTCGCCCCCTTCCTTCCTCCCAAACAGAGATGTAAGGGGTAAGGACAATGTGGGAAGAGCAGGGACATTCATGGGGTTTGGAATCACTGACCCTCCATTTAAGAGCCACAACCTCAGAATTTGACACTACAGCCTGTGGTGTCATGGCTATCAGAGGGGCAGTCTCTAT
This sequence comes from Terrapene triunguis, assembly GCF_002925995.2. Classification (NCBI taxonomy): domain Eukaryota; kingdom Metazoa; phylum Chordata; order Testudines; family Emydidae; genus Terrapene; species Terrapene triunguis. Next base: position 9,377,726 of record NW_020664530.1, read on the forward strand.
CAGAGCTAATAAGGAAACCAGCAAGGAGGATTTAAATATGGCTTTGAAATGTAGGGATCTGTTATGGGGGTGAGCGTGAAGAGATCTGACACCCTGACTCTGAAAATGTCACACACACAAAAAATCATCAACCCACAATTAAGAGTTGGCAAGATGAGTTTTTGTATAGCAAGAGGGTATGGAGGCTGGGATTTGCCCAGTCAAAGCAGTACAGACATGCCTAGTGTCAAGGCACTGGACACACAGAGGCCTTGACACTAAGTTGGCATGGCAAGAGGGGCATGCTCTGGGACCAGCTGATGCTTCTCTTGCATTTGTTGGTGTCCAGGAAGCAGCCACCTGAAATGATTATTGTACGGGTGGGTAGAAACTATTTGGGATTTTATAAGGGGGGTTAAAAAGAGAGTTATAGGGCAAATCCAGGACCTTTACCTGGGAGTTATTCTCAAATGCTAAAGTGGAAGGTATGGCGAGAAGGCACCAGGCATCTACGGGTTGACAAGTCCATAAGATATGTGAATCACTGGAAATGGGGAAGATTGGTAATTACTCACAAAATGTAACATATTTGGTACCTGAGTTATTCAGAGATGATGGAGTACAACTCCCTGATTATGGAGAAGATATATTTTAGCCAGTGTTAGGATGGGAACTGTTAAATATGTGGCAACCCAGCTGCGGGGTGAGCGTGGGGGCAGCCAACGTAGTTGCTGGAGCCTCCTGGTGGCAGGCGTCTAGTGCAGTACTCATTCCATAGGAGGTGTACTTCCCTGATAAATCAGAATTGGAAATGGACTCAGAGAAGGGCATCCTCTAAAGAAGCTAGGAAAAGGGCTGGGACCTCATCACCCTTTCCTCATATGAGAGCTAAGGGGCCAGGGGAAGGGACTGTACCAGACATTATGAGCCCCAAGCCCTTTCCCTAGCTTCTTTAATGGACAGTGTGGAGGAGTGAGGAAAGGATTAAGGAAGGAATCATGTCCTGCAGTGTATGAGTTATTGCCAGATGGTTCCCAAATGATTTCATAAAGTTGCATCCTAATTAAGCCACATCCCTTGCATCTTGTATTTCTTCTCATGTATCTGGGACAGCAGAGAATGGGAGAGAGTGAACAACTGCAGTATAGAAATGGGTAAAACAGTTTTGAATATTTATCAATCCCACTCAAAAATGTAGACTATTTTTAGAACTGAATTCAAATCCAGCAAAGCAAAAAAAATCAGTTATTCGCACAGATCTACTCTAGAGCCCTCAGTTTATCATCTACAAGTTCCAGTCCCTTCTGACAAGGTTGACATATGCTACAGTATGCTGCTTGTCAGGACACTAGAGGGAGATGGTAGACATAAGACCAGAGACAAAGAGGACAGGACAGTGGGACTGCTTGAGTATGCTGTCTACATAAGCACATGGATCTCTGGCCCCACTCAGGAAGAACAGAACTGTGAAAGGATCTGGATAACGGCTGACTAAATTTAAAGTAATCTCCATGACTTCACCTTTAGATAGAGATTCAGTGGTTCCTGAAAGAGCCCCATCCTGTTGTTCCTTTATACAGACACTCTTACCTCCTCTCTGGACTCCCTTACCTTTGGCAACAAGTCCCTCTCTCTACAAGCTAGCCAACATTTGTTTTTAGTAACAGAATATTTAGTAGGCTTGTGGCACTCAATCTGCAAGGAAGCAGATTTGCCTTGATGATGATGATGAAGATTATGATTCAGTAGTCTTAGCTAACACATGATGTATGCTGGAAGTTAGTCTTTGTGCAACGGGATGCATTCAGTGGGGTGCTTGGTGTGTGTATGTGGGAGAGATTTCCAAATTGACTGTATAGAGGGAAGACTATACAGAAATTATTTTGAGATTTCAATATCTAAAACAGAATAGACACATGAATAACTTGCTACATTTTTGAGTCTCTCTCTCCCTCTCTCTCTGCTTGTGGATATTTTCCAGCAACTCTCAATTTCCTTGGAATTATTAGAATATATTAAAAAACTATATGCTATAGTGTTTTTATGCCTTGAACTGCTCATAAATATTGGAAATTCAAGCTATGCTGACAACTTTTGATTGATCAGATAAATCACAAGAGCTGGTCAAAATATTTCTGACAGTTTTCCAATGGAAAATGAAGTTTCACTAAAATACAAATGTTTTATAGGAACATGTTGATTTCAACAATATTTTTGATGGGAAAGAGTTGTAACAAATTGGTTTGACTTTCTCATTTCATTTACATATTTCTATTATATTAAAATATTAATTTTAATGTTATATTATACTTATATTAAATAGCAAATAATTTTCTTATATACAATATACACAATATATTGTGTTTCAACATTATCCGTATGAAACAATTCGAGAGTCTCATATAGAAAATTTTGGAAAAAAAATTAATTCTGCAGGAAACGTTGGCTTTTCACTCTGATTTAGAATAAAAAGAAGTTTGAAGTGTTGGAATTTCAAATGGAATGGAAATCACCTCCTTTTTTCTGTTCCCTGAATAGATACACATGTAAAGCACTTCCAGTGCAAATACACATATAAATTGAACATTTGTTTTCAATCGTATTGAGGTATGTGACATAGAAATTCACTGTCTATTGACGTTTTTGCCAGTAAAGAGGTTTGCTCCAATATTCATATTAAAAAGGGGAGCAAGCATGGCTGGATGTAAATTCATTTTAAGAACATTAAATAGTTACTGAACAACTTCTGTTCTAAACTGGATCCCTTTTCAGGTTCATTGATAAGACCAGAAGATGGAAAGGGGAATTATTTAGTCACACCCAAATTCATGACTGCAAACTATAGCCTCAGACCTCCCCCCCCTCTGACAAATAAAGATATAATGATTGAAAAATGCCTTCCTTTCCATACCTTTTGAATACACAAATGCTTTTATTTGAAAATAAAATCTTTATAGGGAAGACAGGGACACATCATGCTAGGTAATTGTAAAATGCAACATTATTCCTCAGTCATCTTATTATCAGACATCGCCTTATTTCTTGGAAATTGCCATATAAAAACAAGATATCCTACATATAATGGAGATGGTTGAAAAAATTTAATCCAATCTCAATCTTAAAGACAAATATCTCTATAATTTATCAGCATGTTACTTATTTTCTACCCTTCAGTCACTCCATTTAATATCCATAAATCTGTCATTCCATTTCTTAACATGGCTTCTGCCAAAACCTCTCATTTCTCTATAGCCATTTACTTTAAATTGTATCATGTATTGCATAGGAAATGAGCTGTGCTGCAGTGGGGTGGGAGACAGAAAAGTAGGTGGAACAAAAACTTCCCTTTATTGAAGATCCCCCCAGGCTGAATTTTCTGACTGTTGCCAATTTCATAGCATTTACTATCCGCATTCCTTTCATTTTTACTGACTCCATAAGTTTGCCATTTTTAAATTCTATGAAAGTAATCTCCTGGATGTAAATAACTCCAATGAAGATATTTCTTTGTAAATTAATATCACTCAGATACACACCACTACCAACTTATGAATATGTATTCCATCCAAAAACCTATATAATAATATTATTGCATGATTAACCACGCTAGAGCTCAGGGAATTATTTTAAGGTTGTAGGGGCCCTTATATAATGAGTAATGATAGAGTTTTAAATCACATGTTGTGTGTCAAATACATTACCAACAGTTCTTCTTAGGGCCCTGTTTGATCAGTACCTTACTCTACAGGTAGTCCCACTGGACTCAATATAAGGGCTGCAAAATCATGTTCTTAGATGCACATTTGGCCTTCTTTAGTGTTGTGACAGAAGTTACATATTTTAGAGAAAAATGTATTTTATAATTTCAGGCCCAGATCCTGCTAGCATGTATGCACCTGAGTAACGATATAGATGCACATTGCCCTGCTGAACTCAATAGCACAAGTTATGTATGAAAATTGCTCAGGTACATAAGTGTTTCCAGGATAGTGACTTTTACCAGCAGACATGAATGGAAATGTACTAGCATATACAGTGTAGGCTAAGTCTGCAGTTATGTGAGCTTCATAGAATTGAACCTTCAGGTTTGGCTTCTGCTTGAAAATAAACTATACTGTACTACCCATTGTTACATTTACTCTGTAGTATATTGTATAAGAATATGTATACTGTTTATTGTACATGCAAGTGACTTTAATGAACTTTCTGGCATATACAGGGTAAGTAGTACATAGCACAAGATACTACACATATGAATCTAAGAATGTGCAAGAACTGTATATTTTGTGAAGTATATTATTTGAGAAATAGTAGGTGACCTTGTGATTGAATACTATATTACAATGCATATGCACAAAGGCAAAATTAAGGTTGCCCTTGTCACCTGAATGTGTGATTTGCTGAGAATTTTGAGTGCTTACCCATGCAAGCTTAAAGTTATCTTTATGTTTTTATTTTAACGTTATTCCCTAGGTATAGGTTTAAAAGAGATTGGGGGAGGGATTGGGGGGGCACTTGAGTTGGTGGAGGAAGTGATGGAATTTCATACAATAGATTTTATTTTATGGGGGGGGAAAATCCATAGTGTGGACCTATTTGGGTGCACACTGCCGGAATCCTCTATCCCAAACAATTTACAATTCCTATAGGACCAAGAGTCCTTTTAGTACAGTGGATCTCAACCTTTCCAGATGACTGTACCCCTTTCAGGAGTCTGATTTGTCTTGAGTACCTCCAGTTTCACCTCACTTAAAAACTAGACATAAAATCAGACATAAAAATGCAGAAGTGTCATAGCACACAGTTACTGAAAAATTGCATACTTTCTCATTTTTACCATATAATTATAAAATAAATCAATTGGAATATAAGAATTGTACTTACATTTGATTGTGATACTGAGCCTTATATACATTTTTCACTTGTGAGCCTTGTCTGAAGGTCACGCCTGCCACCCAGGGCTGAAACATGTAACTTAGCTTTGTGGGGGGCCCCCTATGGTATGGGGCCCCAGGCAGTTGCCCTGCTTGCCCCTCCTAATGCCAGCCCTGCATTTGCACCCCCCACCCAACCCATCCCATGACCACCTTCGGGGCTGGAAGCCCCAGGTTGAGAAACACTGATCTAGATGAGTTGAGTACCCCCTGGAAGACCTCTGAGTACCCCCAGGGGTACACATACCACTGTTTGAGAACCACTGCTTTAGTGTAACTTAGGAAGCATGTTGCATATCTTAGGCAGCTTTTAGGTTACAAAGTATGCAATAAGTGCAGTCCTGACCTACTCACTGCTCAATTTTTTTAACGATGTGGTCAAGATAGCCATATCCATACGCATTTACATGGGACTTACTTGCATTTCTAACTATGCTAAAAAAGTAATTAAAAATAATTTCAATGACCTATTCATACATGAAGTGTGATTTTCAAGCATTGAAAAGTCAAATCAAAACCATTTCTCTCTGAAACATGCAAAGGCATTTCTCCTAAATGAAATCTATTTTCATGACACATTTAATCTTCTACTCTACCTTGTTTTGAGGCTAGAATTCTTTTTAAAAGATCACAATCTTCTAATAAACTGCAATGTTATACAGTATTTTTTTCATTTTTCACATACTCCAAAATGTCTATATTATGTTTGATGAAACTTAAATAGAGAAAAAAAAACATTTTCAGGCAGTGAACAAGCCAAGAAGATCATTATCTTATCAGTGAAAGTTATAAGGGCTAGATTGGGAATGTTTATGCAGCCTTAAGAATAGCAAAAGCAGCCACATTGATTCTGTAAGAGAGCCTGAACTACATTGTTTGAAGAAGCTTTGCTGAACAAATGAATATTTAACTAGTAATGTTTTCCAGGACCTTTTACTCTTGAAGTGATGATGTATATTGATCCAGCCTGTTTGTGTTCAAGAACATGGTAAGAACGTAATTGAGTAACTAAGGAAAGCAGTAGCTGTGTACTGCTTATTGAACAAGCAGCAGTTAAAAAAGAGTAATGATAAACATTTAAATTTTAAAAAATACAAAGAATCGTATTCCTTCAACTATTTAAATTATCCTCCGAGTTGTCATTTGTATGAATTATACTTAGCTCTTTGGAGCTAGAGGGCGCCTGTGTGTTACAGTAATGCAAATGACTAATAATAGTCATTATACTATATTTTACTGTTAGAATTAGGTTTAGGCCATTTCCAATTTTAATATTTTAATTGTTCACCCATTGTGTCAATTTAGGTTTTTTTATGTTACCTTAGGCTCTGCTCAAAACTGTGGCCCAGTCTAAAAAAACAAAGGTGAAGAAATATTCCTTCTGCTCTACAATGTACCTCCTTTCAAATAGGCATGAAAAGTGTCCTCTGTCTCAGGCATGTCTACACGTACACCGCTGCGCCACTGCAGTGTGTGTGGCATGCTCTCCCGACAGGAGAGAACTCTCCCATCAGCATAAAAAACCCACTTCCACGAGCGGCATAAGCTATATCGGCAGGAGAACCTTTCCCATCGACATAATGTTGTGCACATGAATGCCTATGTTGGTGTAACTTATGTCGCTCATGGGGGGCGTGAAATATTCACACCACTGAGAGACTTAAGTTTTTCCCGACATAGGCTATAGTGTAGACATAGCCTCAGGGAAGGCCACAGTGAGTTGTAAGACTTTCTCAGAAAGGGCTCAAAGAAGCTATAAGACTCAGCACTAAGGAGATGTGAGAGTAGCACCAAGAAAATCAAGGCCAGATTTTCAGAACTCTGGTTGTACCTATTGGGTTCCGGGAAGTGGAAGCCCACCCACTGCTAAAGGATCCCCCCCACAGCCTAAGGGGAGGATCTACAGGACCTGGAAACCAACTGATTTTGTGGGACAACTAATGAAATAACAGGACTAGGAGTGCGGTCACAGGGTCAAAAGAAGGGAAACCTGACGGGGACACCGAGCAGAGAACCCCGGACAGCGCCCACTGCTCCTCAGAACTCTGGTTATAGATAGGCATTAAAATCAGTGGAAAAAACCTAGGTGATGTCCAAAGGTCTGATTTCCTACGGACGTTTGCCCAAGGAAATACACAAGACCAGACTCAGAGAAGATAAAAATACAAAAAGAACAAATCTAAAAGCAAAGCCAGAAAGAAAACAAAGGACAGAAAGAAAATGCCATTGCACATTAAATGCACTGTTGCTCTTCTTGTTCCTGAAGTTACATTCTATATTATAAGAATTATATTATATTATATTGCAATGGAGGAATAAAGGCGACATACCTGACCACTGATGCTCATTTTATTGAGATGTTTCTGAAATTATTTTCCCCTGAACAGTAGGGTGAAATACTTTTAGTTTTATTTAATGCCTGTGCTGTAAAAATAAAAGCTTATTCCTTGAACATGCCAACACCTTTCTTGAGGCTTTGCTAAGACTTCAGAGAAGCAAACATGAAGTACAGTGAAAAGACTCAGTCAAGGATGAGGTGTCCTTGAAGGAGTGCCAATTCAAATTTATTTATCCCAGAAAATTATAGTAATTTTAAAATCATAAGTTTACTTGACATGTCTGTTTTCTGTTCTTTATGTAAGTCTGATAACACCTTTGAAGATAACCTGTCTGTGCCATTAAACACTAGGTATCAACACGTACCACCTTGATACCTTCACTTAACTCACTGAAGAAATATTTGTGGATTATACACTGCACTGTCAGAGACAGGATACTGGGATAGATGGATCATTCCTGTGTTCTTATGTGATAAATAGAACTGCATAAATCATTTGTACCAGGTAGAGTCATGCAAGTATCAGGTCCCCAGGGAGCATAAGTGAAAAAGAAATGAGTTTCATAGGGTGTCCATATTTCCCTATGCTGAATACGGGACACCTGGTAATCAGTCATACAAATGTTCAAATTAACATCAAGTTGACTGAGCCCCTGTTAAAATGAAATACTGCGTAGTTGGATTATTTTTATTTACCTTCTTATCTTTAAGACTTTAGGGTTCACACGTGGAGGGGTGACACACACACACTCCAATACACCTCTCTCACAAAAAGGGGGTGGCTGACTGACCCGACCCTCCCTGCCCAGAGCTCTCCACCCTCCATGCCTTGCTGGGCCCCCAGGATGGACCCGCCTCTCCTGGTTCCTGGCACCGCATCTTCCTGAGGCAACACGTGGGGGGCTTCAGCGAATCCCGCCAGAGAGGTGGCTCAGCAGGAGAGGGTGCCTAGAGGACAGAGCCCTCCCTGGGGGCAGGACTCGGGGGAGGGGAGTGGCAGTGGAGAGCATGCTAAGCCCTTGCCCAGGGGGTGCTGTGGAGACTGCAGGGTCAGGGCACGAACAGGCTGGAAATTGCTTCCCCCGCCCCGCCACTCCAGAGCTTAGCTGAGAGGAAGAGAGGTTTCCCCATGCCAGTGCTGTGCAAGGGTTTGGCACATGCAGGCCTCTGCTCTTCCTGGCCAGCGCCCCGGGCCAGAGGGTCTTGGGCTTTCCCAGGGCGCCAGCCCAGCCAGAGGCAGTGGGGGAAGGAAGGAGCCTGCCAGCCAGGCTGTTTGTGAGCTGAGCACTCCGACCAGGGGCTGGTTCTCTGCACAGCACTGGGAGTGGGACGTGCCCAGCCAGGGGGGATATGGAGGAGCAGTGGGGCTGAGGGAAGGTGAAGGGGCAAAGCCGGGAGAGGACAGCGAGAGGGGAAGCATGTAAATAACTGATAGGTGGGCAGCAGAAGCGACACGTAACCGGCCTCTGCCTAGCGCCTGCCCACACTCACCAGCCACCGCAGCTCACAGCCAGTGCCAGCCGAAAATGGGACAGGGGGCAGGGCCCTGCTGGCCAAGAGCCGGCACGCAGTGGGGGCTGTGCTGAAGGACCAGCATGGGGAGCGGCCGGCCCCGTGCGCTGCATCTTCACCCCGCCACCAGTCTTGCCATCCCCCTACTCACCGCTGGTGGGCGGGCAGCTGGTGAAAATACAGGACAATTTGCTCGTTTTTAATTAAAAGTTGGGACACCTGCAGGAGGACTTAAATACAGGACTGTCCCTTTAAAAATGACACATCTAGTCACTCTAGGGCTTCATCAAGTTTCAAATTATGATGGCCTAAGCAAAGCGCACAGCTTGATTCCTTATCATCATGTTCCCATTACGCCTCTGGCGTTTAGGGCAGCGACAAAGCTTCTCCACTTCTATCTGTTTCTGGCAAGTCTTTCGATGGTTCTCCAGCTGTGCCCCAGATTTTTCAGCTCGGTTTCCACAGCTCTTCGTTGTTTTCGGGAGGCCTCGTTTTTACTTGCCTTCAGGTTTCCATCTTATTGCTAGTCTGGTGATGGAATCAGTTTCCATCAGAAGCACATGGCCAATCCATCCCCAACGCCTGCTGGCAATGATGGTGCTCATATCCTCTTGGCTGCATTGTGTCAATAGATCTTGGTTTGAGATTGTTCTGGGCCAAAAGATACAGAGGATTTTTCTGAGGCAGGTTGTATGGAATGAAGACAGTTTGGACATGTCATACTTTCTCATTCCCCAGCATTCTGCACTATAAAGTAATGTTGAAAGTACGCAGCGCTGATAAATCTTGAGTTTGGTTTTGGTGTTGTATTTTGATGATTTCCAGACTGTATTTAAACTCCTGAAGGTGTTCCTGGCTTTATTTATTTTGTTCGGGATGTCCTGGCTTGTTCCACCATCCTGGCTGATGGTGTTGCCCAAGTATGTGAATGTTTCTACATTGGTGAGAACATAATCCTCTATCCATACTGGTAATGGTGAGGCAATATTTAATGTCATGATATCTGTCTTATTGCGGTTGATTTTCAGTCCAATTTGCTAGCTGAATGCATTGAGTCGAGTTGTTTTTTCTTGTATATGGTGTTGGGTCTTGTATATGGTGGTGGAGAGCGAGATCATCTGCGAAGTCCAGGTCTTCAAGGGATGAGGCATTTAATGCCTCTTCACATGTCTTCTGGTGTATTCTGCATTACTCAGTCAATGGCAATGTTGAAGAGGATTGAAGACATGACACACCCCTGATGTACTCCTGTTTTGACTTCAAAACTGAGCTCACTGTGATCAACACTACATGTAAAAGTCGAAATAAAAGCTTTTGATGATGTTTATTTTACGGAGAAGGATTCCATATGCCTGCAGAATGCACCATAGGCTGGTCCTGTGAATGCTACTGAAAGCCTTCTCAAAGTCTATGAAGTTTATGTAGAGTTGCCGTTGCCATTCTAAGCACTGTTCTATTATGTTTCGTAGAGTAAAGATCTGGTCTGTACATCCACCCCTTTCTAAAAACCGGCTTGCTCTTTTCTGAGAATGCTATCAACTGCCTCTGATATACGCTGGACTATGATCTTACACAATACTTTGCTTGGCACAGATAAAAGTGTGATACCACACCAGTTATTACAATCACAGAGTTCCTTTCTTTGGTATCTTCACTATAACCCTATTGGTCCACTCATCTGGCACTTTTTCCCTTTCCCAGACTGAATAGAGGGGCCAGGATAGATGCTGCTAACTCAGGATTTACCTTGAACAATTCTTCATTCAAGTTATCCTTGCTAGGAGCTTTCCCATTTTTAAGGATTTGATGGCTTGAATGATCTCTCTGTGTTGATATCAAGATCTTCTTCTGCCTCCTGGATGTTTGCTTTCTCTTTAGGTGGCTCTCTGTTCAGCAATTCTTTGAAATGCTCTGTCCAGTGCATTTCTTGTTCTTTTTCTGTTGTTAGTGGGTGGCCTCGTTTGTACCTGATGAGAGTGTTTGTTGGTGTCTGCCGTTTACCACTGATAAGCCGCATCATTTTGTAGATGGTTCCTTGTTCACCACGAGCAGCTGCATCCTCTGCTTGTGTTGCCAGATTATCAGTCTGATGCCATTTGTCCGCTCTCACAAGGCGTTTGACCTCCCGGTGTGCCTTGCTATACTGCTTGTAGTATTTGTTCTTTAGCTTCTGGGATTTTGTCTTTTTTTCTTCAGGGCTCATCTGGTTTCTACGGTGTTCCATGTGCTGGGTGTAATCCACTCCTTCCTTCTCTTCTGCCTGTAGTCTAGACAGGCTTCACTGCTCTGTTTATAAATTGCTGTTACTTTCTGCCACTTCTTGTTGATCTCCTCATTTGCATTCGCCTCCTCTTTTTCAAGGTCTGCAAGTACCTGAAACCTGTTCTTTAACTGCAGAACAAAGGCTTTCTGTATTTCAGGGGACTTTAACTTGTCAATAATAATGTCTATGTCCCTTGTTTGGTGGACCTACACTTCTCAGTTTTAGCTGGATGGTGATCGCTGCCAACATCTACACCCCTTCTCACTTTCACATCTGTCAGTGAGCGTTGCCATTTGCCATTGATCATCATATGGTCAATCTGGTTCTTATCTCTGACACTGGGAGAACACCATGTCAGCTTGTGAATTTCATAATGTTGAAATAGGGTTCCGCCGATGACTAGGTCATTCATGTTACAGAAATCCACAAGCCTCTCTCCATTTTCATTCATGGTGCCATACCCATGTCTTCCCACTGCTTTGTCGTTGCTTGTGTTGTTCTTATCAACCTTGGCATTCAGGTCTCCCATGACGATAGATAGGTTGTGGCACGGTACTCTCTCTAATTCCGCCTGTAATGTAAGGTAGAATTTGTCCTTTACTTCTTCATCACTGTCATTTTTCTGAGCATAGCACTGGATCAGGGTGATATTATTATGTTTCCCTTTCAGTCTGGCTCTCATAAGTCTGCTGCTGATAGACTTCCATTCAAGCAGGGAATGCTCCACTCCCTTCTTCTAAAGGATGGCAACACCCTCATGGTGTTGCCCATCATCCCGTCTAGAATACAGCAAAGTTTCTCCCAAGGCTGCTGTTAATCTTCCTGATCCCATCAATCTGCTGTCGCTGACACCCAGGATGTGAATAAGTATGGTTCCTTAGGTAAAAGCACAGGTTTCAGAGTAGCAGCTGTGTTAGTCTGTATCCGCAAAAAGAACAGGAGTACTTGTGGCACCTTAGAGACTAACAAATTTATTTACTCAAATACATTTGTTAGTCTCTAAGGTGCCACAAGTACTCCTGTTCTTTTTGTAAAAGTACAAAGGAAGAGGGTGGGAAAGGAACAGAGTCACCGGAGTGAGCTTTTTACTAGCCTCTGCTCCCCTAGCACTGACTACCTTCTTGTCTCAAGACCTATTGCTAGAGGGCACAGAGAGACTGAGCTACCATTCCAGCCTACAGGCTGAAATAAAGGCCACAGGGGGCTGAACTGCAGACCCATGGCCTGTCCAGAGGTTGGAGAGTGTTTGAATGTCATTGTCTCATCCCCGTACATTCTCTGATTCAGCAGTCCATACTTATTCAGCAAAGCAGTTAAGCGAGTGTTCAAAGTTAAGCACATGCTTAAGTACTTTGCTGAACAGAAATGGACATAAGTCCACACTTAAATACTTTGCTGAATTGAGGCCTTAGCATAAAGCTGATGACATTGATATTGGTTCCTCCCCTGAAAAATTCCTATCTAAATGAATAAGATAGTGAGAATATGAGTAAGGGAATGAGAATACTGCAGACAGCACATTAACATAAATATAGAAAAATATCTATTATAATATAATATAATAGGGTAAAGAGTAAAACATTGATTATAGATCAAAATATCAATAACAGAATCAGTGCAAAGGATAAAACAACAGTGATCTGCAATCTGCGTTCCCAAACCTCTCAGTGAAACAGGGCCGGCTCCAGGGTTTTTGCCGCCCCAAGCAGCCACCCCCGCCCCCTCGCAAAACAAAAAACAAACAAACAAAAAAGCCGCGATCGCGATCTGCGGCACTTCGGCAGGAGGTCCTTCGCTCCGAGCGGGAGTGAGGGCTCCACTGCCGAATTGCTGCCGAAGAGACGGACGTGCCGCCCCTCTCTGGTGTGGCCGCCCCAAGCACCTACTTGGTAAGCTGGTGCCTGGAGCCGGCCCTGCAGTAAACTCAATTCAAATGTTGGGTGTTCAAGGAAAATGAAGATCAGACCTCTTAGAGTTAGTCATTTATACCAGTGTAACGGAAAGGAGAATCAGGCCTCATTTCTCCATTCACCACATTCATGTTTTCAGATGAATTTCATATTGGTTGTATGTATGTGTTTTTTTAAACATACAACTACTGTGATTTTTTTTATTGATCTATATTATAAATCTGTCTGGTCAGAGGCGAAAGGGGGCAATGATGCACACACAGATATCCCAGCATGATGACAAAGGAATAAGATGGCATAGTAACATATAGGAAAACAATGCAATTAAATCACTGATACCATGAGAACTTAGAAGTATGTTTATTACTCTCCAAATAACAGACATTCTTTCAACAGTCAATTACAGGCTTGGAAAGGTTCTTATTAACATCTTAGTTTATGAAATATGCAAGTAACTTGTTGTAACTACATCTTATCATAGAGTGCATGACAGATATGTACAGAAGCAAAGTATAACATACATATTTATAACTCATTTATATAGGATTTTGTAATAGTGTTATAAAACTGTCAGCCAAAAGCCAAACATGACAATAAAGTATTAGTGTGGCAGACTTACAATTGACAGTATATATTCCAAGTGATCTTTAGATGAGAATGAAAGAACTTCCAGGAAGGTATGTCGCAAGCTATGGTCAGGTACCCAAAGCAAAGGCAGATGCTGAAAAATTACCTGCTTGAAATACCCAAAACTTTTCAAGGGTATCCACAACCTCCCCTTACAGTATACAGCATACTAACAGGTTTGCAGAAGTAGGCCTGTACTCATGAGATTAGTTGCATGAGTAAAGCTTGCAGGATAAGACCCTACATCCTGATATTGCACAAACGTTGCCAACTTTGTTGTAACAGAGTTTGCATTTTCGTAATTGTTTTTTTTTTGTCTCCATGTAGAATTTCTTTGCCCGATGGCATGAAACATTATAAACAAGTTCTGGAGTTTGCTAGTCAAAAGGTCACATTTAGATGAAGAGTATACGAGCTTGCCAACGACCTAACATGGTGTTCCTCTCTTAGCTCAGCATTGTTTTTGAAAGGTTTTTCTGTAAAATTAATCTCACTTGCTTACCACCCAACCCGATCTTCTGCCTCAGAATAATAGAGGGAAGAAACAAGATGCAATATTTTGTTCTGTCTCTTGCCAGGCAGTGGAGTTTCTCCAATAAAATGCTCAGGTCACTTTCATTTTTATTACTGAAATAATAAACAGAGATATCTGAAAATTACACGCCACCCTCCCAGTTGGAAAAAAACAACCAAGATATTTCACTGAGTCTTAAGAAACTTAAAAGCAGAAAAGAAGCAGGTTTGGCAGAGCAAACTAACTTTAAAGGGTCGAAGTTTATTTCTAAATTGCTTTAAAAAAAACTCAAATGATAAATGATGCATTCACCAACCACAACTTTTTTTTTTTAAATGTCATCCTGCTGTCAGGGTGTGAACCTGATTGGTAGTAGCCTTAAAAAGAGTGTAGGGATTGTGTAATTGCTGACTGGTTCATATTTTTTTGATTACAACCACAACTATTAAACCTCACTAAAAAACTTCTGGGTGTCAGAGCAGAGATACATCCTGCAAGATTCATAGCTTTGCTTCTTAAATTCATACCACTAGACAGTAAATAAACTACAAGCCTAATCCAGCCTAATTACCAAACTATCAAAACTGACCAATGACTCAGAAATAATCTACATACTATACCTTGACTCTGACAGCTATCCACTAACATGTAGCTGTGAATGATAAACACTTTGGGTATGTCTACACTACAAAGTAAAGTCAATTTTATGTAAGTCAACATCGAGCCCGCGATTTAAGCAAGTCAATCTTGCATGTCCCCACTACGCTCATTGTGTTGGTGGAGTGCATCCTCAATAGCAGGGCTTGCGTCGATGCACAAGCGCTGCACTGTGGGTAGCTATCCCACAGTGCATGAAGCCAAGTGGAATGTTGGGTTGGGCTTGCAATGCCTCATGGGATCAAAACATTTGTGCAGATGGTTATAGGAACAAGACATTAGCCTCCCATGATGCACCTCCCTCCCTCACTGAAATCAACGGCAAAGAAACCAAGCCTTTTCCGTGCCTTTTTTCCTAAGCCTGGGTTACCCATGCAGACACTATAGCACAGCAAGCATGGACCCCGCTCAGCTGTACACTGTTGTGAGCATTACAAACACCTCACACCTTATCCTGCAGTATTTTCTCAGCTAAAGCACGAGCTGCTGCGCGGAACAATGTGATGCCACGCAAGCAGCCCTGTTGGAAGCCATGGAGCAGAGCAATTCACAGATGAGGCGACAGTCGCGCATCACCTTGACATGGTGGAGTGCCGCTTCTGGGCCTGGGAAACAAGCACTGATTGGTCAGATCGCATCATTACGCGGCTACGGGATGACAAGCAGTGGCTGCAGAACTTTCGAATGCGTAAGACCACTTTCATGGAACTGTGCGAAGGGCTTTCCCCAGCCCTGAAGTGTAGCAAGACTAAAATGAGAGCTGCTCTGACAGTTGAAAAGTGAGTGGCAATAGCTCTATGGAAGTTAGCAATACCAGACTGCTACCGATCATTGGGTAATGATTTCGGAGTGGGTAAATCTATCATGGGGTCTGTTGTGATCCAAGTTGCAAGGGCAATCAATAGACTTCTGCTAAAAAGGGTTGTGACTCTGGGAAACATGCAGGACCTAGAGGATGGTTTTTCTGCAATGGGGTTCCCTAACTGCGGTGAGGCGATAGACAGAATGCATATCCCTATCTTGGCACCAGACCACCTTGCCAAAGAGTACATAAACTGAAAGGGGTACTTCTCAATGGTGTTGCAAGTGCTGGTGGATCACAGGCGCTATTTAACCGACATCGATGCGAGATGGTGCATTGTTAGGAACTCGGTCTGTTTAGAAAGCTGTAAGCAGGGACTTTCTTTCCAAACTACAGAATAACTGCTGGTGATGTTGAAATGCCAATTGTGATCTTGGGAGACCCAGCCTACCCCTTGCTCCCATGGCTCATGAAGCCGTACACTGGCAGCCTGGACAGCAGTAAGGACTGGTTCAACCATAGGCTCAGCAAGTGAAGAATGGTGGTGGAATGTGCCTTTGGACGTTTAAAAGCCCACTAGCATAGTTTGCTTACTAGGTTAGACCTCAGTGAAAGCAATATCCCCATTGTTGTTGCTGCGTGCTCCATAATATCTGTGCAACAAAGGGAGAAAAGGTTCTGGCGGGGTGGGGGTTTGAGGCAGATTGCCTGGCAGCCAATTTTGAGCAGACAGACACCAGGCCAATAAGAAGAGTACATTGAGGGGCACTGCATCTCCGTGAGGCTTTGAAAACTCATTTTATCAATGATCTGCAGTAATGTGACACTTTTTTCTGTTGTTCCTTACCAAAAGCTGTCCCCTTCATGCACATACTCCCCTGTAAACTACACACCCGCTAACCACAGTTAGCTGAATGAATAAAGAGCCTTTTCTCCTCAATCCATTAAGTTTTTCACATACACTGAGAGACAGCAAAGAAAAGTAAGATAACCTGTGCGGTCCCTTGTGCAGGCTGTCGGACAGTGCAATCCTACATGCACTGAGCTCCATCTTGTCACTCTCGGAGGCACACATTAACTCATTGAACATGTCCTCACGAGTCTTCTTTTTCCACCTTCTAATCTGGGAATGTCTCAGTCCTGATGTGGAGGATGTGCCAACGGACAAGGTTTCAGCTGCAAAGGACACAAAGCACAAGAGTAGCATTGATAGTGCATACATTGTTTCTGGTGCAAGGTTAATTCTTTTTATAAAATAAACCCCCTCAAAGCACTTCCTTGCAAGACACAATGTAATCAGAACCACTGGCTATTGCAAGAGTCGGTTTGCTGCTCCAGTCATGGTAAGTAAGGCCATGAGGCATGGGCGAGAGGTCTTGTGCTGCAGCTTTTATGAAGACAGCCTTAGGATCAATGGTTCCAACCTCAGAAAACCCCCCTTTCCCCTAGCAACCTGGATGGCCCTTGAGGACAGGCACCACGGTAAAGCCCCACAAATAGTTTGATTGTTACAAAAGTGGCACTGGGTTGGGTGGAAGGGAGACAAACAGGAAGCATCACCACCACCACCACCCTTTTTAAAATGCTGATTGCAACATGTGGTGATCCCTTCTAACCACAACCAGGGCACGCTCGGGAAAGTGTGGTTGTGTGACCCAGAATTCACCAAACAGGGGTGGATTACTTGTCGAATTGCTTGTGGTTTAAGGGCTAGCATTTAAAACTTCCCCCGTTTCTCCCAGGTGACCATATGCAATATCATTCTCCTAAGAGTAACAGAGGTGGAAAGGGAGCAGATGCTGCAAGTATCTGGGTATAGACCTGGTCCTTATGCTGCAATGCTGTGTGTCACAATGATGCCAGCAGAGTTAATACTGCAGTGGCTTGGGAAAGTGTCCTACCGTAGTGGACAAAATAAGGCAGCCCTTCCCAGAAACTTTCTGCAAAGGATTGCAGAGTACCTCCATGAAAGCTTCCTAGAGATCTCCATGGAGGATTCCAGGACCATCCCCATGCACATAAACAGTCTTTTTCAGAGAGCACCCTCTGCGTAGCTGGAGTGGCCACCGCTAATCACTATACCCATATTTTTATTCAGAGTCAACATTAAAAATAATAGCATGTATCCCCTAGAGTGTGATTGGAAATGTGTACTCACCAGAGGTACCTTCCCCGGCATCATGCTCCGCTGACAATTGGTCCTGTGAGGGGATGGGCTCCAGACTTGAAAAAGGTTCTTGGCTGTCGGGGAGAATGAATTCTCCACTTGCCTGCTTCATATTCTCCTCCTCCTTCTAGTTGTTGCCCAAGGTTGCCAAACAGGAAATGAAAATTCAAAAGTTCCCAGGGCTTTAACAGGAAGGAGGCTGTTTCCTCTGTACCTGGCTGAAGTGCAGTGGAGTTGAAAGTACTCTCCAGAACGGTCACACCAGAGCACTGTGGAACACCTCTTGGAGGCCAATTCATTTGAATTACACAATGCAGTTTCTACACTATCCCCATGTCAACGCGTGGATGTCGACTGAAGCGCTACGCCTCTCGCAGAGGTGGAGTACAGAAGTCGACTTTACAAGCCCTTTAGGTCAGTGGAAGGGACTCAGTAGTGTATACACATACATTATTAACTCGACCTAATGTGGCATATGTTGACCTAACTTTGTAGTGTAGACCAGGCCTTACAGTACAGGGCTCTTTCTGTCACTCTGCTAGATCAAGGTTGCAAGCATGTTTTGTGTCTGTATTGTATTATTAATGAAAGCTGCTAGAGATGATTTGTGTGGTACAGTAGTGTCATCTCTTGATTGATGTGGGTGAGTAAATGAAAAAGTGAATCTGAGTCATTCTGGTATTTATACAGCAAATGAAATGACTTCCTGCCCACAAAACATTGATACCATATGGCAAGTTTGTTAAAAGCCATTCCAATTATTTTCAGTTAGGAAGGTCGGTGTGTGTGTGTGCGCGCGTGTGTGCAAGAGAGAGAGAGAGAGAAAGAGCCTATAAAAACTAGCTAATTATCACTTGTCACCTTAGTGCCTGCAGCTTTTTGAGAAGTGTACTTTAGTAACTTGATGGCCATTTTGTTGTAGGCATTATTTCTGATTAGCTACATTACAAAGTGTGGTTTTATTACTTAAAAAAATAATTAAAGGGTTGTTAGCTACCTGGTCTAACTGCAGCCTATGTGGGTTAATCTGGGGAGAAGAGGTTGGGATTAAATGTAACATAGATAAATTCTTTTGGGTTGGGGATTCCCATGTTAAAAAAACATTACAACATTCCACAGCAATGGTACAAAGCAAGGCCTTTTTCTAATACTGATACTGCAATGCTTTGGAACATTATTGTAGAATACTATAGTATATTACAGGGGTTATGTGTAATCTCTTTCCATAAAGAGGGTTTAACTAAATAGTCAAGGGCTCTTCTAGGCGAGCATACAGACTGTCAGATAGAACATAAAAACAGGCAGAAAACTATATCTAACAGCAAGGGACAAAGGTCACGGAGTAAGTAAGAGAAAAGGGAAGTCTAAAGCAACACTGCACAAAATCAGGCTCTAAAAGTAGAAATTAGGACATGGAGGGACAGATCATTGGCCTAGCTCTCTGCTTTTTGCTGCTCAACTAGCACAAAGAAAATCATCATGCCTGCTAAACAAGCTGGAGGGATCCATGGATGATGTAGGGACGATGAAACAAAGTGAGAAAAAATTATTAGTAGTAATAAAATTAGAAAAATAGGGGGTTAAAACCTTTTCTTTGCTTCTCTCTTTTATCCTTCTGTTATTGACTTCAGTGGGGCCAGGATTTCAATCTCAGTCTTCGGATCTGGTGCTTCTCAGAACAACCAAGATGTGTACAAATAGCCTGCTAATGCAAACTCTGCTTGTGGCACATTCCTGCATTATTTCAATCAGGAGAGGGTGAAAAGGATTTTGTGTCATGAGAATGGCGGTGCACACACACATATGTGCTTGTTATTTAGGCTCTAGTTAGTTGTGTGCCGAGGACGCTGGGACAGGAATAAACATTATTTAAAATTGTTAAGAAGGGCTTGGTGTTGAAGTAGACAGATAATGGTGGTGCTGCCTTAGGCTCTTTGTTTTGGCTCACAGAAGGTGTTTGCTGTAGCATACTTTCTGCACAAACTAAACTTCTGGGAGGCAAAACACAAACATCGTACTCACACATTTGTACAAATGTATTTTTTTAAAATAAGGGGCCTGATTTTCAAAGAGGAGAGCATGCAGCTGGGACCAGCTGGACAAGAAGAATTCTGTTTTGTGAACAACGTCAAGGTTTTGATATTTGCTTTCATACTGCATTGGAATGAAACCAGGAGCTTTCCAAAAATTTCACATCATAAGAGAGACCCACCCCAGAAGATCCAATAGCCCAGGGCCTGATTCAGAGCATGACCTTGAATCTGGGTCTCCCACATCCCAGGTGAGTGTCCTAGTCACCAGTCACTTGATTATTATGGGGACAATCTCTCTCTCTCTTTCTCTCTCTCAAAATTCCATCCTGGCCTTGAGAAAATGTTACTGAAAATTATACACTTCCACAAAAAGTTTTGGTTCTCACAAAAAAAACACATTTTTGTTAAAAAAATTCCTGACTAGCTCTATCCACAACAGGTCCCATGGAAATCAACCGTCCTTTAGGTATCTAAATCTGGATTTGGTCGCCTAACTTTCGGAACCCAGTTTCTGAAAATCTTGATTGAAAGAACCTAATAGAGACGTTTTTAGTTCTTTGTAGTTCTATAGACTTGACTTTGCCTTATATGCCAGTTACAGTCTTTACAACGGCAATGACATACATATACATAGTAAAACCATGATTACATCAGTGACTCAGTTCTTCATCCTTTCAAGATATATCTGTGATGGGTTGGATCACAGAAACCCCCTTGGGAGCTGCCACCTGATGTACCAAGACTACCCCTGTTTCTGTTTTCCCTGCCAGCTCAGGACTCCAATACCTTGTCTTGCTGAGCCAGACACTCCCGTCTGCTCCAACACAGACCCGGGGTCTGAATAACTTGCCCCAAAGCTGCAAGTTTACCTGAAAACAGCTCACAGAAGTGTGCTTGTCTTTAGCACTTAGATGCCCAACTCCCAATGGGGTCTAAACCCAAATAAATCCGTTTTACCCTGTATAAAGCTTATGCAGGGCAAACTCATAAATTGTTCGCCTTCTATAACACTGATAGAGAGATATGCACAGTTGTTTGCTCCCCCAGGTATTAATACATACTCTGAGTTAATTAATAGGAAAAAAGTGATTTTATTAAATACAGAAAATAGGATTTAAGTGGTTCAAAGTAGTAACAGACAGAACAAAGTAAGTCACCAAGCAAAATAAAATAAAATGCGCAAATCTATGTCTAATCAAACTGAATACAGATAATCTCACCCTCAGAGATGCTTCAGTAAGCTTTTTCTAAGACTGGACACCTTCCAGGCCTGGGCACAATTCTTTCCCCTGGTACAGCTCTTGTTCCAGCTCAGGTGGTAGCTAGGGGATTCTTCATGATGGCTCCTCTCCCGCTCTGTTCTCTTCCACCCCTTTATATATCTTTTGCATAAGGCGGGAACCCTTTGTCCCTCTGGGTTTCCACCCCCCTCACTGGAAAAGCACCAGGTTAAAGATGGATTCCAGGTCAGGTGACATGATCACATGTCACTGCAAGACTTCATTGCCAATTTGCCAGCACTCACATATACAGGAAGACTAACAGGTAAACACAGCTATCTGCAGACAATGGTCCTGGTTAATGGGACTCATCAAGATTCCAAACCACTATTAATGGCCCACACTTTGCATAATTACAATAGGCCCTCAGAGTTATATTTCATATTTCTAGTTTTAGATACAAGAGTGGTACATTTATACAAATAGGATGATCACACTCAGTAGATTATAAGCTTTGTAATGATGCCTTACAAGAGACCTTTTGCATGAAGCATATTTTCCAGTTACATTATATTCACTTATTAGCATATTTTTATAAAACTATTCCAGTTACATTATATTCACTTCTTATTATGTTTTTATAAAACCATATAGACTGCACAACGTCACAATATCAATTACATTTCATGCAGTTTCCTCTATGGGGATCTTTCAGGATAAAATGTAAGGTTTTATTTGTCTCTGCGACCATTTGAAAATCATACTAGGGATAGATCAATTAAATTAAATTTATTTGAATGAACCCAAAACTCAAACACTCATAACCACCACAGCTGGTTTTAATGCAAAATCATAGATCTGGTCTTCTTGAAACGTGGCCCAGGTTCACTGAAACAACTGGAAACCACAGCAAATTTCTCAGTGAAGCTGGGCTTCCCTTTCAGTTTATAACAAAACCTGGTGAGATCCACATTACTTTGTGTCATAATGAAAGTTCTATAACCATAGCAAAAGAAAAAATATCCAAGAATATATGTATTTCTGAATAACTTAAACCTAAAAATGGTGAGGTATGGCTGCACCAGAATATAATACAGCATTCACTCCAAATAAATTAATTACATCATTTAGCAAAGTAGCACATTACTTTCTTTGCAACCTTCAGAAGAGCAGAGCAGTAGAACTGGTTTAGTCAGCTCATCTGTTTTAAATAACTGGAAAGAGACTTGGGGTGAATTTTACACCATCTACTCAAGGCTCAAGTAACAGGCATTGTTCACAGTACTACTTAGAGGTATATGTTTTGACATTTTCTATGTATGAAGAAAACCACAGTAGTTCTTGAGAACCAGGATTTCAAAAGTAACTGTTTCATATCCCATTTAGTATTTGTACTTACATCAGACTACTTCACAAACATAAATATTGAATCTGGGGACTACGGAACATGGAAGTTTCCCAAAGTTTCACAGCAACCAAAACTCCTAGACTAAATCATTTTGATTCATCATGGGAAAATTAGATGTTTTAGCACTGAGATTTTCATTTTCTAATTTTGAAGAAATTTCCCCATACATGAGATATTATTCTTACAATATAGTCACTAAGAAGTAAAAGGCCTAAAAGGCAAGATCCGCTTTGTTTTGTTAATAAAAGTGAGTGATTTTGAGTGCATCAATCTTTGGGTGCCCAATTTGAGCATCTAAAATGGACCTGGTTTTCAGAGGGGATGTGCTCAGAAATCTTGAAGATCAGGTTCCTTTAAAATGTCTCAATTTGGACACCCAGAAAAATAAACACCCACCCACCCTTGGAAATCTTTACCATAGCTTGTATATACACAGATGTAAATTTATATCACCAATATTTAATTTTACAGATGGGCCTTGAGCTGTTAAAATCTGTTCCAGAACTGGATTTCTCCATCACTCAAACGTGGATCCAGGATTTTAATCTGGCCCATTATAAGCACACAGTAGGGGTCAGTCAAAAAATTCAAAGTGGATTCAGATCCCAGTCCCTCATCATAAAGCTTGGGTGTTTGAATCATCTCTGCTTATTTCCCCTTCGAGTTATCAGCACATTGTGAAACCACTAAAGACCAAACAAAAATGGTTATTAATCTTTTAAGCCAGTTTATACAGTGTTCAGTGAGCTAATATCTCAGAATGTAGAGACAGATCACATCCCTGCAGAACTGTATCATTAATAAGAGACATTAAAATAAAACTAAGCCAGATGTCCAAAATAGGGCAAACCTAGGCTAAGAAAAAATACAACTTGGTTAGATAGACAAAAGAACAATACATGAGAGAAAATTTAAACCAGCCCAGTAGAAGAGATAAGCAAACCAGCTGAGATGAAATAAGAATTGGTCTTGACTATTTTCTCAAGGCTTGCACCAAACCATTTTGAGGTTCAGGAATGTGTGAACACTTAGGACTAGGACTTAGGAGCCTAACTGCCTCTTTAGACACCTAACTCCAACACTGAGCCACCACTGATGCCATAAACTCATATGGACCCAGAAACCACCAAGCAGCTGTTGCCTAACCTTGTTGGAGCCTAAATTATCAAAGCACCTAAGATTCTGCCAGTGGGAATGTGCAAAACCACCTGAGTCCTGACACTATTCAGCTGTTTGATACCCTAGCTCATGCCTAAGCCCCAGTAGGATTCTCAAACTAGGTATTCACCTAGATGGACTGCAATTGTGCCAGGCTGCCATGCATGACTGCAAGATCAGGGTCCACTAATCCTAACTGAATCTGAATTTATGCTAATATAGCTGAGGGTCAAGAAAAGAGAGAAAATAGGGGGATCTTCCTGTTACCTGCTTTTCCGTCTCCTGCCTCTCCTCTACTCTTCTACATATAAGCTTTTAGACCCTTTTAGTGTTGCTAAGACTCAGCAGACCAAATTCAGAATTGATGTGCAAAAGAATGTAAGTTACATACTGGTAAAAGTTTAAGGGGATCTAAAACTGACTAATTCTAAAGGGACTGAGTGAATCTAAGTTGGTGCGACTGAGGGCTTGTCTTCACTACTGCGCTACATCTGCACAGCTGAGCTAATGTAGCATGCCTAGTGAAGACGCAGTATGTCGACTGGAGAGCGCTCTCCTGTCGATGTAATTACTCCACCTCAATGAGAGGCAGAAGCTATGTCAGCAGGAGAGGGTCTCCCTCCGACATAGCACAGTGTAGATGTTACTTTAAGTTAAAGTAACTTACGTCGCTCAGAGGAGTGGTTTTTTCACACCCCGGAGCGATGTAAGTTACATCGACGTAAGCGGTAGTGTAGACAAGCCCTTGGTCGCACCAACTTAGAGTCTATCAATTCCTTTAGAATTAGTCAGTCATTACATACTGAAGGGAATGGAGGAAACTTCTGAGTTTGCGCCATTCTGTCTTGGAAAGCCACCTAAGTAGGATACACATACCTTTTGCTTTTTAAAAGAACACGCAACAAGGATGTTTGTTAGTTTAGTAGGATTTAGTTACTGAAATTATATGAAAAGAAAATGGATATTTACAGTTAACATTTTTCAAATTAATCAACACGTTACATTCCTTTTCCAGTGAGTTACTTTTCTTTACCTTTATGCTATGTAACACAAAAGAATATTTGCAGGTATTGGCTTGCAGGTGGCTGGATGACATAGTGGGTTGATAATGGGATATTAACTCCATATGTAAGGGGACTGTTGCCCCCTTACTAACATTCAGTGGGGGTGTTTTGGTTCGCTAGCTCCCAGCACTAAAAGGGGAAGCGTCGATGGGAAATCAGGAGCCTGAGACTGACAGTCCCCAGGAACAATGGGGAGAGGCCAATGCTCTAGATCAGCCTGATTGACAGGGCAGGCAGGCTAATCAGGGAGTCAGGAGGCCAGGGCGGGTCCCGTCCTCCGTGTGAACTGGAATGGCCTGAGTCAGACAGAGTGGGGCCGAGCTAAGGAGAGAGCAGGGGCCTGAGCTAAGTTGCTGGAAGCAGAGCTGCAGCCCCAAAGCCAGAGCACAGCCAGAGAGAGCAGACCTGCCCTGGGAGCAGAGCTGCAGCAACCAGAGCCAGAGGGGCTAGACAAGCAGCTAGGAAGCAGGTCAGACCTGGGAGCAGAGTCACAGAAGCAGCCTGCAGAGCAGACCTGTCCTGGGAGCAGAGCTGTAGTAACCAGAGCCAGAGAGGCCAGAGAAGCAGCCCAGGGAGCTGAAGGCAGAGCAGCAGCAGCAGCCGTGCTGATGCAGTGTGGAGCTGGAGCTGGGGCTGGAGCAGTCCGGAGCAGGGTGCGGTGAGCAGCTGGGGAGAGTGAGGGGGACCCTGGGCAGTGGGCCCAGCGCAGGGAGACGCCTCAGCCAAGAGGCTGTGCAGGCCAGACTTGGAGGGGGATCATAACCCTGACAGGGCGGGGGCAACGCTGGGAAGAAGGGTCCTGCCACCTAGAGCCTGAGAGCGTGTGGCCACCGCCAGAGCAAGTGTCCAACCCGCAGCGTCTCTGCAGCACAGCTAGGGCCTGAGAAGGAGCCTGGGACCTACAAGGAGCAGACTGTGTACTGCCCTGACGTTCCAGAGACACTGTTTGTGATGTTCCCTGCCACAGAGCAGGGTGATGTGTTTTCCTTTAACTTTTCCCATTTTTCCTTATTCTTTTTTTAAATTAATTGTTAATTAAACAACTTGTATTTGCTTTAAATTGTATGAAATGATCAGTGGGTCAGAGAGGTGCCCAGTGCAAAGAGAGTACCCCAGAGTGGGGACACCTTAGCCCCTGTCCTGGGTGACCACAGCAGGGTTGGGGGTCGAGACCCCCAGGAATCCTGGGCCCAGCCTTGTCGGGGTTTACGAGGACTCTGCCAGACAGGAGAGTGGAAGGGGAGACCTCAAGGGCAGGGAGTCCTCTGGGTAAAGGAAGTGGGAGCGAGGACTCAGATCCTTTCGCTAGCCCACTTCACCAGGGTAGTGCAGAAGCCAGGAAAGTTCTCCACAATAGCGGGACCATTCCCCCGCTTACACATACATAGGTCTCATTAGTTCAGCCAAGGTCCACAAAGATCAAGAGTTGCTATTCTTGAATGCCTCTGTTCAATGATCCACATGAAATATGTTGGTGGTCTCAGTTCAGTTTCTAGGTGACACATCTCAAATACCATCATCATTGCCTTGTTAGCACTGAGTAGAGAAGACGAGAATTGAATGGCTGTGAAGACTGAATAAGTTTCTCATGCTTGAAGGTGTTCCCTTTAGAACAAGAATGAATCATATGAAGGGGGCACTCTGGGAAGGTTTGCATTGCTGCTATATACTGTGGGCCAAATTCTCTGTTGCTGTAAATGGGCAAGCTTCCATTGAATTACATGTTGCTGTGCCTATTTTTATCAAGAGTTTGGGCCACTCTCACCAGAACTGTCAGTCTAGCAACCTTTGCAATCACCATTTTTGTTTGTTTGTTTGTTCAAGACATTTGCATTCATTTTCAGGCACTTTCAAGATTAGCTGCATAAACTGTAACTCTTTGACCTGACCTGAAGGCATCAGCCAAGCATTTTGGAAACTATCTGCTCTGCTTCCAAGTTCATAAACTATGTTTTGCCTGAACCTGTTATTTAAAAAAAAATATTGGCATGTCATTCAGTCGAACTTTGTCACACAGTATCTGTCCAGAAATATGAGCAGATTAATAAAAATATTTCTTAGAAAAAGATTTTTGGAAACTAGTCAGTCATCCTTCATATTTTTGGCTGGCACTCGTATCTTCCAGTAAGTAACATTATAAAGGGTCTTCCAGCAGAAGGGACAGTCGGCAGCCTTGTCGCTTTTTTGCAAACCTTCAACAGAAAAAAAATGCCTCAATTTTTGGTTGGGGGAGTAAAAGGTGTGGTACAACTAGATGCTCTGAAGATTACAGTAATCTGTTGCTTCTGATGTCAGTGGTAACTTGGCAAAGCGAACAATGCTAACAAACATAATCTCGCCAAGCAGGCTGTCAGTAAAATGAAAAATCAATTAAATTACTTGAGTGGAGAGAGAGAGAGAAAATGAGAGTGAGTCGCAGGGCACACTGCGCTTTAGACGCCTTATAGTCCCTCTCAACTGGACCTTTCAACTTACAGGCTTGGGTCTCACTCTGGGTGGAACCCATGGTCCAACCACTCACACTGAATCCGCAGGCTGCACATTCTTCCCCCCCCCCCCCCCCCCCCTGTTAACTCAACAGGCCAACTTGGTTTGGCACCCATGAGCACATTCACTCTGGGGACCTGGGATCAGTGAATTGAGTTGAGGACAGAGTCTTCAAAACAAAGCTTTTTAAATTAATTCCTCCAAAGGTACAAAGCACAGAATAAAGGATAACAACAACAACAACATGTCTATAAACATGGGTCTTACTTCCCCCTTAATTTTGCCTTGTTAGCTTTGTAAATTCCCCTCAGCCCAGCTAACCACCATCTTTGCTGGGAGAAGCAGACTATCCTGCTGAGAGCAGGCTCTCTGTCTCCATGTGTCCCTTTACTAGCCTGTCAGCTTTAACTGACACTCCCTGGGCAGTCTCTGGCCACTCACTGAACCCTCACCTATTGCTAGGCCCAAGGTCCTCTAACGTTTGGTATCCTCCTTGATCCTAGAGTAAGGCCTGGTCTACACTAGGAATTCACATTGGTATAGCAATGTCTGCCAGGGGTATGAAAAATCTACATTCCTGAGAGACACAGCTATACCAGCCTAGCCCATGATGTAGACAGCACTAGAACAACAGAAGAATTCTTCCATTGACACACAGGCATGCATCATATTCATAAAAATACAGACATTTCCCAGTTTGTTACCGTGTGTGTGTGTAAACCAACAATTTGGCTCTTTGCCCTTCCTCATGTATATCTTATTCTACAACCAGAATAAAGAAATTTGAATGAAAGTATAATAGATTAATTGCTTTTATATTCTGCATAGGAAGTGCATGTATATGAGTCACCATTTCTCTTGATCAGTGTAAAATATCACTAACAACAGACATTTTTATAACAACATCTGTCTGAAGATCTCGAAGCACTTTGCAAACATCCTCATTTTACAGATGGGGAAACAGGTCCAGAGAGACACTGAAGGACAATATTTTCAAATGTGCGGGCCTCTCCTTTGGCAGCTAATGATGTGATCTGGTTTTCCAAAGGGGCTGAGCACCCTAATTTCCCCTTTCCATTCCATTCAGGGTCCTTGAACATCAGGCCACTTATTTAGGTGCTCAATATAAGCATTTATGTTTAAATACTTTGGCCTCAGTGGCTTCCTAAAGGCCACACAGCAAGTCTGTGGGAGAGCCAACAACATAGGTCTCCACTTTCCCTGTCGTGTGTCTTTACCACAATACTAGCCTTCCTCTAAGCCCAAAAGAACCTATGACCACTCTCAGCTTTAATATGCATCAAAAATGTACAGTTACTCAGTAAAAGTGAAATTCACTCTGGTGAAGAGGACCATAGAGTCCAAGAGTCATCGAATTTAAGGCCAGACGGGATCACTAGATCACCTAATCTGAGCTCCTCTATAGCACAGGCCACCAACACCATCCAGCACCTGCGCATTAAACCTCTGTCCTGGTTGCAAGGGCCCGCTCCTTGTAGAGGTGGCTAGATGTGGCTCTCTGCTCCAGGTGTTGCGACCTGGCCCCTAGTGCATGAGGTCACAGCACCACTCATTCAAATTTGGCCCAGCCGCCTCCCTCTCCCCACACACTCCCATCACGGAGGCCAGGCCAAATCTGAATGGCATTGCAACCTTGTGCTTCAGAAGCTAGATTGCAATGCCTGAAGCAGAGACCTCAGCCAGCCCCATGGTATAGGAGCTGCAGGAGCTGTCACTGTGGAAGTGTGGGATGGGCTCGCTCTGCAATGCCTTGCTGGGCCTCCCACATCCTGGGGGCAGCACCCAACCCCCCCAGGACCTGTCCTGATTTAGCCTCTTCAAATGTTGGGAGGTATGTAATCTGCCAGCCTGTCCTCCCCTCCCTGACTCCCTCACTGTTGCTATCTATTGAGCTGCTGGAATAAAGACAGAAAATGGATCTATTAGTTGGGGTTTAGCCCATTCGCCCTTCATTACCAGTTACAATGGGTGCTGAGCCCAAAAAGTAGTTGGAAAGCAGTCAGTGTTGCCAGCCCTCATAATTTTATTGTTAGTCTCATGGTGCTGTTTTTCTTAAAGCCCTACCTCCTGGAGTCATATTACATGAGAATGTAAGGGTTTAAAAAAAAAATCTAGTCCTTGTGGTTGTGGAGAAAGGCTTGAATTTTGTAACCCTGAATTCTCAAAAATGAGAAAGCAAATAAAAATAATCCCAAATTTATTCTTTTTTTAAAGTGTCATATTTTTAAGCTCAGCTTGTGATTTTTTGTAGCCTGGCTCAATTTTTGAATACTTGAAGTTCAGTAACACTAGAAGCGCAACATCTGCTTTCAAGCTTCTAAATAGGCCATTGGTATAATCCACTGCATTTGAATTATTCCAGTTCAGATTTAATTGTGAGTCACCTTTAATGGACTCCACTTCTTCCTCTCTGAAAGTAATGGGCGTGTCCCTACAACTCTCTGTTAATACTTCTTACTCACGCAGGGAGTCCTGTGGACTTCACTCATGAGAGTAATGGCTTCAGGATTTCTCCCAGGG
This sequence comes from Terrapene triunguis, assembly GCF_002925995.2. Lineage (NCBI taxonomy): Eukaryota > Metazoa > Chordata > Testudines > Emydidae > Terrapene > Terrapene triunguis. The sequence continues at coordinate 9,407,340 of NW_020664530.1, forward strand.
CCTCAGTCAAATGTTACAAAGAGACTGCTATGTAATAGTATTTCTGTCAAATTATGAGCACAATGTTGAATTATATACATAAGACCAGTAGAGTCCACATTTATGTGCTGAATTATGCTTGGTTAACTTGGTAGGTTAACTATTTCACTACTTTTAAATGAAATAAAAATGTTGAGCTGATGTGCATTTCCCGTGGTTTGGAACTATTGAATAGTTCCATTAGTTTTAACTAGAGTGGCTGATGGTAGCCCAGAAGTACTGTTTACAAAATGGGTATAATGATCACTAAAAACATGTACCATACTATAATTGTACGATAAAACTATTAGTTTTCTCCTGCATACAAAATTAATCTCTTGGGCGTAAATGCCCTGAAAGCATGTTCAATCACTGTGTGTGGACATCGTGATCTCCTTATCAATTAACACACCTGTTTATCAAAACTGAATCTCTTCTCAACTATCAATCTTCCACTCAGAGACCCTAGTTCATAAAAATGCTTTAGCATGTGCTTAAATCCCATTGACTTCAATGGAGCTTAAGGGCTCTTCCTGAATAAGCATGCTTTCCTGAATTGTGGCATTCATAATTTCCCTGAATAGTAATAAAAAAAAAAAAGTTGAAAAACTCAGTACCTCCCCAAAGCAAGTGTCCTAACACTCTGAACTACTGGAAGTCTCCAGTCCCAATTCCACCCTCATTTAAAGGGATGCAACTGCAAGGGAAAACAAGTCAATTTATATCTATGAAAGGGAGAGCAGAATTAGGTCCTCCATGTTTAGACATCTTAAGGTAACTGAACTTATCAGTATTGTGATTTCATTTTAAGGAAGTATTTCGAGGAATGCTAGAATGCAAAATGGGATTATGATCTTTTGGAGGCAAGCCTGATATCAATACATATGCATGTTACCCCACAGACCTCCACACATGCTACAGAATGCCAACTATACATACAAAATGATGCGGTCTAAATTAGCTATTACCACTCAAGAAAGATCTTGGAGTCATCATGGATAGTTCTCTGAAAACATCTGCTCAGTGTACAGTGGGAATCAAAAAAGGAATAAGAGTGTTAGGACAGGGATAGATGATAAGTCGGAAAATATCATAATACCACTAATAGATCCATGGTACGCCCACACCCTGAATACTGTGTGCAGTTCTGGTCACCCCATCTCAAATAAGATATATTAGAACTGGAAAAAGTACAGAGAAGGGCAACAAAAATACTTAAGTGGATGGAATAGCTTTGATATGAGGAGAGATTAAAAAGACTAGAACTGCTCGTCTTAGAAGAGACACAACTATGGGGGGATATGATAGAGGTCTATAAAATCATGAATGTGGAGAAAGGCCATAAGGAAGTCTTATTTACCCTTTCACATAACACAAGAACCAGGGGTCAACCCAATGAAATCAATAAGCAGCACGTTAAAAACAAACATAAGGAAGTTCTTCACACAGTGCACAATCTGTGGAACTCATCATCAGGGATGTTGAGAAGGCCAAAAGTAAACTGAGATAAAAAAAGAATTAGTTCACGGAGGATAGTTCCATCAATGGCTATTAGCCAAGATAGTCAGGGACACAACCCCATGCTCTGAATGTCCCTAAACTTCTGACTGCCAGAAGCTGGGACTGGATGACAGGGGATGGATCACTTGATAACTGTGCTGTTCTGTTCATTCCCTCTGAAGCATCTGGCACTGGCTGCTGTCAGAAGATAGGATACTGGGTGAGACAGACCATTGGTCTGAGTCAGTATGGCCATCCTTATGTTCTTATAAAGATTTTGACACATTAGCACATAAGCTGTTTGTGCCAGGGATTCTTTCGTACAATGTGTTTATTATATATTATCCAGCATCAATTGATTTGGGACTATTGGCACTACTACAATACAAATATTAAAGAAGCAGTGGATCCAAACATACTCATCTGGTTTCTAGATCTATACTCTCAAGTATATGGGTTTCTTTGTTTCACAAAATTCAGTGATTTATATTGAGTGTCTATCTGCGGAATGGTCATGCAGTTCATAGTAAACAGTAGAAAGCAGAAAAAGAATTACTTCAGAATATGCAAATATTGATTTTTGTGAGGTGAATGTTCAGACTGAATGAAGACTGCTTTGGAGAGCAGAACACAGCCAAGTTCAAATTGTATGGGGATATTTCATTTTATTTCTTGGAACTCTCCCAGAATATTGTTTATTTTATTCACACTCTGGTAAATGAAACCTCACACAGATCTTAATTTTTAAAAGCCATTTAGTGAGCAAAAGAGGTTTGTTTTGTTGTTGTTATTTTATTATTGGGGAACTTTCAGAAGTTTTTCAGAAGCTTTTTAGCATGAGGAGCTTTAAATGGATACCATGGATTTTATTCGGCAATAAAATGGTGAGATGAATCAAATGTCTAATTTGCATTTAAACTGAGAATAGCATAGCAATGTTTCTCTTTTATTAGCATTTAAATTATCTGTACTTTTATGAGACTAGATGGTGCTTTTAGCATGCAGCTCGTAATAAGGAGCAGTGCAAAGATACTCTGCATCAAGTGGAAGTTATCAGTCATGCAGGGAAGAGAAAGTAGCTTGTAACATCTGTTTAAAGGCTGTAGCATACTGCCCCTCCACAGCAGGCCAGTGCTGCTAACCAGTGCATGGTGGTGATAGGGTGAGGGGAGGAAGTGCAGATATGTCTCAGCTTACTCCTTGCCTTTCCACCCACTATCCCCCCCCCAGTTACTCACAAGTGGAAGTATCTGGGGCACATCCCATGTGCTCTCAAGCATCAGAACTGGAAATATGTCTGGCCTCTGAACAGGACACAAGGGTGTGGGGCGGAGTCTGTTCCTTTCTACACACCTGCCTGGCTGTGTATGAATAGGGCACATTCTAGCCCTGTTAATCAAATATTTAACCTGCATCTAACACATAGTATGGCATAGCAATATTCTTCCTCCTCTTTTTCAACTGTATAGAGTAGAATCAAATACATGGTTTCACCGTAAAAACATCAATACTGAACGTTAGGTGCTGGAAGTGTCATAAAGAGGAACTTATACACCATATTTCAATAATGTTAATGGAACTGTAAATTAAATATGATTTACAGTGGTCCTGCATTTTCCATATTTGAAGATCAACATATGCTTCATGTAATCTTAGATCAAAAGAATTGTCTGAAAGCCATTAGTGTTTTTATATGTTCGCTGTTAAAATATATAACAGTGAGTGTCACATTCATGGTGGACTCTACTGCAAAATTCCATAACTGATCTGGAAAACTGCTATCCATTTTGGATAGATACACAATGTAATAGTCATTTATCTAGTTGCACAATCAGTGATGGGCAGTGTCTATTGAAAAAACATAATTAACCAGGAAAAAAAATTGTATCACTAATTTAGAAGTACAATAGGTGATGTGGATTTTCCACACCAAATCTTTTCAAAGCTATGATGTAACCCTGAATAGTTTTAATCCTTCTATCTATAAACACAGAAAGAGACTCTACTAGTATAGTATACACTTCACTGCAACATACTGACCATTTATATCGTTTAAAGGGAAGAAGAACTTTCCAATTAAAGTTTTAAGTTCTGAAATACCCTAGAACACGAACACATCCACCCACCTACCCCACTCTGCCCTGAAGCCTTCAGATTCTCAAGGTCCTATCCTTTCCTCATTTAGATTCATTCTCTAACCCTGTATTCTTTCACCAGTCCTTGAAGACAATGGAATTATGCTGATTTACACAGGGAACTCTGAACCAGTCCATCAGCTAAATGCAGGAGTTCTCAAACTGGAGGTCATGACTCCTTGGGGTTGCGAGGTTATTATGTGGGGGGGTCTCGACCTGTCAGCTTCCACCCCCAAACCCTACTTCGCCTCCAGCATTTATAATAGTGTTAAATATAAAAAAAATGTGTTTTTAATTTATAAGGGGGGTTGCACTCAGGCTTGCTGCGTAAAAAGGGCTTGCTGCAATACAAAAGTCTGGGAACCACTGAGCTAGAGTAAATAAAGAAAATTGCAGATATGTAGTGTCTTTCATCTGAGGATCTCAAAGTGGTTTGCACACATTAACCACCATGCAATATTATAAGCGCTATTTCACAAATGGTGAAAACTAGCTAGAGCGATTAAGAGATACCTAGCAACAGACACCAAAGGCAAGACTGTGCCCGTGTCCATATGTGAATCTTGGGATGTTGTCTATGGCTCTTTTCCCTCTCAGATGAAGTGTGTGTGTGTGTGGGGGGGGGGGGGGCTCGGGGGTTCCCAGAAAAATTTTCCCCCCAGCACCCCTTTTAAGATCCCAAAGAGGGCTCTCTGTGGGATCAGAATTTTTACAGGGAAGACAGTGGGTAGTGTCCACATCATTCTTCCATCCAGCCCTTCATTACTCCCTGGAGCTGTATATCTGTACCACAAAGTCCCCTCTGTGGTGCAGCGTCTAAGGCAAAATGCCAACAGGGAATCCATGGGTTTTTTTGTGGGGGGCCCTCAGTTCATTGCAAGGAGAGTAAACCCTATCCCCATGACAGAAAAGTCAGGGGGGGACTCCATGAGGGAATCCTTGGAATGTCTTCTCCCCTCTAACCCATTGTCATGGATTTTACTATGGGGGGAGGGGTGATCTGGTCCCATGTCAATGACAGGACCCAGAATACAATTTAGAGTCACAAATAACAATCTCCTGTTCTAAATGCTAAAAAATATCTGGTCAACCAGACTGATAAATGTGAACATGCTGATTAACACACAGTGTTTGCTTCTCACATTCCCTGCCATTTGCATAGGAGACATTATATACAGTAGTTGCTTTACTTTGTTACAAAAATGGAGCAGAGGCATAATAGAAAAATGCTCAACACCTGTATGTTCACCTGTTTTAATTGTAGCCAGAGAGATGCACCATGTGTTATGATTTCCTGGAGTTTATGTAGTAATCGTTTCATGAATTTATTATGTGAGATCCAGTTTTCCCAGAGGAGATACAATCAATTCATTGTATTCGTATTGGCGTAGCACCTAGAGGTCCCTATTAAGACTGGGAGTAAGAGACAACCCATGCCCAAAGAGCTTACTGTCACAGTTCAGGACAACTGCACCTGTATTCCCCCTCTATGGTCCAG